>NC_066584.1:295084174-295394452 GCF_024323335.1 Lathyrus oleraceus
AAGTACATGGTCAACTCTTGGTTGGTTTTCATCTGGTCATTGGTCTTAAATCTAATTCATCTTAGTCTCAATGCTTTGTTGTTTTGTCCATGAATTGTTGATACATTCATGGCACTGTCTATCCAAACCACTAAAACCTATTGTATTACAATCCAAGCGATGGTTATGTCTATGGGTTCGTGGTTAGTATTCAAGAGTTAGACTTATTTCATCAAGTCATAGCCTTGTTTATAAACCATGTTAATATGATCATCCCATTTACATGTCATGTCCATGTTCATTTCAATTCAAATTCAAGCATATACATGTACAAAAAACCAATTTGCAAAATCAATTTGAAAACCATCTAACTTCCATTCAATCCACTTACAATCCATTATAATCCATTACATTAATCATACATGAAAATTACAAATTTTCAGCAACTTTGATCAAGTGTTGACTTTGGTCAACAGGTGACTTTTTGGTTAACTTTGACCAAAATCAACTCATCCTTTTTTGGCTATCTAAGATCTAATCTAATCCACTTTGCCTTGATTCATCATCTAAAAGTCATGTTTGGTTTACTTTTGCCTTGTTTCTTCATTTACAAGTAACTTTGTCCATATTCAAAATCATGTCCACCATGCCATGACTTGGACATTTTGCATTGCCAACCACAACTTTACCTTGCTAAACTGGTCTTGCATTCACCGATAACCAAATACCCTAATCACATGATCAAGAATTGCACATGCATGACTAATTTGACAAAAAAAAATGCACATGGATTTTGGTTTTGAACTCACCATGACAAACCTTGCACTCGCATCCTGCCATCATGATCCTGCAGCAGCCAAAACCAAACTCCCTCCAAAACTAAAGTCAGAACCAACAAGAAATATCACCAATGCACCAAGCCATGAAGTATTGTTTACATACCATGAAACTAAATCCACAAGATTGTTATCAGTATCCAAGCCAAAACCTGCTGTGAAACATGAGAAAACATGACCAAATAAAAACTTGCAACCAAAATTCCAAACTGTTCAGAGCCATGGTGATGATGGGATTAACTTAGATACAATAAAATCCACCATCATCATCTATTTGCAGCAGGTTGTATCTTTAACGCCCCAGACTGCTTTCAGGATTATCGACTGACCCCACAAACCAACACATGTCTTTTCAGTATGTTTGTCCTCACTCGCATGCTTTCCAAGAAACTTCCCAGGAGGTCACCCATCCTAAAATTGCTCCGAGTCAATCACGTTTAACTATGGAGTTCCTATGGAACGATCTACCGAAAAGAAGATGCATTTTGTTGGTATAGGTAGTACCAATTAATCCTTATAAGCCTTTTTTCAACCATGCAGCCTCATACCTACACAACCTCATGATCCCTCTCATTCCTATGTGAATTCGGCTTTTCCCTAGAAGCTTCTAGGAGTGTCTCATTGTCATGCCTCGTGCACCGACAACCACTTCCTCACCCTCGGGTGTAACATGTAACCACTCTGTAGCCTCTCTGGCCACGAGTATTACATGCCCACCAGCTTCCGCTTGGTTTGTCCCCGAACCACATCGTACTGGGAGAGGTTTGGCTCTAATACCATTTGCAACACCCCCAAACTGCTTTTAGGATTACCGACTGACCCCACAAACCAACACGAGTCTTTTCAGCATGTTTTAACCTCACTCACACGCTTTCCATGAAACTTCCCAGAAGGTCTCCCATCCAAATACTACTCCAAGTCAAGAACACTTAACTGTGAAGTTCTTATCTGTTGGGCTACCGAAAAAAATATGCATCTTATTTTCGATAGCCCGTTCCATAAGAACTCCACAGTTAAACGTGCTTGACTTAGAGCAATCTTGGGATGGGTGACCTTCTAGGAAGTTTCCCGAAAAGCGTGTAACTGAGGATAAAACATGCTGAAAAGACTCGTGTTGGTTTGTGGGGTCAGTCGGTAATCCTGAAAGCAGTCTGGGGTGTTACAAATGGTATCAGAGCCAAACCTCTCCTAGTACGATATGGTTCGAGGACGAACCAAGAGGAAGCTGGTGGGCATGTAACACCTGTGGCCAGAGAGGCCAGATAGTGGTTACATGTTACACCCGGGGGCGAGGGAGTGGTTGTTGTTGCATGAGGCATGACAATGAGACACTCCTAGCAGCTTCTAGGGAAAAGCCAAATTCACATTGTAATGAGAGGGATCATGAGGTTGTGCAGGTATGAGACTACATGATTGAAAGAAGGCTTATAAGGATTAATTGATACTACCTATACCAACAAGATGCATCTTCTTTTCGATAGCCCGTTCCATAAGAACTCCACAGTTAAGCGTGCTTAACTTGGAGCAATCTTGGGATGGGTGACCTTTTGGGAAGTTTCTTGGAAAGCGTGTGAGTTAGGATAAAACATGCTGAAAAGACCCGTGTTGGTTTATGGGGTCAGTCCTAGACTACTTTCAGGATTACCGACTGACCCCACAAACCAACACGGGTCTTTTTAGCATGCTTTGTCCTCACTCGCACACTTTCCGAGAAACATCCCAAAAGGCCACTCATCCAAATACTACTCCAAGTCAAGCACACTTAACTATGGAGTTCTTATCTGTTAGGCTACCGAAAACAAGATGCATCTTATTTTTGATAGCCCATTCCATAACAACTCCATAGTTAAGTGTGCTTGACTTGGAGCAATCTATCACAAGGTGCACCAGTCCTGGTATCATGGACAAAACTAGCTTTAGACAGGAGCAAGCCAGGGGCATAATGTCGAACACCTGCTAAATTAGACCACACATCTTGGTTCAGGTCCAAACCAGTTTCAACCTAGCCTAAACCTGCAACAGAACATAAACATGCACCAAATGAGATCCTGCAGCAAACCGGGTTTTGGATTGGAGGCAGTTCATGAACTTTGGTCCAACTGGAAGCAGGACAATGTGAAACAACTTACACTGCAAAAGACCTTTCCTTCAAGGAATAATGTGCACAAGTTCAAATCTAACTGTTCATATACCTGGAACAAAATAGATGCCAAATGGACCTGCAAAGCCATGTCAATCAGGATACTACAAACAACAATACTACACTACATGCTATGTTGCACACAAACTCCACCAAGCTGAAGATTGAAAAGTCATACTGCAGAATACAGGTTAGGAATGCAATGCAAATTTAAGGCATAAAAGGAATCACCAAGAAATTCATACCATGAGCAGACCAAGCCACAAAAATCCTACCAACAGAAGCCATGATTCATACCTGTATCAGTGCCAAACAAAAACCACCCCAAACATACTCTAACCAACTTTGCATTCATCAACAGTAACAACAACCTTGTTTGAACCATCAAATCACCATGATGCAAAAAATTCATGTTGCAGCCATATCAACCAAGAACCATCCTACAACAATGTGAAGCTTGTCATCAAGCCATACCAACACTAGGTTTTACAAACCAGCACAATGGACTTGCAATACTTGTAACATACATGAATTCACTTGTGATGCAGCAGTGCACAACGATCACGACCTAACACTACATCAAAGGACAAAATTGCATCATGAGCAGCCAATGAAGCAAATAGTTCATGATATAACCAACCTAGTGGAGTGAACAACATAACACTTCCTAAACCAGTTCATTAATCAAGTTGGTATTAAGAGGTGAACCTGTTCAGCAAGTCATCGTTCATGTTAGGATCAATTCCACTTAAGCCAACCTGTCAGATCCAGTCATTAACAGAATTATCACAATCAAACCTAACTAACTAATTCCATCAACTAACTGCCAACTTAGTGAGTTAATAGATTGAACTCACTTAGTTCATCTTAACCAACTTCTAACCAACTCCAAACCTGATCCTAACTCATTCCAGGCCTAAATCCAAACCATATCAATTCCAAATCAAATGCATATATATTTCACTTTCCATCATCATTTCAACACCCTTGGAACCATTACTCTCAATCTCCCAAATTCTCTCTGAATTTTCTCCCTCTCCCTAACTCTCACTACATGCACAATCCCAAACCCATTGAAGCTCATCATTAGAGCTTCAATACTGCTTATTCTAAGCCTCTCCAACACAATACCAAAGCACTCATTTCACTGTTTTCGAATCCAGAAGAAAGAGAAGAAGAAGAGGTTACAAGAAGCAAGAAATGAAAAGTATTACCTGGAATCAAATCATCGATGTCGCCAACTCCGAAAAGGTAATTTTGAAAACCTTCGCATTTCTTCAATTCTTGGTTACCAGTATGTAGAGAGTGTTGAGAGGATTAAAAGCCCTCATCCCTGGGGCTTTGAATTGTTGAGTTTAGAATTTAATTTCGAGATTACATATTAGGGTTCTTGGAGTAGGGAGATTCTGTTAGGGTTGTGGAGCTCCATTTTCGTTAAAAACGCCAAAGATTCGAGTAGGGTGTGAGGAAATGATTAATTTGGTAGCTCCAATTTGTGTTTTGGTGGCCACCGCCGTCGGGAGAGACTTCCGGCGCGATGGCCCACGATGGAAGTAAGGCGAGCTGAGGGTGGCGATGATGTGAGCGCACTTTTAGCATTCAAAATCCGGTTGACTTGGCCAATCAACGCCCCTGCCATTGGTTTATTGGTGTTTGGGTTTTGGTCACTCCAAGCCCAATGAAAATACTCTCTCACACCAGTTTCATGTCTACACCCACGTGGCCAAAACAGATGTGGTATGGGCTTGGCAGAAGGCCCATTGCACGATTTTCATTTTGGCACACCCTGTACAAGGCCTAAAACCCCCTTGGCCCATTTTGGATTTTATTGCATTTTTAATTTCTATTCTTTTAATATATTTGTTTTTCCATTTATTAATATCTTTTTTAGATATTAAAATTAGGTTTAATTAGGCTTTAGATTTTTAATTAGAATTTAGGACTTTACTAGATTTTTGTATAGTTTTTTAATTGGATTTTAATATAGTTTTAATTAGATTAGAAATTAGAAAATAATTAGATTTTGGTTAATTTTTTAACATTAGGTTAAAGTAGATTTTAGGACTTAATCGATTGGTAGGTTCTAATTAGATTTTAATTAGAAATAAATTTGTCTGCATGATTGGATATTATCGTGAAAAGACCTTTTTACCCTTTAGGGGTTATTTTGGTATTTTGACCATATAATTACATGTTCCCTTAGGAATTTTTGACATAGATTTTTAATCAAACCGTGGATAATACAAAGTACATAAAAGGTAACATCTTCAAGAGCTTACCAAATCAAAGTTCGGATTGTGTGGCATGAGCCTTAAGTAATAGAGAAGGAATATGACTGGAGAATTCCTACCCCCATTCTGAATATCTTTGGATATGGGACGAATGACCCAGGTCTTATTATATTCACCTATATTCATGGACTTTAGCACAATTCAAATCATACGAGTGGCAAGTCTTTCTCTCTCTTCATAAAGCCTTAGTGCAATAAACAAAGGACTACATCAACAACTTATCAATCATGAGTCAAGTTGTACGATATGAGCCTTAAGAAATAGAAAAGGAATGAGACTGGAGAATTCCTACTCACATTCTGAATATCTTTGGGTACGGGATGCTTGACCTAGTTGCTCATTGTATTCACCTTCATTCATAGACTTTAGTTCAATTCGAGTCGAATGATTGATAAGGTCTTCAGCGTTACAAGAAACAACAACAAAGATTCTCCTCCAGCAACTTGAAAGTTAAGATGAGAATTACATTCCACGAGCCTTAAGTAGTAAAGAAGGAATGAGACTGGAGCTTTCCTACACTCATTTTGGATATCTTTGGGTGCAGGATGTTTGGCCCGTTGCTTATCGTATCCACCTTTACTCATAGACTTTAGTGTGGTTCTTATCCAATAACTATCAAGTCTATTCCATTCTTATTCAATCAATCATTCATTTCTTTCACCTTAAATCGTCTTGTTTTTAGCCATAGTGGGCTGAACTACGAAAGCTCTGATTTCCTTATTCCACTACGGTGATACCATGACTCGGGCCCCTCGCTTGTTGGTATGTCTGTTTACTCTTTAATTTAAAGCTGAATTGCCTTTATGGATTCCCATATTACCATTCTGTTGGTATAAGTTATATTGTTCATCACTTCAATCATACCCTTTTAGTTGTTTATCTTGTCAGACCTTGTTGCTTAGACGAACACTACTTTGCTTCTCTTTGTTTTCATGGTTCCATGAACTATGATCGCTCTAATTTTCTCATTGTGCAATGGGAACACGTAGGCACGAGGATGTGAATCCTTGGGGAGCATAATCCTAATTCTCCTCCCTTCCTCCTTAGGGAACCATTCGTATCTTTCATGATCCATTACCTACCTTCGATCATAAACCGTTCACACCAGTGACATATTGTTTCTTTGGAATCAGATACACTTTCTTTTTAATACCATATATACCCTTTTAGGACGTCTAGTGAAAAGTCTCCATTTGTACCTAGAGTTTTTTGGATTGCCCCCAGACATTTAATTCTTCTTTTTCGGCCCAACCACTACAATGATACCATGTCTTAGACCTCTCACTTGTGAACCATGCCACCTTTCCCTCTATGATACAAATTCCATTTCTATTATGGATTCCAATATACCTATCTTTGGATTCAAACTATACCTCTTTCATCACTTTCCACTAAATACCGTGATTATGTGACTTTGGTCACTTAATTCCATTCATTTACATGATACATTCATATTTTACCTTCATTCACTTCATGTGCTATACCAGTTATATTTGAGCCAAATACAATATCTCTTTGTGCTCCATCTTGTACCCCTTTATGAACCAAAAGCATATTTGTTTATCTTGTCAGACCTTGTAGCTTAAACAAACATCTCCTTACTTACTTTGCAGTTGTATTCAGGAAACCCTTTATTTTGGGTTATTCCAATATAGTGATACCATGCCTCGAGCCACTCACTTGTTGGTTCATACCAGTCTTACTCTTGGGTTCATAATTTTACCCCTTGTTAGAGTTCAAACAACATTAATCTTTGGCTCATAACATACCTTTATCATAACTTCTTTTCATCTCCCACCTCTAGTTCTTTGAACTACGGAGCTCTGAATTCCTCATTGCACTATGAGGATACGTAGGCACGAGGGCCCCAATCCTCACCGAGCACTTTATCTATTTCCTTACTTTTCCCATTCTTTTGCGAGTAATCTTAGATATAACACTCATTCGAGCGAGAACAATCAAAACGGTTCCCATGGAGTACCATGGATGTGTATACGTGCGTTTTCGACGCCATGAGATTTGGTGTACAAAATGACTGTTTCGACAAAAATTTGGTGGCTCGACACTTCGACAAAAATGGAAGCTTTGATATTTCGATATGATATGTGCAGCTAGAAAAGTACTTTGACAAGACATGGAAGACATTGCAGTATCTTGATAATTCGACAAAAAAAAAAATCCTAAAGGAAGACGTCGTTTCGACTTAAAGTGTAAATTTGAATTTAAAAAGTTGTAACGTTTGACAGAAGACACGTGGAAGCATTTGGCGAAAAGATGAAAGCCGTTCGTCACAGTTTTAGGATTTAACCGTTAGTGACAGTTATGTTATTTGTATATAAATAGGGTAGTTGTTATCAGAAAAAGAGGTGAAGAATTACTTATACAAAATTCCTGAAAACGCTCAAAGTACCCGTGTGAGAGAAAAGAGTCATATTTGGAAAATGTATGTGTAAACAAACACCAATTTCTTCAAAGTTTATTTTATAAAGTTTAAAGTTCTTTACAAATCTCTTTTATGTTTTCCAGTCATTTATCTTTCTGCACTTTATCCTTTTCGACATTTTACATTTCATCAGTTATTTTCCGCCATTTACTTTATCTTGTTAAGTTTACATCAACTTGACGTTTTGGTCAACATATTTCGACATAAAACACTTAGAGAATAGAAATGAAAGATATGAAAGTGAGTCTAGACATCTTCAAGACCATCTAGATCTGCACATGTCCTAGGATTTGTGTGGTTGATCCTGCAAGTAACCCAATTCTACAAGTTTTGGTAAACCAGAGGTTGTTCGCCAAAATTCACAGCGAACAGGATGTTAGGGGTGCTAATACCCTTCCCTTGCATAACCGACTTCCTTACCCAGCATATCTCTTTCCCCCGGGTCTTATCGATGTTTTCTCTTTCCTTCGGGAATAAATAAAGTTCGATGGTGACTATGTTGTATGTTCGAGCGTGCGATGCGTCCGGGTATATTTTTGCTAGCTTCAGCCATGCTTGTGAATCCATGACCAAATGAAATAGTCATGCTAATGACATGATGATGTATGATATGATTCCATGTATGCAAATCAAACTAATCAAAAGGTAGGAAAATGGAGGGTAACTTTTGGGGTATGACAGTTGCCCCTATTTAATCATCTTAAACCTGAAGGTGAAAATTGCGTTAGATTTTTGGGTGTTCAAGGTAGAAGAGGATTAAATGCATAAATGTTCGAAAATTTTCCCATTGAAAGGGATTTGTGTTGAAAGGTAAGTGTAAGGAGTAGCAGGTAAACTTGATGGTTTGATCTGCTGGGGGTTGACTAAAATATTCTGCTGGGGAGATAGATCAGCTACAAAGAGAAATTCTTGATATGCGTGATGTATGCAACGTACCCCTGTTTGTTCATGATGCATATGCAATGTGAATTATTGGGTAGCTAGGTGAGGCTTTTCTGGTGAAAGGTAGATTTTGACTCGTCGGTATCCACACCAGAAAATCTACAATGAAGAGATTCTTGTTACTACTACTAATGGGAGTTTCCCATTGGCTGAGGACTTCCATTTGACTCTTCTTAGGGGAAAAGGTGTCTGATCTGACCGAGAAATTATGTGTTTGTGTGACAAGTGCTTACTGTAGACTACTGAATATCCATTGGGGAACTTTCAATGATCAAAGCAATGCATAGAGTGTTTCTTCTGATTCAGCTTTTATTATTGTCAAAGTTTTATAGCATTATGTAATCAAGATTGGCAGTTATATTGCAAACAAAATGCGGAAAAATAAAAAGAAGTAACTGAATAACGACTAAATTTTATTGATTGTGAAAATTTTATACATATGAGGTGTGTACAAGGATGTAAAAATCCTTGAAGAGGAAATTGCAAAAATTGAAAAACAAAGTAAATGACAATGGGAAATTTGTTTGATTTTCCATTGATTACATCATTGGTTGTTATTCACTGTAGCACTGGCCTTTCAACACTTTGCTTTGGTTGACGATGATTAGATTGATCGGATACTATTTGAGATCAAGTTGATGGTGAGATAGGCTCAAGAGATATAGTCAAATATATTTATCCCTAACTTTTGCATGGGATTTTTATTCTTTTCTCCATCGGGATACCCATTTTTGCCTAAGTCTCCCTTTCGGATTTAAAACTTAGCGGGCTAGTATACTTTTTTGTTTTATCCCTAACTTTTGCATGCACATTTTTTTTCTGGGTCCATCAAGATAGCCATTTTGCTTAGATTGGTTCTTGCAGATGTCAATCTAGTGGGCTTTGTATTCATCATTTTTTTCTAGGCATAATATTTTTTTACTGTATCTGAATTCATCGTCATCGGCAAGTCATCCCCATCTATTGTAGTGAGAATGAGAGCCCCTCCTTAAAAGGCCTTTTTGACAACGAAAGGTCCTTCAAAATTGGGAGTCCACTTGCCTCGAGGATCCAAATGAATAGGAGAGTATTTGTTGAGCACGATTTCTCCTGCTTGGTACACGCGAGGATGAACCTTCTTATAAAAGGATCTTTTGAGGCGTCTTTGGTACATCTGACCATGGTAGACGACCGTCAAACACTTCTCTTCAATGAGATTCAACTGATCATATATGGATTCCACCCATTCCGCTTCATCAATATATGCTTCCATGATGACTCTTAAAGAGGAAATTTCAACTTCAATAGGCAAAACAACCTCCATTCCATATACAAGCGAATAAGGAGTTTCCCTAGTAGAAGTGCACACTAAAGTTCTATACCCATGCAAAGAAAAAGGAAGCATCTCATGCCAGTCCTTGTACGTCTTTAACATCTTTTGGAAAATCCTCTTAATGTTTTTGTTAGTTGCTTCGACGAAGCCATTCATCTTGGGTCGGTATGGTAAAGAGTTGTGATGCTCCATATTGAATTCTTTGACAACTCACTCATCATTTTGTTGCTGAGGTTTTTGGAATTGTTTGTAATAATCTTTCTAGGAACATCGTAGCGGCATATTATTTATTTCTTTATGAATCATACAACCACTTGTCTTGTGACATTCACATAGGAAGCACCTTCAAACCCCTTTGTGAAGTAGTCAATGGAAACTAAGTTTAAATGGTGACCATTAGAAACCTTTGGTTCGATCATACCAATCATGTCAATACCCCACTGTAGCGGGGTATTCGTTACCATTAGAGATATTGACTAACTCTAAGGTAAACCATTCAAGTTGAGTCGCCACTGCACTTCTATTTATCCAAAGGAATGGTTAGAAAGCGAACAAAAACCTAAAAGTTTTATCGAATCAAAAACTAGTAAAAATGTCAGAGATCTGGGTAAGGGGGTTGGTTATGCAATGGGAAGGTTTTAAGCACCCAAAACATCCTAGGTACTCCTAGGGAACCCTTTTCATACTTGTTGTAAGGTTGATATTTTGTGAAAATTTATTTGTGCAAACATGATTGAAGAGATGAGAAAAGAATATACAAGTTTATTTACATTTTTGTGTTTGGATGGATAAACCCATTGCCTACGTACCATCTTAAAAAAGATTAGGATCAAAACCTCGTAGTTCGGGGTAAAAATCTCAAAAGTGAGTTGGTGAATTGATTGGTCCAAAATCCTTAAGGTCTTTTGTTATCCAAGGGAGAAAACTCAACCTAAAAGCACAAATCCACCATGTGAGGATAGCTTCAACATGCTAGTGAGGGGTTAACCCTAGAATAAGCATGGAAGACTCATTGTCCATCGCTAAGGATAAAGGTGAGTATTATATCTACCTCAAGGATAACTCAAACCTAATAGCTAAAGGTTATGAAAAAAGTTTTGATTAAGAAAGTGGCCATTGAAACCACAAAAGATATTTGAATGGGTTATATTTACCAATGAAAAGTATTTACAAAATGGTCAAAGTTGACTTAGAAGTTCAATTCAAAATGAGTGTTATGAAAAGGCGTCGAAGGCGAAGAAGAGAGGCTCATCAGGAAGATGAACGAATTAAGCATCGCCGACGAACAAAATGTTGGGGTAAATATGGTAGAAATATCTCAGAAGGACCAGGTCAAAGAGGTCGAAGATCGTCGTCAGAAAGAATACCAAAGGCTGGCGTATCCTAGAGAGGAAGAAAACTTAATGGAATTCATCAAGAGGTGCCAAAGGATGAAAACCGAAGTGATGTTGTGCCCACGCTGCAGCGCAGTCTTCGACAGGAAGGCAGCAACCAACCTGGAAGCGGTGGATAAGACCAAGAGGAAAGAGAATTGGGGAACAGTGAGATATGACCCAAGGAGAAGTGATCACCACCAGTGGAGGCACGGAGAGAGACGCCAGAACACCTATAAACCATCTGACAAAGCGACGGACGATAAATGGGTTCAACCCATTAGGGACGCCCAGGGGCAGAAGAAATGGGGAAAGTTCGAGATTCAGAGAGGCGCGTCGATGGAGGGAAAGAAGGAAATGGAAAAACGCAAGCCAAGACCGTACCCTTCAGAGAATTACAAAGGCAAAAATCCCATGTCCAGGTCCCAATGGAGGAGGTTCCAAAGGCAGAAGAGGGCAGAAATAGAGATGGCAAAAAAGAACATGAACGGTCCAGACGAAGCAGAATCTAGCAACAATCGTCAGACAAGGAGCAGGAAAGCAGAGTTGTCGAATCTTAGCAGAGTTGTCGAATCGGTGGCGTCGAAGGAGAAGATGCAGGAAGATGATGAAGTAACCGACAGTTTTAACTCTGACTCAGACGCATCCTTCAACGTGATTTGCAACGTGGTCTCTGTTCTCCCTAGAGACTATGATAGAGTCATGGAAATTGAGGATGAAGGAGACGAAATGGAAGAAGAAACGATGGCACACAAGCCCGTCTGCTACTACGTGATAAATAACGGATGCGTCGAAGAGCAGAACGCTTTCTTCGAAAGACCAGACGACTCCATGAAAGCGCATTTGAAACCTCTGTTTATAAAAGGGAAGGTGGAAAATGTTGGTGTGAATAAGATACTGGTGGACGGGGGAGCGGCAGTGAATTTGATGCCCCACTACATGCTGAAGAAGATTGGAAAAGACGATTCGGACGCGAAGCCTCACAACATGGTGCTGTCGAATTACGAAGGGAAGATAGGAACAACTATGGGAGTCATCCAAGTGAACTTAACTATAGGAACCATAACAAGGCCTACAATGTTCATAGTCATCGCTTCGAAAGCCAACTACAACCTGCTGCTTGGTAGGGAGTGGATTCACGGCGTGGGAGCTGTACCCTCTTCAATGCACCAGCGGATAGCCATATGGAGGCCAGATGGAATCGTCGAAAACATCGAGGCTGACCAAAGCTACTTCATGACCGAGGTGAACACTCTCAACAGCCAAAGCTTCGACAAAAACCTGGCTCATATACCTCCCTGCAGCCCGGCAGAATTCGACTTGAAGACGACAGACAATGCCTATTGTTCCATGTACCTGCATCCAACGCATGGTTTCCAGTGGGATAAAGAAGTGATTGGCGAAACTTACATATGGGGAACCACTCATATAGCGCCGACGGGATGGGGTAGTGAATTTGACGATGACGAGTGAACAATCAGCGATCGAAAAGATTACGGCTTACATAGCCAAAAACAAATTAAAAGAGGCCCTTGAGGCTGAAGTAAAAAATATGGCTGTCGAAGCCAACCAAGAGAACTCCAACAAACAATGTCCCCAAGAAGACGTTGCGGAAGATCATGTCACCAACCAAATGGGCGGATGGCAACACCAAAAGCTGGACGCCATTTACGACGACGAACCTCTGGGGTTCGAAAAAGATCCAGTGTCAACTAACGAGAAGATGGTGGCGCAGGATCCTTTAGAAGAAATAAACTTAGGAGTGGGGGCAGAACATAGACCAACGTACATAAGCGCAAAAATGGACCCCCAGTTCAAGGTCGAAATAGTCCAGTTGCTGAAAGAGTTCAAAGACTGTTTCGCATGGGATTATGACGAAATGCCCGGTCTCGACAGAAGTCTGGTCGAAATGCAGTTGCCAATAATGGAAGGAAAGAAGCCAGTAAAGCAGACTCCAAGACGCTTCGCACCAGAAATCCTGTCGAAAATAAAAGACGAGGTCGAAAGACTTCTAAGATGCAAGTTCATCCGCACAACCAGGTATGTCGAATGGATTGCAAATATTGTTCCAGTAATTAAGAAAAATGGCAAACTAAGGGTATGTATTGATTTTCGAGACTTAAACTCGGCTACCCCAAAGGATGAATATCCTATGCCAGTGGCAGAAATGCTCATAGATTCTGCAGCCGGCCATGAGTACTTGAGTATGTTAGACGGATACTCTGGCTACAACCAAATTTTTATCGCTGAAGAAGATGTTCCTAAAACGGCTTTCCGTTGTCCTGGAGCCATAGGAACGTACGAATGGGTAGTAATGCCTTTTGGTTTAAAGAACGCTGGAGCGACTTACCAACGCGCCATGAATTCCATCTTTCATGACTTCATCGAAACTTTCATGCAAGTGTATATTGACGACATTGTGATTAAGTCTGTTTCAGGAAAAAATCATATAGATCATCTTCGACAATCCTTTGAAAGGATGAGGAAGTTTGGTTTGAAGATGAACCCACTTAAATGTGCTTTTGGTGTGCAGGCGGGTGATTTCTTAGGCTTTGTGGTCCATAAGAAGGGGATCGAAATAAACGAAAATAAAGCCAAGGCCATAATGGAAGCGAAAGCGCCATCAACCAAAAAGGGGTTGCAGTCTCTGCTAGGGAAAATCAACTTTCTCAGAAGATTCATCTCCAACCTCAGTGGGAAGACGCAAGCTTTCTCTCCTCTACTTCGACTAAAGAAAGAAGACTTCGCATGGGGGCAAGAACAGCAAGCGGCTTTCGACAAAATCAAGGAGTACCTGGCGAATCCCCCAATCCTGATGTCTCCTTGCAGAAAAAGAAATATGAGATTGTACATTTCGGCATCAGACAAAACATTAGGAAGTATGTTGTGTCAAGAAGATGAGAATGGCGTTGAAAGGGCCATTTATTATCTCAGTAGAGTCCTGAACGATGCCGAAACTAGATATAGCATTATAGAAAAACTATGCCTGTGTGTATATTTCTCTTGTATCAAATTAAAGCATTATATAAAACCTGTCGATGTATATATTTCTTCCCATTTCGACGTAATAAAGTATATGTTATCTAAGTCTATTTTACATAGTCGAATTGGAAAGTGGGCTTTAGCTCTAACGGAATACTCCTTGAAATATCTGCCTTTAAAAGCGGTGAAAGGACAAGTGGTCGCCGATTTCATAGCGGACCACTCTATAAACGAAGATGTGGAATACGTCGAACTAGAACCTTGGAAACTGTACTTCGACGGTTCCAGTCATAAAAATGGAACTGGCGTTGGGATGTTGATTATTTCTCTTGAAAAAATTCCAACAAAATTCAAGTACAAAGTTGAAAGTCTGTGTTCAAACAATGAAGCAGAATACGAAGCTTTGATCGCCGGACTTGAAATCTTGTTGAAATTGGGGGCAACGAGAGTCGAAATAATGGGTGATTCCGAACTGGTAATAAAGCAGTTGACGAAAGAGTATAAGTGCGTGAAAGAAAATTTAATCATGTACTTTGTAATAGCCAATAGACTTCTCAAGGTGTTCGACAATGTCGTCTTCAGGCACATTCCTAGGTTGGAGAATCAAGAAGCGAATGATCTTGCTCAACTAGCGTCCGGATACAAAGTGTCGAAGGAAAAGTTAGAAGAAGCCATTGAAGTCAGAAGAAGAGTCGTATCCACCAAGTTGTCCCCATCAGATCTAGAGTCAATAAGATTAGGATACGGTGACGAAGAAAACTTCGAGATATTCAACATAGATGATTCAGGAATAACAGACTGGAGAAAGCCTGTCAAGGATTATCTACAAGACCCAAATCAGAAAGCGGAAAGAAAGATAAAATACAGAGCTTTGAGTTACGTACTTTTGGGAAATGAATTGTTCAAAAAGACTGCAGAAGGAGTTTTGTTGAAATGCCTGAGTGAGGACGAAGCCTACATAGCCTTGTCGAATGTACACAGTGGAGCGTGTGGCACACACCAAGGAGGTCACAAAATGAAGTGGCTATTATTTCGACAAGGAATGTATTGGCCAACAATGCTGAAAGACTGTGTCGAATTCGCAAAAGGTTGTCAGGAATGTCAAGTACATGCAGGCATACCCCACGTCCCTGCAAGTGAGTTGCACTCAATTATAAAACCTTGGCCATTTAGAGGATGGGCGTTGGACTTGATCGGGGAGATTCGACCAGCTTCCTCAAAAGAGCAAAGGTACATTTTGGTTGGGATAGACTATTTCACAAAATGGACCGAAGCTATACCATTGGCGAATGTGGATCAAGAAGCAGTCATAGACTTTATCCAAAAATACATAATTTACAGATTTGGGATACCTGAGACAATAACAACAGATCAAGGATCTGTGTTCACCGGTAAAAACATGCAGAAATTTGCACAAGAAACAGGTTTTAAGCTCCTTACTTCGACACCTTACTACGCTCAAGCGAATGGGCAAGTTGAAGCAGCCAACAAGGTAGTGATAAACTTGATTAAGAAGCATGTGGGGAAAAAACCTAGAAATTGGCATAAGACTTTGGATCAAGCCTTGTGGGCTTGTCGAACGTCCCCCAAAGAGGCAACGAATTCGACTCCATTCAAGTTGACTTACGGACATGATGCAGTTTTGCCAGTCGAAATATATCTGCAGTCAGTTAGAGTGCAAAGGCATCATGAAATCCCATCAGATACATATTGGAGTATGATGATGGACGAACTAGTTGATTTAGACGAAGAAAGGCTGCGCGCCCTAGACCTAATAAGAAGACAAAAGAAGAGAGTCGAAAGATTTTACAACAAGAAAGTAAGATTCAAGACCTTCTTAATAGGTGATCTTGTGTGGAAAGTAATCCTTCCTATGGATCGAAAGGATAAATTAATGGGAAAGTGGTCTCCTAAATGGGAGGGACCTTTCCAGGTTTTGAGAACATTTTCAAACGGCGCGTACGAAATAGAAGAAATAGAGAAGGATAAGAGAATCCTAAGAATAAATGGCAAGTATTTGAAAAAATATAAGCCTATATTGCAGGAAGTAAAAGTAGTAACAGAATAAGTGCAAAATATAATTGTGATAAGATGGGCCAAATAAAAATGGCATTCAAAAGTTATTACAAAGAAAGCCTCAAAGGGCTGAGAGTTGCTAAATAAATTCGACTAAAAATTAAAATTGGCAAAAGTATCCCTCAAAGTGGCAAACTTCTGCCTCTGGGGTTGGAGTCGATGATCACAAAGACTTTTGTGAGTAGAGAGAGTCTCAATCTCCTGACTAAGTTGATGGGCTTTCTCTGCATGTCGAATACCCACCCTCAATTCTTCGTCAATCTCGCTCTGCTTGGGTTGCTGAATGGATGCCTTACGTTTCTTCTCTTGAGAGATCTTTTCTTGAAGTGTTGCTATCTGTGTTTTCCATTTTTGAATATTGTCATTGCAAGCAGCAACTTCTTCGACATACGTTTCAGAGAGCTTTTGCAATTTTGAAACTTTGTCAGTCGAAGTCGAAACAGCATCCCATTCAGCAGTTTGAGTTTCAGACTTGGAGGAGATTTGATTGGTAAGATCCCTTTGACGATGGAGATCTGCAGTGGCCAAGTCAATGAGAGTCATCAGCTCCATCACAAAACTTCCAATCTCAGCAGAAGCTTCCAGGACATTCACTTGCTTCAGAATTTTCTTAAGACCAATTTGAGCAAGGGAATTTTCTTCCAAGACTTTAAACAAATCGACATCAAGGATTTTCGTTTTGATTTTGGTCAGGAGGTTGCCAAGTGATGGTGCTTCAGAAGTTTCCCCAGAAGTGGTCGAACTACTCTGCGAAGAATCCTGAAAATTAAAACGGGTGCTAAGCATGGCTTTCAGATACTCCAAAGGTCTTTGCACTTTGAGATTCTCAAGCTCCTCGCGAGAAAAACTGGTCAAACCAGTTGATTTGCCACTCCCTTGGGCCCGGTCAGGAGCAGGTGGAGTGTTTCGCGTCGAAGTAGGCTCAACCTCTGTTCGTTTCGACTGGTTGTCCCCATCTCTGGCAGCTCCATCTTCAGGATCATCTTCGACTACAACCTCCATTTCAATATCATCACCCTGAGGTGCAACATGTAATCCTGGATGAGGAGGAGATTCATCTTCAGAAGCTTCACCCACTGTAGTGTCGAATTCTTCTACGGTTTGCATGTCATGGTCACTTGCGGGGATATCTTCCTCTGGCGCTGTTTCCTCCAAAATTTTCTCAGACGTTCCTTCGACAGCCACTTGTTCCTAAAAATAAATTCTAAGATTTAGAAGAAAGATGTAGGAAAGGTAAACATATGCTGTCGAATTGAAAAAATTACCTCAGGAATTTCAGCGTTAAAACCGGATTTCCCACTCCCCGTATCTTTCGACTGAGGCTTGGCAGGAGAAGTACTGGCAGAATCCTTCCTGATTGGGTTGACGATGGACCTTTGGGAAGAAACCTTCGTGAGTTTCTTTTTCTTCTGAGGAGGAGGGACTAACTCTGGAGATTCATCACCAGACTCTTCACTAGGGACTTTATCCTCTTTTCTCTCCTCTTCACTCTTCTTCTTTTGGATTGTTGAGGGTTTTCGACTTACCTAGTCATACAGGCCAAAGCCAATTAGTTTTGAATAATGGAAGGAAAATAATAAGAAGAGAAAAAAGTTTTGTACTTTTGTCGAAGGCTTCTTAGCAGTACTGGGGGACGCTTCGACAGCAGCTTTCTTAGCAGGGATCTTCACGGCTAAGGAAAGAAAGAAAATTCAGAAACAAATATAAGAGATACATGATAAGACAGTTAGAATAACAGAAAGAAAAATCATATTTTTTCTGTGAACACCTTCAAGAATGGTATCTTCCACGCGAACGTGTTCTATTCCAATATGAAGGTGTCCTGGATATTCTCCCAGATGATACTTAGTCGGAACCACACGCTCAGCAGGTTTTTGATACTTTTGACGAAGAATTTTCATAAAATCCCCACAAAGGAACCAGTCTGGAAGAGGAAAACCAAACGCCACCCCAAAGTCAGCAGTTGGCAAAGGAGGAAACTTTGGTGGATGACAATTGAAAGCCAGGTCATAGCGCGCCTCTGGTGAAAGATTGGAAGGCAATGACAGTTTTTTAAACTTCTCTGTCAATTTGCGTTTTAATTCAGCCGCTGCTTCGCATATGGTTCGACTAAGATCATCAGGTCTATACGCAGTTTCAAAATATTTTTGAAATTTCTGTATTTCCTTAATATGTCGTTGAATACCTTTTTTGGTCCGATCCTGCACAAAAGCGAAAGCATTTGTCAAATGTGTAGCAAAAGCAGCTACGTCAAAAAATTTGTTGGAATAATAATCCTTCCACCATTCATCAAACTCAGGAGTGCATAAGAATGATGGTCGAAAAATAACTGGTCGAATGTCGAGAGAATCATCAGCTAGTTTCTTCGACAACTCTTTGCCTTCGTCTTCAGTGTGAAGGGAGTTATAAAAGATGATGGACCCCTTTTTGGGGAATATAGGTTGAGGTTTGATTTGGATTAGACCAAACTGTCTAGAAACAAGGTTGGGTTGATAAACTATCAAAGCAATTTGGTTTTTAGTGGTGTTACGATAAGAAAAAAGGAGCCTAGGGGTCAAGAACGATTCCCAAACATTCAGAAATATGTTTTCGTCCTTTTCCATCTCCAAGGGCAGTTGTTGGGTAAACCACTTAGGTCCGATTTTTCTATCAGCAAAAGGTGCCATGGTCGAAGTAAATTGATGACTTTTAGCAAACATCATAACATAGCTTTTAAAAGCTTGTCGAAGGCTGATTCCTTCATCAGTTGGCGTTAGTAGCACTAATCTTGGCCATTCGACAGTCCTATTGTTTACTTCTTCTTCATCTATTTCTGGTGCTACAGGAAGATTAGCTTCAAAGGTGGCATTGAGCCATAATTGCAAGAGCCAGAAAGGTCCTGATAAGTTGATTTTCCCTTGGGTTTTGGTGTTTTTCAGAAAATGTACGCTCTCACTCAGAGATTCATAAAGGTTCGCCAGAATCATTTCGCTCAAGCATAGTTTCGTGCCTGCATGAAGCTGATTGGCTATGGTGATAAATCTCTTGGCAACTTGAAGAGAGCGAGAACAGAACACATATTTGGACAGCCATAGTGTTAAAAAGGCTATATGTTCGACATCTAAAACTTCAGTGGTACTCTTATCGTGGTAATAGGACATGAATAAGGAGTAGGGTGCAAGGCTAGTCTCGAAAGCAATGGTATCTTCGTTTAAAACAGTAGGGTCGAAATCTATACCATTGGGGTGAAGACCAACAATGGCTGCTGCGTCGAAAAGGGTAGGCGTAACCATACCACAAGGAAGGTGAAAGGTGTTGTAAGTACTATCCCAAAAGTAGAGAGAAGCCAAAAGCATATTTGGGCAGATATTGGGTCCTACTCTCGACAACTGGATAAGGTCGAAAATGCCTACCTCTTTCCAAAAAGGCCCTTTAACTTTTTCGATTTTATCTAACCAAGATACGTAGTCAGAGGGATCTTTCGACCATGGGCAAGTTCTAAAAATCCTGGGATAGTTCAAATAGGTTAAGTCCAACTCTCCAATATCCGTCGAACTCGACGAATCTTTTTGTTCTACAACTTTCTCTTTAGGCTGAGGTTTTCTTCCAGCGCCTATGGGTTTTGTGTGAAAGTAAGATGGAAAAAATTCTTTTAAACGCTCTGGTTTAATCTCTGGATTTGGAAGGGGACCTAACATAGCGTGATAATTTCCAGAAATAAGAACAGGGATTAGTACCTGAGATTTATAGATGCAGTCTTTTTCTTTCTCATTTGGAGGTTCCGGAACATATTGTTGATTTCCAATGGTCATTGGCCCTTTTAAATCATGCACAGGAGGAAAAGTTGAGTCTTGTTTCTTCTTGGAATGTTTACTGCTGGAAGGTTTTTGAGGCGCCATTGCTAAAAAAAAACTTGAGAAGATTTCTCAGAAAATGTGAAAAGCTTGAGAAATGGGTATGAGGAAAGGAAATCTGAAACGTAAAAGGGTTTAAAGAAAAGGTTTATGGGTATTTATAGGAAGAAGATGTTGAAACGTTTTAGATGGTAATGGTGTTAGTGGGACACGCGGCCATTTCTGATGGGAATGATAAAGAGGTGGAAGTTGAAAAGAGACCATGATGTGAGGGAATGATGAAGGTGAACTCTGAACGTGGGCTAGACGTGACATTGTGGAGAAAGTGTAATGATGAACCTGCATTGGGAATTGAGATTATCAGACTTGCATTTAATGAAGATTGAATGACATGGCATCAAAGCACTGATTGACAACAAATGACTGTTTCTCCAGAACAACAGTCGAAACGTCTTTGCTGGGGGGCAATTTGTATACGTGCGTTTTCGACGCCATGAGATTTGGTGTACAAAATGACTGTTTCGACAAAAATTTGGTGGCTCGACACTTCGACAAAAATGGAAGCTTTGATATTTCGATATGATATGTGCAGCTAGAAAAGTACTTTGACAAGACATGGAAGACATTGCAGTATCTTGATAATTCGACAAAAAAAAATCCTAAAGGAAGACGTCGTTTCGACTTAAAGTGTAAATTTGAATTTAAAAAGTTGTAACGTTTGACAGAAGACACGTGGAAGCATCTGGCGAAAAGATGAAAGCCGTTCGTCACAGTTTTAGGATTTAACCGTTAGTGACAGTTATGTTATTTGTATATAAATAGGGTAGTTGTTATCAGAAAAAGAGGTGAAGAATTACTTATACAAAATTCCTGAAAACGCTCAAAGTACCCGTGTGAGAGAAAAGAGTCATATTTGGAAAATGTATGTGTAAACAAACACCAATTTCTTCAAAGTTTATTTTATAAAGTTTAAAGTTCTTTACAAATCTCTTTTATGTTTTCCAGTCATTTATCTTTCTGCACTTTATCCTTTTCGACATTTTACATTTCATCAGTTATTTTCCGCCATTTACTTTATCTTGTTAAGTTTACATCAACTTGACGTTTTGGTCAACATATTTCGACATAAAACACTTAGAGAACAGAAATGAAAGATATGAAAGTGAGTCTAGACATCTTCAAGACCATCTAGATCTGCACATGTCCTAGGATTTGTGTGGTTGATCCTGCAAGTAACCCAATTCTACAAGTTTTGGTAAACCAGAGGTTGTTCGCCAAAATTCACAGCGAACAGGATGTTAGGGGTGCTAATACCCTTCCCTTGCATAACCGACTTCCTTACCCAGCATATCTCTTTCCCCCGGGTCTTATCGATGTTTTCTCTTTCCTTCGGGAATAAATAAAGTTCGATGGTGACTATGTTGTATGTTCGAGCGTGCGATGCGTCCGGGTATATTTTTGCTAGCTTCAGCCATGCTTGTGAATCCATGACCAAATGAAATAGTCATGCTAATGACATGATGATGTATGATATGATTCCATGTATGCAAATCAAACTAATCAAAAGGTAGGAAAATGGAGGGTAACTTTTGGGGTATGACAGTTGCCCCTATTTAATCATCTTAAACCTGAAGGTGAAAATTGCGTTAGATTTTTGGGTGTTCAAGGTAGAAGAGGATTAAATGCATAAATGTTCGAAAATTTTCCCATTGAAAGGGATTTGTGTTGAAAGGTAAGTGTAAGGAGTAGCAGGTAAACTTGATGGTTTGATCTGCTGGGGGTTGACTAAAATATTCTGCTGGGGAGATAGATCAGCTACAAAGAGAAATTCTTGATATGCGTGATGTATGCAACGTACCCCTGTTTGTTCATGATGCATATGCAATGTGAATTATTGGGTAGCTAGGTGAGGCTTTTCTGGTGAAAGGTAGATTTTGACTCGTCGGTATCCACACCAGAAAATCTACAATGAAGAGATTCTTGTTACTACTACTAATGGGAGTTTCCCATTGGCTGAGGACTTCCATTTGACTCTTCTTAGGGGAAAAGATGTCTGATCTGACCGAGAAATTATGTGTTTGTGTGACAAGTGCTTACTGTAGACTACTGAATATCCATTGGGGAACTTTCAATGATCAAAGCAATGCATAGAGTGTTTCTTCTGATTCAGCTTTTATTATTGTCAAAGTTTTATAGCATTATGTAATCAAGATTGGCAGTTATATTGCAAACAAAATGCGGAAAAATAAAAAGAAGTAACTGAATAACGACTAAATTTTATTGATTGTGAAAATTTTATACATATGAGGTGTGTACAAGGATGTAAAAATCCTTGAAGAGGAAATTGCAAAAATTGAAAAACAAAGTAAATGACAATGGGAAATTTGTTTGATTTTCCATTGATTACATCATTGGTTGTTATTCACTGTAGCACTGGCCTTTCAACACTTTGCTTTGGTTGACGATGATTAGATTGATCGGATACTATTTGAGATCAAGTTGATGGTGAGATAGGCTCAAGAGATATAGTCAAATATATTTATCCCTAACTTTTGCATGGGATTTTTATTCTTTTCTCCATCGGGATACCCATTTTTGCCTAAGTCTCCCTTTCGGATTTAAAACTTAGCGGGCTAGTATACTTTTTTGTTTTATCCCTAACTTTTGCATGCACATTTTTTTTCTGGGTCCATCAAGATAGCCATTTTGCTTAGATTGGTTCTTGCAGATGTCAATCTAGTGGGCTTTGTATTCATCATTTTTTTCTAGGCATAATATTTTTTTACTGTATCTGAATTCATCGTCATCGGCAAGTCATCCCCATCTATTGTAGTGAGAATGAGAGCCCCTCCTTAAAAGGCCTTTTTGACAACGAAAGGTCCTTCAAAATTGGGAGTCCACTTGCCTCGAGGATCCAAATGAATAGGAGAGTATTTGTTGAGCACGATTTCTCCTGCTTGGTACACGCGAGGATGAACCTTCTTATAAAAGGATCTTTTGAGGCGTCTTTGGTACATCTGACCATGGTAGACGACCGTCAAACACTTCTCTTCAATGAGATTCAACTGATCATATATGGATTCCACCCATTCCGCTTCATCAATATATGCTTCCATGATGACTCTTAAAGAGGAAATTTCAACTTCAATAGGCAAAACAACCTCCATTCCATATACAAGCGAATAAGGAGTTTCCCTAGTAGAAGTGCACACTAAAGTTCTATACCCATGCAAAGAAAAAGGAAGCATCTCATGCCAGTCCTTGTACGTCTTTAACATCTTTTGGAAAATCCTCTTAATGTTTTTGTTAGTTGCTTCGACGAAGCCATTCATCTTGGGTCGGTATGGTAAAGAGTTGTGATGCTCCATATTGAATTCTTTGACAACTCACTCATCATTTTGTTGCTGAGGTTTTTGGAATTGTTTGTAATAATCTTTCTAGGAACATCGTAGCGGCATATTATTTATTTCTTTATGAATCATACAACCACTTGTCTTGTGACATTCACATAGGAAGCACCTTCAAACCCCTTTGTGAAGTAGTCAATGGAAACTAAGTTTAAATGGTGACCATTAGAAACCTTTGGTTCGATCATACCAATCATGTCAATACCCCACTGTAGCGGGGTATTCGTTACCATTAGAGATATTGACTAACTCTAAGGTAAACCATTCAAGTTGAGTCGCCACCGCACTTCTATTTATCCAAAGGAATGGTTAGAAAGCGAACAAAAACCTAAAAGTTTTATCGAATCAAAAACTAGTAAAAATGTCAGAGATCTGGGTAAGGGGGTTGGTTATGCAATGGGAAGGTTTTAAGCACCCAAAACATCCTAGGTACTCCTAGGGAACCCTTTTCATACTTGTTGTAAGGTTGATATTTTGTGAAAATTTATTTGTGCAAACATGATTGAAGAGATGAGAAAAGAATATACAAGTTTATTTACATTTTTGTGTTTGGATGGATAAACCCATTGCCTACGTACCATCTTAAAAAAGATTAGGATCAAAACCTCGTAGTTCGGGGTAAAAATCTCAAAAGTGAGTTGGTGAATTGATTGGTCCAAAATCCTTAAGGTCTTTTGTTATCCAAGGGAGAAAACTCAACCTAAAAGCACAAATCCACCATGTGAGGATAGCTTCAACATGCTAGTGAGGGGTTAACCCTAGAATAAGCATGGAAGACTCATTGTCCATCGCTAAGGATAAAGGTGAGTATTATATCTACCTCAAGGATAACTCAAACCTAATAGCTAAAGGTTATGAAAAAAGTTTTGATTAAGAAAGTGGCCATTGAAACCACAAAAGATATTTGAATGGGTTATATTTACCAATGAAAAGTATTTACAAAATGGTCAAAGTTGACTTAGAAGTTCAATTCAAAATGAGTGTTATGAAAAGGCGTCGAAGGCGAAGAAGAGAGGCTCATCAGGAAGATGAACGAATTAAGCATCGCCGACGAACAAAATGTTGGGGTAAATATGGTAGAAATATCTCAGAAGGACCAGGTCAAAGAGGTCGAAGATCGTCGTCAGAAAGAATACCAAAGGCTGGCGTATCCTAGAGAGGAAGAAAACTTAATGGAATTCATCAAGAGGTGCCAAAGGATGAAAACCAAAGTGATGTTGTGCCCACGCTGCAGCGCAGTCTTCGACAGGAAGGCAGCAACCAACCTGGAAGCGGTGGATAAGACCAAGAGGAAAGAGAATTGGGGAACAGTGAGATATGACCCAAGGAGAAGTGATCACCACCAGTGGAGGCACGGAGAGAGACGCCAGAACACCTATAAACCATCTGACAAAGCGACGGACGACAAATGGGTTCAACCCATTAGGGACGCCCAGGGGCAGAAGAAATGGGGAAAGTTCGAGATTCAGAGAGGCGCGTCGATGGAGGGAAAGAAGGAAATGGAAAAACGCAAGCCAAGACCGTACCCTTCAGAGAATTACAAAGGCAAAAATCCCATGTCCAGGTCCCAATGGAGGAGGTTCCAAAGGCAGAAGAGGGCAGAAATAGAGATGGCAAAAAAGAACATGAACGGTCCAGACGAAGCAGAATCTAGCAACAATCGTCAGACAAGGAGCAGGAAAGAGACTCCCCTCCAGATCAATCCTAGCAGAGTTGTCGAATCGGTGGCGTCGAAGGAGAAGATGCAGGAAGATGATGAAGTAACCGACAATTTTAACTCTGACTCAGACGCATCCTTCAACGTGATTTGCAACGTGGTCTCTGTTCTCCCTAGAGACTATGATAGAGTCATGGAAATTGAGGATGAAGGAGACGAAATGGAAGAAGAAACGATGGCACACAAGCCCGTCTGCTACTACGTGATGAATAACAGATGCGTCGAAGAGCAGAACGCTTTCTTCGAAAGACCAGACGACTCCATGAAAGCGCATTTGAAACCTCTGTTTATAAAAGGGAAGGTGGAAAATGTTGGTGTGAATAAGATACTGGTGGACGGGGGAGCGGCAGTGAATTTGATGCCCCACTACATGCTGAAGAAGATTGGAAAAGACGATTCGGACGCGAAGCCTCACAACATGGTGCTGTCGAATTACGAAGGGAAGATAGGAACAACTATGGGAGTCATCCAAGTGAACTTAACTGTAGGAACCATAACAAGGCCTACAATGTTCATAGTCATCGCTTCGAAAGCCAACTACAACCTGCTGCTTGGTAGGGAGTGGATTCACGGCGTGGGAGCTGTACCCTCTTCAATGCACCAGCGGATAGCCATATGGAGGCCAGATGGAATCGTCGAAAACATCGAGGCTCACCAAAGCTACTTCATGACCGAGGTGAACACTGTCAACAGCCAAAGCTTCGACAAAAACCTGGCTCATATACCTCCCTGCAGCCCGGCAGAATTCGACTTGAAGACGACAGACAATGCCTATTGTTCCATGTACCTGCATCCAACGCATGGTTTCCAGTGGGATAAAGAAGTGATTGGCGAAACTTACATATGGGGAACCACTCATATAGCGCCGACGGGATGGGGTAGTGAATTTGACGATGACGAGTGAACAATCAGCGATCGAAAAGATTACGGCTTACATAGCCGAAAACAAATTAAAAGAGGCCCTTGAGGCTGAAGTAAAAAATATGGCTGTCGAAGCCAACCAAGAGAACTCCAACAAACAATGTCCCCAAGAAGACGTTGCGGAAGATCATGTCACCAACCAAATGGGCGGATGGCAACACCAAAAGCTGGACGCCATTTACGACGACGAACCTCTGGGGTTCGAAAAAGATCCAGTGTCAACTAACGAGAAGATGGTGGCGCAGGATCCTTTAGAAGAAATAAAATTAGGAGTGGGGGCAGAACATAGACCAACGTACATAAGCGCAAAAATGGACCCCCAGTTCAAGGTCGAAATAGTCCAGTTGCTGAAAGAGTTCAAAGACTGTTTCGCATGGGATTATGACGAAATGCCCGGTCTCGACAGAAGTCTGGTCGAAATGCAGTTGCCAATAATGGAAGGAAAGAAGCCAGTAAAGCAGACTCCAAGACGCTTCGCACCAGAAATCCTGTCGAAAATAAAAGACGAGGTCGAAAGACTTCTAAGATGCAAGTTCATCCGCACAACCAGGTATGTCGAATGGATTGCAAATATTGTTCCAGTAATTAAGAAAAATGGCAAACTAAGGGTATGTATTGATTTTCGAGACTTAAACTCGGCTACCCCAAAGGATGAATATCCTATGCCAGTGGCAGAAATGCTCATAGATTCTGCAGCCGGCCATGAGTACTTGAGTATGTTAGACGGATACTCTGGCTACAACCAAATTTTTATCGCTGAAGAAGATGTTCCTAAAACGGCTTTCCGTTGTCCTGGAGCCATAGGAACGTACGAATGGGTAGTAATGCCTTTTGGTTTAAAGAACGCTGGAGCGACTTACCAACGCGCCATGAATTCCATCTTTCATGACTTCATCGAAACTTTCATGCAAGTGTATATTGACGACATTGTGATTAAGTCTGTTTCAGGAAAAAATCATATAGATCATCTTCGACAATCCTTTGAAAGGATGAGGAAGTTTGGTTTGAAGATGAACCCACTTAAATGTGCTTTTGGTGTGCAGGCGGGTGATTTCTTAGGCTTTGTGGTCCATAAGAAGGGGATCGAAATAAACGAAAATAAAGCCAAGGCCATAATGGAAGCGAAAGCGCCATCAACCAAAAAGGGGTTGCAGTCTCTGCTAGGGAAAATCAACTTTCTCAGAAGATTCATCTCCAACCTCAGTGGGAAGACGCAAGCTTTCTCTCCTCTACTTCGACTAAAGAAAGAAGACTTCGCATGGGGGCAAGAACAGCAAGCGGCTTTCGACAAAATCAAGGAGTACCTGGCGAATCCCCCAATCCTGATGTCTCCTTGCAGAAAAAGAAATATGAGATTGTACATTTCGGCATCAGACAAAACATTAGGAAGTATGTTGTGTCAAGAAGATGAGAATGGCGTTGAAAGGGCCATTTATTATCTCAGTAGAGTCCTGAACGATGCCGAAACTAGATATAGCATTATAGAAAAACTATGCCTGTGTGTATATTTCTCTTGTATCAAATTAAAGCATTATATAAAACCTGTCGATGTATATATTTCTTCCCATTTCGACGTAATAAAGTATATGTTATCTAAGTCTATTTTACATAGTCGAATTGGAAAGTGGGCTTTAGCTCTAACGGAATACTCCTTGAAATATCTGCCTTTAAAAGCGGTGAAAGGACAAGTGGTCGCCGATTTCATAGCGGACCACTCTATAAACGAAGATGTGGAATACGTCGAACTAGAACCTTGGAAACTGTACTTCGACGGTTCCAGTCATAAAAATGGAACTGGCGTTGGGATGTTGATTATTTCTCTTGAAAAAATTCCAACAAAATTCAAGTACAAAGTTGAAAGTCTGTGTTCAAACAATGAAGCAGAATACGAAGCTTTGATCGCCGGACTTGAAATCTTGTTGAAATTGGGGGCAACGAGAGTCGAAATAATGGGTGATTCCGAACTGGTAATAAAGCAGTTGACGAAAGAGTATAAGTGCGTGAAAGAAAATTTAATCATGTACTTTGTAATAGCCAATAGACTTCTCAAGGTGTTCGACAATGTCGTCTTCAGGCACATTCCTAGGTTGGAGAATCAAGAAGCGAATGATCTTGCTCAACTAGCGTCCGGATACAAAGTGTCGAAGGAAAAGTTAGAAGAAGCCATTGAAGTCAGAAGAAGAGTCGTATCCACCAAGTTGTCCCCATCAGATCTAGAGTCAATAAGATTAGGATACGGTGACGAAGAAAACTTCGAGATATTCAACATAGATGATTCAGGAATAACAGACTGGAGAAAGCCTGTCAAGGATTATCTACAAGACCCAAATCAGAAAGCGGAAAGAAAGATAAAATACAGAGCTTTGAGTTACGTACTTTTGGGAAATGAATTGTTCAAAAAGACTGCAGAAGGAGTTTTGTTGAAATGCCTGAGTGAGGACGAAGCCTACATAGCCTTGTCGAATGTACACAGTGGAGCATGTGGCGCACACCAAGGAGGTCACAAAATGAAGTGGCTATTATTTCGACAAGGAATGTATTGGCCAACAATGCTGAAAGACTGTGTCGAATTCGCAAAAGGTTGTCAGGAATGTCAAGTACATGCAGGCATACCCCACGTCCCTGCAAGTGAGTTGCACTCAATTATAAAACCTTGGCCATTCAGAGGATGGGCGTTGGACTTGATCGGGGAGATTCGACCAGCTTCCTCAAAAGGGCAAAGGTACATTTTGGTTGGGATAGACTATTTCACAAAATGGACCGAAGCTATACCATTGGCGAATGTGGATCAAGAAGCAGTCATAGACTTTATCCAAAAATACATAATTTACAGATTTGGGATACCTGAGACAATAACAACAGATCAAGGATCTGTGTTCACCGGTAAAAACATGCAGAAATTTGCACAAGAAACAGGTTTTAAGCTCCTTACTTCGACACCTTACTACGCTCAAGCGAATGGGCAAGTTGAAGCAGCCAACAAGGTAGTGATAAACTTGATTAAGAAGCATGTGGGGAAAAAACCTAGAAATTGGCATAAGACTTTGGATCAAGCCTTGTGGGCTTGTCGAACGTCCCCCAAAGAGGCAACGAATTCGACTCCATTCAAGTTGACTTACGGACATGATGCAGTTTTGCCAGTCGAAATATATCTGCAGTCAGTTAGAGTGCAAAGGCATCATGAAATCCCATCAGATACATATTGGAGTATGATGATGGACGAACTAGTTGATTTAGACGAAGAAAGGCTGCGCGCCCTAGACCTAATAAGAAGACAAAAGAAGAGAGTCGAAAGATTTTACAACAAGAAAGTAAGATTCAAGACCTTCTTAATAGGTGATCTTGTATGGAAAGTAATCCTTCCTATGGATCGAAAGGATAAATTAATGGGAAAGTGGTCTCCTAAATGGGAGGGACCTTTCCAGGTTTTGAGAACATTTTCAAACGGCGCGTACGAAATAGAAGAAATAGAGAAGGATAAGAGAATCCTAAGAATAAATGGCAAGTATTTGAAAAAATATAAGCCTATATTGCAGGAAGTAAAAGTAGTAACAGAATAAGTGCAAAATATAATTGTGATAAGATGGGCCAAATAAAAATGGCATTCAAAAGTTATTACAAAGAAAGCCTCAAAGGGCTGAGAATTGCTAAATAAATTCGACTAAAAATTAAAATTGGCAAAAGTATCCCTCAAAGTGGCAAACTTCTGCCTCTGGAGTTGGAGTCGATGATCACAAAGACTTTTGTGAGTAGAGAGAGTCTCAATCTCCTGACTAAGTTGATGGGCTTTCTCTGCATGTCGAATACCCACCCTCAATTCTTCGTCAATCTCGCTCTGCTTGGGTTGCTGAATGGATGCCTTACGTTTCTCCTCTTGAGAGATCTTTTCTTGAAGTGCTGCTATCTGTGTTTTCCATTTTTGAATATTGTCATTGCAAGCAGCAACTTCTTCGACAAACGTTTCAGAGAGCTTTTGCAATTTTGAAACTTTGTCAGTCGAAGTCGAAACAGCATCCCATTCAGCAGTTTGAGTTTTAGACTTGGAGGAGATTTGATTGGTAAGATCCCTTTGACGATGGAGATCTGCAGTGGCCAAGTCAATGAGAGTCATCAGCTCCATCACAAAACTTCCAATCTCAGCAGAAGCTTCCAGGACATTCACTTGCTTCAGAATTTTCTTAAGACCAATTTGAGCAAGGGAATTTTCTTCCAAGACTTTAAACAAATCGACATCAAGGATTTTCGTTTTGATTTTGGTCAGGAGGTTGCCAAGTGATGGTGCTTCAGAAGTTGCCCCAGAAGTGGTCGAACTACTCTGCGAAGAATCCTGAAAATTAAAACGGGTGCTAAGCATGGCTTTCAGATACTCCAAAGGTCTTTGCACTTTGAGATTCTCAAGCTCCTCGCGAGAAAAACTGGTCAAACCAGTTGATTTGCCACTCCCTTGGGCCCGGTCAGGAGCAGGTGGAGTGTTTCGCGTCGATGTAGGCTCAACCTCTGTTCGTTTCGACTGGTTGTCCCCATCTCTGGCAGCTCCATCTTCAGGATCATCTTCGACTACAACCTCCATTTCAATATCATCACCCTGAGGTGCAACATGTAATCCTGGATGAGGAGGAGATTTATCTTCAGAAGCTTCACCCACTGTAGTGTCGAATTCTTCTACGGTTTGCATGTCATGGTCACTTGCAGGGATATCTTCCTCTGGCGCTGTTTCCTCCAAAATTTTCTCAGACGTTCCTTCGACAGCCACTTGTTCCTAAAAATAAATTCTAAGATTTAGAAGAAAGATGTAGGAAAGGTAAACATATGCTGTCGAATTGAAAAAATTACCTCAGGAATTTCAGCGTTAAAACCGGATTTCCCACTCCCCGTATCTTTCGACTGAGGCTTGGCAGGAGAAGTACTGGCAGAATCCTTCCTGATTGGGTTGACGATGGACCTTTGGGAAGAAACCTTCGTGAGTTTCTTTTTCTTCTGAGGAGGAGGGACTAACTCTGGAGATTCATCACCAGACTCTTCACTAGGGACTTTATCCTCTTTTCTCTCCTCTTCACTCTTCTTCTTTTGGATTGTTGAGGGTTTTCGACTTACCTAGTCATACAGGCCAAAGCCAGTTAGTTTTGAATAATGGAAGGAAAATAATAAGAAGAGAAAAAAGTTTTGTACTTTTGTCGAAGGCTTCTTAGCAGTACTGGGGGACGCTTCGACAGCAGCTTTCTTAGCAGGGATCTTCACGGCTAAGGAAAGAAAGAAAATTCAGAAACAAATATAAGAGATACATGATAAGACAGTTAGAATAACAGAAAGAAAAATCATATTTTTTCTGTGAACACCTTCAAGAATGGTATCTTCCACGCGAACGTGTTCTATTCCAATATGAAGGTGTCCTGGATATTCTCCCAGATGATACTTAGTCGGAACCACACGCTCAGCAGGTTTTTGATACTTTTGACGAAGAATTTTCATAAAATCCCCACAAAGGAACCAGTCTGGAAGAGGAAAACCAAACGCCACCCCAAAGTCAGCAGTTGGCAAAGGAGGAAACTTTGGTGGATGACAATTGAAAGCCAGGTCATAGCGCGCCTCTGGTGAAAGATTGGAAGGCAATGACAGTTTTTTAAACTTCTCTGTCAATTTGCGTTTTAATTCAGCCGCTGCTTCGCATATGGTTCGACTAAGATCATCAGGTCTATACGCAGTTTCAAAATATTTTTGAAATTTCTGTATTTCCTTAATATGTCGTTGAATACCTTTTTTGGTCCGATCCTGCACAAAATCGAAAGCATTTGTCAAATGTGTAGCAAAAGCAGCTACGTCAAAAAATTTGTTGGAATAATAATCCTTCCACCATTCATCAAACTCAGGAGTGCATAAGAATGATGGTCGAAAAATAACTGGTCGAATGTCGAGAGAATCATCAGCTAGTTTCTTCGACAACTCTTTGCCTTCGTCTTCAGTGTGAAGGGAGTTATAAAAGATGATGGACCCCTTTTTGGGGAATATAGGTTGAGGTTTGATTTGGATTAGACCAAACTGTCTAGAAACAAGGTTGGGTTGATAAACTATCAAAGCAATTTGGTTTTTAGTGGTGTTACGATAAGAAAAAAGGAGCCTAGGGGTCAAGAACGATTCCCAAACATTCAGAAATATGTTTTCGTCCTTTTGCATCTCCAAGGGCAGTTGTTGGGTAAACCACTTAGGTCCGATTTTTCTATCAGCAAAAGGTGCCATGGTCGAAGTAAATTGATGACTTTTAGCAAACATCATAACATAGCTTTTAAAAGCTTGTCGAAGGCTGATTCCTTCATCAGTTGGCGTTAGTAGCACTAATCTTGGCCATTCGACAGTCCTATTGTTTACTTCTTCTTCATCTATTTCTGGTGCTACAGGAAGATTAGCTTCAAAGGTGGCATTGAGCCATAATTGCAAGAGCCAGAAAGGTCCTGATAAGTTGATTTTCCCTTGGGTTTTGGTGTTTTTCAGAAAATGTACGCTCTCACTCAGAGATTCATAAAGGTTCGCCAGAATCATTTCGCTCAAGCATAGTTTCGTGCCTGCATGAAGCTGATTGGCTATGGTGATAAATCTCTTGGCAACTTGAAGAGAGCGAGAACAGAACACATATTTGGACAGCCATAGTGTTAAAAAGGCTATATGTTCGACATCTAAAACTTCAGTGGTACTCTTATCGTGGTAATAGGACATGAATAAGGAGTAGGGTGCAAGGCTAGTCTCGAAAGCAATGGTATCTTCGTTTAAAACAGTAGGGTCGAAATCTATACCATTGGGGTGAAGACCAACAATGGCTGCTGCGTCGAAAAGGGTAGGCGTAACCATACCACAAGGAAGGTGAAAGGTGTTGTAAGTACTATCCCAAAAGTAGAGAGAAGCCAAAAGCATATTTGGGCAGATATTGGGTCCTACTCTCGACAACTGGATAAGGTCGAAAATGCCTACCTCTTTCCAAAAAGGCCCTTTAACTTTTTCGATTTTATCTAACCAAGATACGTAGTCAGAGGGATCTTTCGACCATGGGCAAGTTCTAAAAATCCTGGGATAGTTCAAATAGGTTAAGTCCAACTCTCTAATATCCGTCGAACTCGACGAATCTTTTTGTTCTACAACTTTCTCTTTAGGCTGAGGTTTTCTTCCAGCGCCTATGGGTTTTGTGTGAAAGTAAGATGGAAAAAATTCTTTTAAACGCTCTGGTTTAATCTCTGGATTTGGAAGGGGACCTAACATAGCGTGATAATTTCCAGAAATAAGAACAGGGATTAGTACCTGAGATTTATAGATGCAGTCTTTTTCTTTCTCATTTGGAGGTTCCGGAACATATTGTTGATTTCCAATGGTCATTGGCCCTTTTAAATCATGCACAGGAGGAAAAGTTGAGTCTTGTTTCTTCTTGGAATGTTTACTGCTGGAAGGTTTTTGAGGCGCCATTGCTAAAAAAAAACTTGAGAAGATTTCTCAGAAAATGTGAAAAGCTTGAGAAATGGGTATGAGGAAAGGTAATCTGAAACGTAAAAGGGTTTAAAGAAAAGGTTTATGGGTATTTATAGGAAGAAGATGTTGAAACGTTTTAGATGGTAATGGTGTTAGTGGGACACGCGGCCATTTCTGATGGGAATGATAAAGAGGTGGAAGTTGAAAAGAGACCATGATGTGAGGGAATGATGAAGGTGAACTCTGAACGTGGGCTAGACGTGACATTGTGGAGAAAGTGTAATGATGAACCTGCATTGGGAATTGAGATTATCAGACTTGCATTTAATGAAGATTGAATGACATGGCATCAAAGCACTGATTGACAACAAATGACTGTTTCTCCAGAACAACAGTCGAAACGTCTTTGCTGGGGGGCAATTTGTATACGTGCGTTTTCGACGCCATGAGATTTGGTGTACAAAATGACTGTTTCGACAAAAATTTGGTGGCTCGACACTTCGACAAAAATGGAAGCTTTGATATTTCGATATGATATGTGCAGCTAGAAAAGTACTTTGACAAGACATGGAAGACATTGCAGTATCTTGATAATTCGACAAAAAAAAATCCTAAAGGAAGACGTCGTTTCGACTTAAAGTGTAAATTTGAATTTAAAAAGTTGTAACGTTTGACAGAAGACACGTGGAAGCATCTGGCGAAAAGATGAAAGCCGTTCGTCACAGTTTTAGGATTTAACCGTTAGTGACAGTTATGTTATTTGTATATAAATAGGGTAGTTGTTATCAGAAAAAGAGGTGAAGAATTACTTATACAAAATTCCTGAAAACGCTCAAAGTACCCGTGTGAGAGAAAAGAGTCATATTTGGAAAATGTATGTGTAAACAAACACCAATTTCTTCAAAGTTTATTTTATAAAGTTTAAAGTTCTTTACAAATCTCTTTTATGTTTTCCAGTCATTTATCTTTCTGCACTTTATCCTTTTCGACATTTTACATTTCATCAGTTATTTTCCGCCATTTACTTTATCTTGTTAAGTTTACATCAACTTGACGTTTTGGTCAACATATTTCGACATAAAACACTTAGAGAACAGAAATGAAAGATATGAAAGTGAGTCTAGACATCTTCAAGACCATCTAGATCTGCACATGTCCTAGGATTTGTGTGGTTGATCCTGCAAGTAACCCAATTCTACAAGTTTTGGTAAACCAGAGGTTGTTCGCCAAAATTCACAGCGAACAGGATGTTAGGGGTGCTAATACCCTTCCCTTGCATAACCGACTTCCTTACCCAGCATATCTCTTTCCCCCGGGTCTTATCGATGTTTTCTCTTTCCTTCGGGAATAAATAAAGTTCGATGGTGACTATGTTGTATGTTCGAGCGTGCGATGCGTCCGGGTATATTTTTGCTAGCTTCAGCCATGCTTGTGAATCCATGACCAAATGAAATAGTCATGCTAATGACATGATGATGTATGATATGATTCCATGTATGCAAATCAAACTAATCAAAAGGTAGGAAAATGGAGGGTAACTTTTGGGGTATGACAGTTGCCCCTATTTAATCATCTTAAACCTGAAGGTGAAAATTGCGTTAGATTTTTGGGTGTTCAAGGTAGAAGAGGATTAAATGCATAAATGTTCGAAAATTTTCCCATTGAAAGGGATTTGTGTTGAAAGGTAAGTGTAAGGAGTAGCAGGTAAACTTGATGGTTTGATCTGCTGGGGGTTGACTAAAATATTCTGCTGGGGAGATAGATCAGCTACAAAGAGAAATTCTTGATATGCGTGATGTATGCAACGTACCCCTGTTTGTTCATGATGCATATGCAATGTGAATTATTGGGTAGCTAGGTGAGGCTTTTCTGGTGAAAGGTAGATTTTGACTCGTCGGTATCCACACCAGAAAATCTACAATGAAGAGATTCTTGTTACTACTACTAATGGGAGTTTCCCATTGGCTGAGGACTTCCATTTGACTCTTCTTAGGGGAAAAGGTGTCTGATCTGACCGAGAAATTATGTGTTTGTGTGACAAGTGCTTACTGTAGACTACTGAATATCCATTGGGGAACTTTCAATGATCAAAGCAATGCATAGAGTGTTTCTTCTGATTCAGCTTTTATTATTGTCAAAGTTTTATAGCATTATGTAATCAAGATTGGCAGTTATATTGCAAACAAAATGCGGAAAAATAAAAAGAAGTAACTGAATAACGACTAAATTTTATTGATTGTGAAAATTTTATACATATGAGGTGTGTACAAGGATGTAAAAATCCTTGAAGAGGAAATTGCAAAAATTGAAAAACAAAGTAAATGACAATGGGAAATTTGTTTGATTTTCCATTGATTACATCATTGGTTGTTATTCACTGTAGCACTGGCCTTTCAACACTTTGCTTTGGTTGACGATGATTAGATTGATCGGATACTATTTGAGATCAAGTTGATGGTGAGATAGGCTCAAGAGATATAGTCAAATATATTTATCCCTAACTTTTGCATGGGATTTTTATTCTTTTCTCCATCGGGATACCCATTTTTGCCTAAGTCTCCCTTTCGGATTTAAAACTTAGCGGGCTAGTATACTTTTTTGTTTTATCCCTAACTTTTGCATGCACATTGTTGAAAGACAGTTTTTAAGTGTCGGGTTTTGTTATCGTATCCACAGAGATTGTAAGATATCGCTGCCGTTCAATGGTTGAATTAATCTTAACTTAAAGTAACACTAGGGTTTTGGGTTTTAATCAAGTTATCTTGCATACAAAGTAATTAATTGCGGTAAAAGTTACGTTTTGATTAATATGAGAAATATTGTCAGAGTTAGGTTTCAATGATTACACTTGCTTTGCATGTTTTTGCACGGTCAACAATATTATAAACTCCTTTAGATGATAAATAATTTCACAAAGTCCTCTCAATGCGTTTCTCTCGAACACCCATTGTGAGTTTTGTCATTTTGATCCATTGTTTCTCTCGAACACAATCTATCAAAAAGACAACGTTTTGGTTCAACCTTATGGTGAACAAAATCATTCGTTACTATCTCTAGCTAACAAACAAGTTTGGATGAAAACCTAGGTCAAGAATCGGTAAACATCTCTCGATCAAATACCAACACAAAGAGTTTTTAAATAGAAACAAAGTTTTCATCATATATTTACCGTTAAAGAGTTTACATATGAGGATCCTTACATTTACACACAAAGCTTGGAAATCACCTACATCTAACCTTGACAAATGGAGACTTAGCTACTCATTTTCATGGTAGCTTGGTCGGCAAGTAAGAAAAGAGGGTTGATCAACATCCAAGTCGAATGATCGAAGTTGGATGGGAATCCACCTTCTTTTTGTGGAAGATGGTTGCTAGATGAAGAGAAAATGAAATTAGGGCATAAAATCCCCCACAAAGCAATGCTGTAAAATATCTAAGAGAAAGTACAAAAAATGGAAAAGTTGGTAAAAAGTGGTCTAAAAGTGGTCTGGGCACAAAAGGTGGCACCTGCTACTTATAGACAAGTGCAGAACTGTCACGTTCGCTAGGCGAGCAGAATGGCTCGCCTAGCGAAGGCCAAAAATGGGCACAAAATGCCCCTGCGCCCAGAGAAAACTGGGCCTGTGGAACTGTCATGTTCGCCTAGCGAACAGACCTTCGCCTAGCGAAGAACTCGCTTCAACCTTCGCCCCAGCGAGGTTGAGAGGTTTTGCTACTGGAATGCTCGCTGGGGACTCGCTAGAGCCTCGCCTAGCGAGCTAGTGCTGGCTGCTCATTTCACCAAAACAGACTGAATTCGCTGCCACTTCGCCTTCAGTTCGCCTAGCGAATTAATTAACCATTTTACTGGAGCCTTTCGCCAGGAGCTCGCCTAGCGAAGGTTTTGCTTCGCCACATCCTCGCCTAGCGAGCTGGCAGATAGAATGCTTGTTTGCTTTGGTTCCTTTGCCAATTTTGTTGTGTCTTCCTTATCAATTAATTCATGCCTTTCCTGCACAATAACACACACATCAAAGGCACCAAGCTTGTTTATCAATGTAATGCATTCCATGTAAAATAAATGTGATTTTGGCAATTTTAGCAAGGCAAAAGAGTGAAAGATGCCCACATATGATAGCTCAAATAAGCACTTTTGGGCATCTAACAACTCTCCCCAACTAGATTCTTGCTTGTCCTCAAGCAAAGTATGCCTCTTTGAAGAACAAGAGGATTTGCTTTAAAGAAAACGGTTTCTCCGAAGTTGGATAAACGGCTCAAACACAAGCAAAATCCGCAAATACACGTTTCCAACGGTTGTGAATAAAATAATACATAAGAACTAAAACTTAAGTAGCAATGCAAAATATTTATCTATCTGCAACAATACTTATTCTGAATGAATCACCCTATCTCTCCTCTTCGAATAAGGATTGAAGATTTAACGCGTTTGCAACCGCGGGAATAATCTCACTCTCTAACAAATAATGAAGAAATCAAACAGATTCATACAATGTCTAACAATTAAAAGTTGTACTGTGGAAACAAAAAGATCACTAAGGGCTTTTCGGTTGAAGCTTGGTCGGGTTAACAAACAAGGGTCATTTCTAAGGCCATTGAAACGAAAGTGCCGATGCAAAAGAGACATTCACAGTAATATTCACACTACTCGACTTTGTTTCCTTTGTTTCTTATTTGTAACCTTCACAACACATATTCCACAACTCAATTCTTATTTCTCACTACAATTTTTTTTCTTCCAAGCAAGCATTCATTTTTTTTTTTCATTCTTTCTATTTTTGTTCTTTTCTTTCACATCAAATATACAAAACAGATGTTCATTTTCTACATTTTCTATACATATATTTTTCTATGCTTGCTCGGTTTTTCTTTTCATTTTCAAAAGCTGTGGTACTTACCAATTCTTTTTCGTTCTCCCCAACTTATTTCTTCCACACCCTAAGTGAATGCTCTTAACTTTTTACGGCAAAAGAACAATAATCAAGATTTTTCGGGTTGTAAAAAAACATTTTTGAGATCTCGCTTTATTTCAAGCCGAGATTCAACTGTTCAGGCTCAAAGGGGTTAACAAATACTCTCTCTACTCACAGGTAAGTTGTTTTTGGATGTAGTTGTGCTCGAAAGAAAACAAGTGCCTTGATCATTTCTAATTGCTTCCACAATTTCACAATAATAACAGACAAATAATGAATCAAATGAATCAACAAAACTTATTAGACTCCAGCATTTAAGTGTACAATGGAGGTTTCCTCACCATATATGGTTCTAAGTTCTAGATGAAACATTCATTCAATTATGTTGCAAAAAGACAATATTCTATTTACCAAAAAGAGTAAAGTTCCTAATGCATTCTAAAATTCTAGCCGACGGTAACCATGTACCTTAGCTTCATTCACTTGTTATTCTTATCATTGCCATCCAAGCTCGGATGCACCTTCATTGGGTACTTCTTGAGGAGCAACCAATCTAGAAGGGTTTGCCACTCATTCAACCAAAAATTTATTAAACACACAAAATTACCAACAAACATAATTAACATTAACTGAAAAATAAAATTTTGTTCGTGGGGGACAAAACACCCCAATAGTACAACCCATTGGTCAAAATACAAAATTCAAAAGTACAAATAAAAATGCCATAATAAAAACTGAAATACAAAAAAAAACAAAAACTTAACCCACAAAGGGCTCAAGACTCCTCCTCACTACCGGCCTCAGAACCGGTCGCCTCATCATCATCCTCATCATCATCATCAGCTCCCACCCCCTCAGAATAGACTGGCACGTCCACGGGCCAATTTGCATTAGTCAGAAACTGCTCCCGTGTCATCAAAGCATGTGCACCACTACCCTGCAGCTGCAAACGCTGCATCGAGTCGTGCATGTCAATCATAGCCCTCTGCGATGCTGCCATCCACTGGAAATTGTATTCACACGCAGCCCGCAGGTATGGATCGACCCTGGGAGTAGAAGCACTAGGACCATCAGAAACCCTAGTGCTACCTGAGGCTGCACTGCTGCCGGTGGCCTTAGCTCTGCAGTATTTTGCCACATACCGGTCATCAATAGGAGCCGGGATCCTAACCTGACCCCGAGACGGAAGTCGCACTCGTGCCTTAATGCACAGGCTCATAATCAAACAAGGGAATGCAAGGGGGCAATTCACCCGAGCCCCCGACTTCAGTCCGCTCTCTATTACCGTCTTCAACTCATTGGCAATGATCCTCGCCACATCAATCTCAACATTGGCGAGGATGGAATGTACTAAATGTGCCACTGGGATCGGCACAGTAGATGTGTGGGATTTGGGTTGTATGTTGGTCAAAACCAGAAGAAGAATCAGCTGAGCCATGGGAGTCATGTCCTCCCGATGATATCTCATAGGAACCCCAGATGGGTTCGGCTCAACTGATTTCCCTGGTAGAAGCAGGGCGGCTGTAATTGCTGGGATATCCTTGTGCAGCCGGAGGTCAATATGGTACTGGTCTCTTTCATCAGCACCCAGCTGAAGCGGCTCCCCGAGGATTTGGTTGATCGTATCCCTGTCAAAAGGAACTGGCCGACCGGCCACTCTAGAGACCCAAGTGAAGGGCTCATCATCATCTGGCAATGCGTTAGCGTAGAACTCCCGCACCGTAGCGATGTCATAGTGTTCCAAGGGATTTATCAACCTATCCCATTTCTTAGTATCGATCAACCCGGCAAAACTCCGATACGTGCCCTGTGGGTTAATCAGAAAACGCTTCTCAGGCAAAATGTTTCGCTTCTCCAAAGCGATGTACCGTGCCGCTTGTTTCGGGCCCACAAACTTGTCGTGGTCGAATTGGATCGGCACGGTTCGTGAAGTAGTTGCCGCTCCCTTTCTTTTCTTGCCAGCACCAGCTCTTGACTCCATTCTGCAAAACAAGAGATAAAGCAACAAACACGAAACAAACAGATTAGAACCAAAACAGTTTTTATAAGGGACTGGTTTGCTCGCTGCTGCTTCGCCTAGCGAAGTGGCAGCGAATGCTCGCCCCAGGTTCGCCTAGCGAGTGCTAGCGAACCTTACGGGTTTTGGGGTTTTCTGCATTTTCAAAATTGTTTCCCCCAAAACCTGTACATACAAGGTTTCCACAGCAAAACCCAATGATTTCTCATGACTATGAATGGTTCTATGCGATTGGGGATACCTAATTTCATGGAAAACCTAAGTAAGAGTAAATCCCCAATTTAAAAACCTAGATGCACAACATTGCAAACTCCCAAAATTGCATGCAACCTCAAGGTTCCTATCACACCTATCCTATTTACCATTCAAAGTTGGAAATAAATAATGCAACAAAAGAAACATGCAATAGGGCGAACCTTGAGGTAAACGGATTTGGAAAGGAGAAGTGGGAAGTGTTTGCAATTGACCGACACACAAATGTTGTTGATATGGATGCACGGTAGAGAATTTGAGAGGCCACGCACGAAATCTTCAGCAGAGCCGTTCAGACAAATTTTTGAAGGTAGGGCAAATTGGCTCTGCTGAAGTGTTTAAATAGAAAACAGTACTGCAGCGCTCGCTGCTGCCTCGCTTAGCGAGCAGGTAGCGAGCGTGCTCGCTGCAGCCTCGCCTAGCGAGCTGCAAGCGAGCATGACAGCAAGTGCATTTGCAAATGCAGCACTTGCAAGTCATCCAGCCTGATTAAGCACACAATACTCATACAAGATCAAACATAAAACAGGAAATACTTACAATGTTGGGGTGCCTCCCAACTAGCGCTTGTTTAACGTCGGCTAAGCTCGACGGTGCGATGCTCACAGAGGAGCATCGAGCGGCTGAGCACAACTCTCGCGATCCACATGACCGCCGAGATACACTTTCAATCGTTGGCCGTTCACGGTCCAACTGTCTTTCTCGTCCATGTCTTCAATGATAACGGCCCCGTACTCTTTTACTTCTTTCACCCGAAATGGCCCGGACCATTTCGATTTCAACTTCCCGGGAAACAACTTCAACCGGGAGTTGAACAATAAGACCAATTGTCCGGGCACGAATTCTTTGGTTCGGATCTTTTTGTCATGATACTTCTTGGCTTTTTCCTTGTACAACCAACTTGAGTGGTATGCGGCATTGCGCATCTCCTCCAACTCAAGTAGTTGTACTTTCCTTTTTTCACCGGCCGACTCATTCTCAAAATTTAAAAATTTGAGGGCCCACAAGGCCTTGTGCTCCAATTCAACCGGCAAATGGCAAGTTTTACCAAATACCAATTGAAAGGGAGTTAGGCCAATTGGAGCTTTAAAGGCCGTACGGTAGGCCCATAATGCTTCGTCCAATTTTGGGACCACTCCTTTTTCGAGTTAGACACGGTTTTCTCGAGGATTCTCTTAATCTCACGATTAGAGACCTCGGCTTGGCCATTAGCCTGAGGGTGGTACGGAGTTGTCACCCTATGCGATACACCATAATGTTTTAAAATTGTTTCCAAAGGTGCATTACAAAAGTGTGACCCTCCGTCACTTATCAACACTCGGGGTGTTCCAAAACGGGAAAAGATGTTTTTCTTTAAAAATTTTATCACCGTTTTGGCATCCGCCCGAGGTGAGGCAATCGCCTCAACCCACTTAGAGACATAATCAACAGCTACAAGCATGTACTCATTCCCGTAAGAGGGTGGGAAAGGTCCAACAAAATCTATGCCCCAACAATCGAACACTTCCACTTCTTGGATATTTTGGAGAGGCATCTCATCTCTCTTACCTATCCCACCACTTCTTTGGCAACTGTCACAACTTTGCGCATGGGTATGTGCGTCTTTAAAAATAGTTGGCCAATAAAATCCCGATTGAAGAATTTTAGTGGCCGTTCTAACCCCATTATAATGACCGCCATAAGGCGAGTTGTGACAATGCCAAAGGATGCTCTGGGCTTCATCACCAGTTACGCATCTCCTTAACAGGTTATCGCTACCCAACTTAAACAAGTATGGGTCATCCCAAACATAATACTTCGCATCCGAAAGGAACTTCCTCTTTTGGTTCGAAGTTAGGTCGGCCGGCACACAACCACTAGCCTTGTGGTTTGCAAAGTCTGCAAACCACGGCCTAACTTGAACCTTAAACAATTTTTCATCAGGAAATTCTTCCCGGATTTCCTTTTCAGATGCGGTAACCTCGACATTCACCAAGCGGGATAAATGATCCGCTACCAAGTTTTCCGACCCCTTCTTGTCTTTAATTTCGACATCGAATTCTTGTAACAAGAGGATCCAACGGATGAGCCTTTGCTTCGAATCCGGCTTGGTCAGCAGATATTTAATCGCCGCGTGGTCGGTGTACACCACGACTTTAGACCCTATAAGATAGGACCTAAACTTTTCTAGCGCATACACTATTGCGAGTAGTTCTTTTTCCGTTGTGGCATAATTTATTTGAGCCTCGTTAAGAACCTTACTCGCATAATGTATAGCATGAAAAGTTTTGTCCTTTCTTTGGCCAAGTACCGCTCCAACGGCATAGTCACTCGCGTCACACATTAATTCAAAATTTTCATTCCAATCGGGAGCGACTATTATTGGAGCGGTAACCAATTTTTCTTTTAAAACCTCGAAAGCTTGCAAACAATCGTCGGTGAAGAGAAATACCTGATCTTTGGCGAGTAAATTGCTCAAAGGTTTAGCCACCTTTGAGAAGTCCTTGATGAAGCGCCGGTAGAACCCCGCGTGCCCCAAAAAACTACGGATGCCCTTCACATTGACCGGAGGGGGTAATTTTTCAATTACATCAACCTTAGCTCTATCCACTTCAAGCCCCCTTTTAGAGACTTTGTGGCCTAGCACAATCCCCTCGGTCACCATAAAGTGACACTTTTCCCAATTTAGCACCAAATTAGTCTTCACACACCTTTCCAACACCGTCTTCAAATTTGCCAAGCATAGACTAAACGTCCCACCAAACACCGAGAAGTCATCCATGAAGACTTCCATTGTTTTCTCTATTAGATCGGCAAAAATAGCTTGGACACATCGTTGGAATGTCGCCGGCGCATTGCAAAGCCCAAAAGGCATTTTTCTGTATGCGAACACTCCAAACGGACACGTGAAAGCCGTCTTCTCATGATCAACCGGGTCAACCGCAATTTGGTTGTACCCGGAGTAGCCGTCTAAAAAACAGTAGTATTGTTGGCCCGATAGTCTTTCAAGCATTTGATCCATAAATGGGAGTGGAAAATGGTCCTTACGAGTCGCGGTATTCAACCGTCTATAATCTATACACATTCTCCATCCCGTGGCAACTTTAGTTGGGATCAATTCGTCTTTGTCATTACGGATTACGGTCATTCCACCCTTCTTCGGAACCACGTGCACGGGACTAACCCACGGACTATCCGAGATCGGGTAAATCATTCCCGCATCCAAAAGCTTCACCACTTCCTTTCTTACAACCTCTTTCATCGTAGGATTTAAGCGGCGTTGTGGTTGAGCCACCGGCTTGAAATCCTCCTCCATCAAAATCTTGTGCATACAATAGGATGGACTAATTCCTTTAAGATCGGAAAGAGTCCAACCCATAGCTTCTTGATTTGTCTTTAGCACAAATATGAGACGGGCTTCTTCTTCAATTGTCAAAAGGTTGCTTATGATAACCGGCTTGTCCTCGGTATCATCAAGGAATACATATTTCAACGTCGAAGGTAACTCTTTTAATTCAATTGACGCTTTCTCGTCAATTACCTCCTTCTTCAAATTTTCTTCCTCTACTTCCCACGGTTGTAGGTCTTCCAAGCTATCAAGTTCCTTCAAGCATTCCTCAAGAGCTAGCTCCTCTTCAACAGTGAAAACCTCCAATGAGTCGTCGAGAGCTAACTCCATAGGAGATATCTCGTGAATATGCTTTGAAACTTCCATAATAGCGTCTTCGATCACATCGATTCGAAAGCCATCATGTCTATCCTTGGAATGCTTCATCGCCTCGAATAGATCAAAGGTGACCTCCTCATTTTGAACACGCACCTTCATTAAACCGTCATCAACATCAATCATCATTCTTGCGGTCTTCATGAATGGTCGGCCCAATATGAGCGGAGCATCATCATCTTCCTCCATATCAATTACAATGAAATCCACCGGGAAGAAGAATTTGTCGACCTTCACCAACACATCTTGGGCTACGCCATGAGGATGGGTCGTCGACTTATCCGCCAATTGTAATGTCATTCGGATGGACTTAATCTCGATGTTGCCAAGCCTCTTGATAATTGACAAAGGTATAAGATTTATGCTCGACCCCAAGTCAATAAGTCCCTTTCCGACATACACATCACCAATTTTAACCGGCAATGTAACTCTTCCCGGATCAACCTCTTTCTTAGGTAGCGTCCTTTGAATGATGGCACTACAGCTCGCATCAAGGACGATGGTCTCCGGTTCCGTATACCTCCGCTTTTTGGTTAGTATGTCCTTCATGAACTTGGCATACTTTGGCATTTGTTCCAAAGCTTCAGCAAACGGAATGTTTATTTGTAATTGCTTAAAAATATCCATGAACCGGGCGTAATGCCGTTCATTTTCCCTCTTTGAAGGAGCATGAGGGTAAGGAAGATTTTGGACCGGAGTAGCGCTCACTACCTCCTTTCCCTTTGCAATTCTCGCACTTTTCCATCGAGGCTTCTTCACTACCTCCCTTACTACCCTCATTTTTATTTTCCTCAATCTCCACACCTTTTTCTTTTTCAACTTCACCATTCTTTTTATTATTTTCAACTACTTCCTCATCACTCCACACTCCTACTTCACCATCAACATTTTCATCCACCATTTCCTCCTCAATCTCCTTTTCTTTCTCTCTTTTTTCACTCTCCACTCTTTTTTCATTTTCGCTACCCAACTCCCTTCCACTTCTCGTCATAATCGCCTTACAATGCTCCTTAGGATTCGTTTGCGTATTAGCCGAAAAAGAAGGACCGGTTTGTTGTTCAGCTAGTTGCTTGGCAAGTTGCCCAACTTGAGTTTCAAGATTTTTTATGGCCGCGTCATTACTCTTTTGATTGGCCATTGACATTTGCATGAATTGCGTCAATGTCTCTTCCAATTTAGAATTGACTACCGGCGGTTGTTGAGATTGATACGGATTTTGGGGAGGATTTTGACGGCTAGAAGAACCACCTCCATAACCTTGGTTATGATAATAGTTGCTTCTAGGTTGGAACCCTTGGTTCCCTTGGAATTGTTGTTGTTGTTGTTGTTGTTGAGGGTGCGGTTGATAAGGTTGTTGTTGTCTTGGTTGATAGTCCCGTTGATTGGCCATATAGTTCACTTCGTCAAAGCCGGGAGGTGGACAGAATCCGGTGTCATGTTCACCTTTACAAAGTTCACAACAAGCTATTTGTTTAGCTTTTGACGGTTCTCTTAACTCTTTGATTTGTTGCGTTAAAAGTTCCACTTGTTGTGAGATGAGCTTGTTTTGGGCAAGTATGGCATCATTCGTCCCTAACTCAAGCACTCCCGCCTTCTTCAAAGAATTTCCACGACTTTGACTTTGAAGATCATTCAAAGCCATACGGTTGATAATGTTGGTGGCTTCTTCGGCACTTTTTGACATCAACGAGCCACCCGAGGTGGCATCCAACAACGTCTTACAGTTTGGTTGAAGTCCATTTCGGAAGATATGGATTTGAGTTAATTCATCAAATCCATGCCCTTTACATTTCCTTAGCATGGACTTGAATCTCTCCCACGCTTCATTCAACGATTCACTGGTTCCTTGAGAAAACACCGAGATGGCCGTCTTTGATTCCATGAATCGGTTATGAGAGAAAAATCTTTCAATGAATTTCTCCTCTAACACATTCCAATCTGTCATTACGGCAGGTGTTTGATCGAGATACCAATCCTTTGCTTTACCGAGCAAAGCGTGAGGAAATAAACGTCTGAACAACGGAAGCTCCTGAGCCTGATCCACTCCGGCAGCCAATGCTATCTCATAGAATTTTGTGAGAAAAGCAAATGGGTCTTCATGGTCCATTCCGGTGAATGGACTCCCATACAATAAATTCAGAGTTCCCGTCTTCATCTCAGCTTGCCTTCCTGTGTGGTTAGCAAACTGAGCGGTGTTCCTTGGACTGTTGATACATGGAGTAGAAATCGGTGGTGGTGGTTGTGGCTCCATGTTTGGTACAAATGTGTGTGGATTGGTGGTTGAAGAACTTTCTCCTTGCTCTTGGCGTTGCCTAGCCTGTTGCCTCCTACGTCTTGTTTTGCTATTGAGCCTCCTTGCGGTTCTCTCGATCTCAGGATCAAAAAGAAGTTCGTCCACAGGGATTTTCCCTCGCATAAAACGTAAGCTGCACACTAAACCAAACGAATTACAAGCACAAGTCAAAAATTCACAAGCTAAAACTTAAACAACCAATGCGATGCTCGCAATATCAATTTACAATCCCCGGCAACGGCGCCATTTTGTTGAAAGACAGTTTTTAAGTGTCGGGTTTTGTTATCGTATCCACAGAGATTGTAAGATATCGCTGCCGTTCAATGGTTGAATTAATCTTAACTTAAAGTAACACTAGGGTTTTGGGTTTTAATCAAGTTATCTTGCATACAAAGTAATTAATTGCGGTAAAAGTTACGTTTTGATTAATATGAGAAATATTGTCAGAGTTAGGTTTCAATGATTACACTTGCTTTGCATGTTTTTGCACGGTCAACAATATTATAAACTCCTTTAGATGATAAATAATTTCACAAAGTCCTCTCAATGCGTTTCTCTCGAACACCCATTGTGAGTTTTGTCATTTTGATCCATTGTTTCTCTCGAACACAATCTATCAAAAAGACAACGTTTTGGTTCAACCTTATGGTGAACAAAATCATTCGTTACTATCTCTAGCTAACAAACAAGTTTGGATGAAAACCTAGGTCAAGAATCGGTAAACATCTCTCGATCAAATACCAACACAAAGAGTTTTTAAATAGAAACAAAGTTTTCATCATATATTTACCGTTAAAGAGTTTACATATGAGGATCCTTACATTTACACACAAAGCTTGGAAATCACCTACATCTAACCTTGACAAATGGAGACTTAGCTACTCATTTTCATGGTAGCTTGGTCGGCAAGTAAGAAAAGAGGGTTGATCAACATCCAAGTCGAATGATCGAAGTTGGATGGGAATCCACCTTCTTTTTGTGGAAGATGGTTGCTAGATGAAGAGAAAATGAAATTAGGGCATAAAATCCCCCACAAAGCAATGCTGTAAAATATCTAAGAGAAAGTACAAAAAATGGAAAAGTTGGTAAAAAGTGGTCTAAAAGTGGTCTGGGCACAAAAGGTGGCACCTGCTACTTATAGACAAGTGCAGAACTGTCACGTTCGCTAGGCGAGCAGAATGGCTCGCCTAGCGAAGGCCAAAAATGGGCACAAAATGCCCCTGCGCCCAGAGAAAACTGGGCCTGTGGAACTGTCATGTTCGCCTAGCGAACAGACCTTCGCCTAGCGAAGAACTCGCTTCAACCTTCGCCCCAGCGAGGTTGAGAGGTTTTGCTACTGGAATGCTCGCTGGGGACTCGCTAGAGCCTCGCCTAGCGAGCTAGTGCTGGCTGCTCATTTCACCAAAACAGACTGAATTCGCTGCCACTTCGCCTTCAGTTCGCCTAGCGAATTAATTAACCATTTTACTGGAGCCTTTCGCCAGGAGCTCGCCTAGCGAAGGTTTTGCTTCGCCACATCCTCGCCTAGCGAGCTGGCAGATAGAATGCTTGTTTGCTTTGGTTCCTTTGCCAATTTTGTTGTGTCTTCCTTATCAATTAATTCATGCCTTTCCTGCACAATAACACACACATCAAAGGCACCAAGCTTGTTTATCAATGTAATGCATTCCATGTAAAATAAATGTGATTTTGGCAATTTTAGCAAGGCAAAAGAGTGAAAGATGCCCACATATGATAGCTCAAATAAGCACTTTTGGGCATCTAACACACATTTTTTTTCTGGGTCCATCAAGATAGCCATTTTGCTTAGATTGGTTCTTGCAGATGTCAATCTAGTGGGCTTTGTATTCATCATTTTTTTCTAGGCATAATATTTTTTTACTGTATCTGAATTCATCGTCATCGGCAAGTCATCCCCATCTATTGTAGTGAGAATGAGAGCCCCTCCTTAAAAGGCCTTTTTGACAACGAAAGGTCCTTCAAAATTGGGAGTCCACTTGCCTCGAGGATCCAAATGAATAGGAGAGTATTTGTTGAGCACGATTTCTCCTGCTTGGTACACGCGAGGATGAACCTTCTTATAAAAGGATCTTTTGAGGCGTCTTTGGTACATCTGACCATGGTAGACGACCGTCAAACACTTCTCTTCAATGAGATTCAACTGATCATATATGGATTCCACCCATTCCGCTTCATCAATATATGCTTCCATGATGACTCTTAAAGAGGAAATTTCAACTTCAATAGGCAAAACAACCTCCATTCCATATACAAGCGAATAAGGAGTTTCCCTAGTAGAAGTGCACACTAAAGTTCTATACCCATGCAAAGAAAAAGGAAGCATCTCATGCCAGTCCTTGTACGTCTTTAACATCTTTTGGAAAATCCTCTTAATGTTTTTGTTAGTTGCTTCGACGAAGCCATTCATCTTGGGTCGGTATGGTAAAGAGTTGTGATGCTCCATATTGAATTCTTTGACAACTCACTCATCATTTTGTTGCTGAGGTTTTTGGAATTGTTTGTAATAATCTTTCTAGGAACATCATAGCGGCATATTATTTATTTCTTTATGAATCATACAACCACTTGTCTTGTGACAGTCACATAGGAAGCACCTTCAAACCCCTTTGTGAAGTAGTCAATGGAAACTAAGTTTAAATGGTGACCATTAGAAACCTTTGGTTCGATCATACCAATCATGTCAATACCCCACTGTAGCGGGGTATTCGTTACCATTAGAGATATTGACTAACTCTAAGGTAAACCATTCAAGTTGAGTCGCCACCGCACTTCTATTTATCCAAAGGAATGGTTAGAAAGCGAACAAAAACCTAAAAGTTTTATCGAATCAAAACCTAGTAAAAATGTCAGAGATCTGGGTAAGGGGGTTGGTTATGCAATGGGAAGGTTTTAAGCACCCAAAACATCCTAGGTACTCCTAGGGAACCCTTTTCATACTTGTTGTAAGGTTGATATTTTGTGAAAATTTATTTGTGCAAACATGATTGAAGAGATGAGAAAAGAATATACAAGTTTATTTACATTTTTGTGTTTGGATGGATAAACCCATTGCCTACGTACCATCTTAAAAAAGATTAGGATCAAAACCTCGTAGTTCGGGGTAAAAATCTCAAAAGTGAGTTGGTGAATTGATTGGTCCAAAATCCTTAAGGTCTTTTGTTATCCAAGGGAGAAAACTCAACCTAAAAGCACAAATCCACCATGTGAGGATAGCTTCAACATGCTAGTGAGGGGTTAACCCTAGAATAAGCATGGAAGACTCATTGTCCATCGCTAAGGATAAAGGTGAGTATTATATCTACCTCAAGGATAACTCAAACCTAATAGCTAAAGATTATGAAAAAAGTTTTGATTAAGAAAGTGGCCATTGAAACCACAAAAGATATTTGAATGGGTTATATTTACCAATGAAAAGTATTTACAAAATGGTCAAAGTTGACTTAGAAGTTCAATTCAAAATGAGTGTTATGAAAAGAGAGTTTGAAGATCAAAAGCATAAGGCTTAGGTTTCTAATGTTGAAAATAAGTGTCAAATGATTGCACAAAAGTTTTGGCTTGGGTTAGAGTGGAGAGAAGAAGAAGAAAGGCTAAAGTCCTAAGCATACAAGAGATGAGGGATAAAGAAGCAAAACCACAAATGGAGTTCCTCTCTTGAGATCATATTGATGATCCAAGTAGCTCCCATCCTTTGGAATAAGCAATCACATAAGCATAAACTCAAGCAATTAACAATCAAATGAAGCTCTTGGAAAGTTCCTCAAAGTATCTTGGATCTCTCTCTCTTAGAAGCTCATGGTAATGGTCCCTCAATTTGGCTCAATATTGGAATCCCTAGCACAAGAACACACACATCAAAAAGTTCTATAAAAAAACAAGGAATGGACAAGAGGAGTTTAGAAGTGGTTCCTTTCAAAGTCATCTTCAATGTTAAGCATTCTGAAGGCCCAATGCCTAGTTGCTCTTTGACTTTTATAGCACTCTAAAGGCCCAATGCCTAGTTGCTCTTTGACTCCAAATTTGCATAGGGAAAGTCCTAAAGTCTAAGTCCATTTGTCCATTTCTTTGCATTTTAGTTCACAACAAATAGACAAACACAAGCACAAGAGATATATACACAATTATATGCTCAAGTGAGCAAAATGCAAATGGCATTAACATAAACATGTGCTCCAATGAGCAAAGGAAAAATCAAATGGATAATATGTACAAGAATAATAAATTTCATAAATGTAAAGTGCAAAAAGTAAATGTTAATGGTTAATTGTTAGTGTTAGTAGTTAGTGTGCCATAAGGCAAATTTAGCGCTATGTTAAGCAATCGTAATTGGACTTATATAGAAGTCACAACTATCTGAGGCCGGTCAATAATAATGTAGGCAACAACACAAGTTAGAAGTCTTGATTAGTGAACCAAGTTCCAACAACTTGCCATGCCAAAAAGAAAAATGGGAAATGATCTTGTATTGTTTTAAGTCTTTTGCATGATTTAGGAAGCAACCTATCCTTAATGCAAGGCCATTCACTTGATCATTTGATCAAGATGAATTATATTTGAATCAAGGAAGATTAAGCCTCCCTAATCAATGCTAACTTATCAACCTTCAACTCATTGATCAAAAGGAAAAAAGAAGAATGAAGAAGAAGATGAAGAATGGATAATGAAAATGAAAATAAAAAGAATAAAGTGCATTAAATGAAATGGCATGTACCAATCAACATGTGTTGACCAATGACATTGAGGATCATGGTCAAACAATCAAAAACAGAAGTGAGATGAAGATTGGACGTCAAGAAATGAACAAAAATATTTTTGGCATTTTTAATATTTAAAATAAACTTGAATTAAAATAATAAAGAAAGGTCAAACTTCAAAATTACTTCAAATCAACCTTGAAAGGTCCAAGTGATTTATCCCAAGTTCAACAAGGTCAAACAAAGTTTGACAAAAAAATTCAACATTTTTAAAAGTCAGAAACTATTTTTAATCAATTAAAAATGAATAAAAATAACCTAATTGAACTAAAATCTCAAATAAATCTCAAATCAATTAAAAAATTGATGAGAATATTTTTCATAGATCCATCATCATTCAAAGAGGTTAGGAAAATATTTTTGTATTTTTTGAATATTAAAAACTATTTAAAATGAATTAAAAATAACCAGAAAAGAGATAATTCACAAAAAATATCAAATGATAAAATAAAAAAAAATTAAAAATCATTTTTAGAAACTAGAATTTAAATGGAGAAGAATGCAATTGGTCCCATATTTTTTGGAATTAAAAATAAAGAAGTTATGAATTTAAATGGAGAAGAATGCAATTGGTCCACATGCGTGCGCTCACGGTAGGCATGAGTCAATGAGAAACACGTGGTATTTAAAAAAGTCATAAGATCCAAGCGTGGAGATTAGATCTGGAGATGCCATCACACGGTCCACAATCCATCTGGCAAAGGGACGGTGGCCAGAGCCACTGTCTTCTCCGGTGAGCATGAAGATTCCGGCCAAAGTTGCAGGCCATAAAAACTTAACCAAATGAAGTGATCCTCATATCATTGGAAAGCTGGGGTGATGTACATCACCCCTGTACCATTGGTTTTCCTTCTAGATCTCCATGGGAAGAGAAATCATAAGAGGAAAATAATGGAGTTCAAACTGAACTTGATGATTTTGCAAAATTAAAAGCACAATTCAAATGCCTCTAGTGAGAGGACTTCAGACAACACAATAGCCAGGTAAATGGATCAAAAATTAATGAGTTTCGAAGAAAAAACCAATTGATGATCACCTTTGAATTGTGAAGATTTGAGCTACCTTCCTTGCTTCCTTTAGCCAAACAGAACTTCTATGGACTGGATGATGAAGGTCTAGGAACTTTAGATCTAAAGATTCAACCAAATTCAGTTGAATTTCATATCTGAAATTTTTATGAAATGTGAACTAGTTCCTTTGGTAATCGCTATGGGTTCAGCTGTGCAGCATATCAGGCGCCTTTAGGTTGAGATTTGATGGAGGTATGCACCTCTATTTATAGCTGGAATTGGCTGAGCAAGTGAGTTTCCTCGTGTGCATGGCATGTGGATTCTCCTTGCATGGGCTTGCATGATCGTGTAGAAGGCCCAAATTCAATTGCATTTGCATGCTGATGACCAAACAACTTGAAATGGACGTGCAGATGGCAATGCATAAGCTTGTGCATGGAATTCTAACATGTTATACATAATTAAGCCTAAAACTTCACCTCTTCGAAAATGCCATTTGAAAAATTGAAACATAGGCATGTGGGTAATGGTTGGAAAGGTCTTGACATAAGGAACAAATGTTATATTGAGCAAAAACTCATTTTAAGTGTGGAAATTTTTGAAAACAGGCCATGAAGTTCATAGTACAAAACATGCCTTTGAAAATTTTGCCAAATTGGACCAACTTCAAGCCCTTTTGTTTTGATGATGCAAGCCTCAAATGAAAAAACCTCCAACATTAAAGTTATAGATCCTTTCAAGGTAATCAAAATGGACTTAAATTTTGCATAATTGGGATTTTTTATGAAGGAGTTATGGGCACTTGAAGTTGGACTTTTTTACCTTTCAATGCATTTGGTCCAAAGTGACCTATAATGTTTTGCATTATCACATGTATTTCTTTTGAGATTTTGAAATTTTGTTAAACATAAAATTTGAATTATACATCTTATGCTTTCCAGTTCATTTGATCCCACCTCAAAATCATAAAAAATGAATGAGTTATGTTTTTGGGAAGTTGACCCAAGATTAGGGTTTCAGTCAAAATGACCTATAATGTCTTGGAATGGGAGATGACCTTCCAAGCTTCAAATCAATTTTTGATGAACATAAAAGTTGTTAATATTGTCCTTAAGAACATTTTTTATTTTGGGATCATCTCCATTTGACCAACACATAAAACGTTAGGTCTCAGTGTACTTCCAAAATAGTCAGATGAATTGACTGATCAACTTCTTAAGTCCACAACGCATATATTGATGAATTGATGATTGAGGACACTCAAATAAGTTCAAATATGCATGAAATTATAAATTAAAGAACTTCCCTTGATTGTATTTGATCATGGGTTGAGGTTGCTTCAAGAGCAAGGCACACTTGGTACACAGATGAATTAGGGTTTCCTTGAGAACAACCCTCAAACCCTTTGACTTGCTTTGATCAAAATGATGAATTGAGATACTAGGGAGGCATATTTGATGGATGAGAGCTTTGGGAACCATTACCATGCTTGCTTTCATTTTCTCTTAGCCATATCATTGCACAAAGGAACTCATAGAAGCTTTGGGCCTTGTGATTGCTCAAGCTACAAACAAGAAATGTTAGTGACATATTTTTGTGCTTTTGGTTAGTAAACAAAAAATGAGAAAAGCAATATTATACAATTCAAGCATGCTTGGTGATCTCAAACCACTCACAAGAAGTCTCACCCAAAGGCAAAGGGAACCAAGATGCTCATGATCCTTAAGGCTTTGCAAATGCAATATTATGATGCCATGAGGGATCTTAGGGGCAAAATTGGGGTCTTACAGATGCCCCTATTTAAGGTCATTCTAGCCGGAGAAGTGAAGGTTAAAATCTTCGTCTCGACGAGGTAGAGTGGGCTTAAATAATAACAAAGAGACGAATTTTGGTCCTAAGAGACCTCATGATGCAAATGTATGTATGAAAAAGGTAATACTCTGTGGGGATATGTGTCCACCAAGAAGGAAAGAAATCAGGTGAAATTGACAATCCATACGAGTAATTCACTCCATGGGACAGAGACTCTAGGACTCTTATGGGGATAGAAGAGGTAGCAAAAAGGCGTGAGCAGGGCACGACTCAAAGCTTGGGGAGCAGAATTTTACAAGGAGTAAATCAAAGGAAAGACCCGAGCTGACTCAAAGGGGCGTGTATTGGGGAATATGCCAATACAGCAAAAATTATCCATAATGGATACTCTGGATGAAAATCCGGACTCAGGCTGGGAGAATCCACTCAGGGACCTCGCTGGAGAAAACCCAAACAAAGACTCCTCTGGGGAAGCAACGGGATGAGGTATTACCGGTTACTGGGTAATAAGCTCAAAGAGACATGTGATCTGAACACCGGTATAAGGGTGAGAGAACAACATGCTCGGGAAGAATGAATATCTAAGACCGGTATAAGGGTGAGAGATATCAAACATCCAAAATCATCTGAGGAAGACCTAAAAAGGTATACTTCAGCTTAGGAAAATCTGACTCCGCAAGGGGACGAAAAGTCATAATAGGTAGCAGAAGGAAGGAACACCAGGGATACCAGTTACTGGGCATATAATAGGTGACCAACCAAGACGTGAATTGGGGAGTACTCCCAAGACACTCATCAACCAAAAGAGGGCTACAAGAAAACTCAAATATAGGATGGACATTCGATTCTATAAAAAAGGGATACGAATCCTACTCGACTGAGGAGGAACAAAAGACCTCGAACAAAGAGTGCATGAGATATATTATCTATTACCGTCAGAACGTAGATAACATACTCGAATGGAAGATTATCCACAACCGGTTACTGGGTTAATAAAGGATAAATCAACCGACAAAGGAAGGCATCGGGATACCGAAACTAGGTATATAATGATGACCAACCCAGGGGAGAAACAATCGTTACCAACAACAAAAAGGGTAGACGAAAGATGACTCACTAGGGATAGATTGCTTGATCAGAGCAATTATCCAAAAGATGAGGGAACATCAACACCGAATATTGGACGAAGATAACCGTCAAGGAGGGGATTATATCTACCGGATACTGGGTAGAAAACCATAGAAAAGTAACTGTCATCGGTTAGGATGAACAAGAGGTTAACTCTGCCAGGGGGTAAAAATAGGATTTACAACTACAGTATGAAGGTAGAAAACCACAGACTCCACCGGATATAAGATGAATGATTACTGGTTACTGAGCAATCATTCATTTACACCACAGGGGAGTGCAAGAAACAGCCAAAAGGGGCCAGTCTAAGATCAAACTAGATGGGCACGCTAAAACAAAACTTGTCCCTATGAGGATATAACTCAATGGGGAACTCCATCCCAATATATGTGTTGGGAGGAGACAGAAACAACCATCATCCGCGAGGGTATAACTCAGTGGGGAATATGGAAGGAAGGATAAATACTTTCTGCTTATGGGGCTGACTCTATATGGAGAGATCAATCGCCAACATCTGCTTGGGGAACATAATACCCTCAAACAAGAGATAACAAAAAAGATATATGGAAAATAATGCATCATGAATGTTATCAATATGCACATATGCATGGTTTATGTATGATGAATGCTGAGAAACAAACATTTCTAACACAAACAGGTCCAACGAGCAAGTATACAAACATCTGGTACTACATCTCAAGAGAGAAAGCCAGGACCACAGGGATCTCCACAGGGGATGAGCAAAACACTCCAGTTGGGGGCAGAGATCATCATACAAATGAAATCCGCCATGGAAGCACTCTACTGGGGAAAATATCATAGGAGATCATGGAACTCTGTGGGGAACAACCACCAACTAGAAGTCTCCAGGGGTCATCAAATATTGTCCCAATGATGAGATCACATCTGCTAAGGAGGAAGAATCACCACTCTGCTGTAGGAAAGAGGGATGAATAATCTTTCCCAACACTCCGCTAGGGGAAGAAACCACAAAAGGCTCAGAAGGAAGAGGACACAAACATGCCAGGAGTATGAACAACTGCCTTACCCTGTCAAGAATCTTACCATCCTTGGGAGAGCACTGAAGACATCCTCAGTATCCCCTCATCTTCGTGAATGTTCACTTTGTTTAAAAAACAAATTATGAAAGATTTGGTTAAAACAATGATATTTTTCAATTAAATCATGCAAAACATTTGTTGAATAGAAACAAATAAGAGTGCAAATAATTGGATAAAGGCTCAAATTTATTTGATGGAATGGTAATCTGCAAATGGCAAGATTCCATAGATCTTTTCAAATTTGAAATTGGTGATATATATTGGAAAAGGGCTACATTGAACATAATGACCATTTCTCCACCAATTCTGAATCCAATGTATTCGAAGCTTTGGTTGATGATGACTGAGCGAGAAACCCTGACGGACAACAGTTGTAGCACAAAGTCTTGTCAAGAAGCAGTTACTTGCCAAATCCCTATTTTTGCCTAGATTGCCCCAGGATGGGGTACTCAATCTAGCGGGATACATATATTCACTCTTTTTATGTCTCTAATTTTTGCCTGGATCGCCCTTTCAGGTTTTCAATCCACCGAGACGCTCATTTTTGCCTAAGTCGCCCTTTCGGGTTTTCAACTTAGCGAGCTATTCTGTTTTTATCTAGGCGAAGTATTTCTTGACTGCATCTGAATTCACAGGACGAGTGAAATCCTCCCCATCCATAGTTGTAAGTATCAATGCACCGCCTGAAAAGGCTCTCTTAACAACGTATGGACCTTCATAATTTGGAGTCCACTTGCCCCTGGAATCGGGCGTGAAAGACAAGACTTTCTTGAGCACAAGGTCACCTTCTCGGAACACACGAGGCTTGACCTTCTTATCAAAGGCTTTCTTCATTCTCTGCTGATATAACTGACCATGGCACATGGCAGTCAATCTTTTCTCTTCTATCAAATTCAACTGATCATAGTGACTCTGAACCCATTCAGCATCGGTCAACTTGGCTTCCATCAAGACTCTCATTGATGGGATCTCCACCTCTACTGGGAGCACAGCCTCCATACCGTAAACAAGAGAGATAGGGGTTGCCCCTGTTGAAGTGCGGACAGATGTACGATATCCATGTAAAGTAAATGGCAGCATCTCGTGCCAATCCTTGTATGTGACAACCATCTTCTGTATAATCTTCTTGATATTCTTATTAGCAGCTTCAACAGCCCCATTCATCTTGGGTCTATAAGGAGAGGAATTATGATGTGCAATCTTGAACTTGCTACATAGCTCTTTCATCATCTTGTTGTTCAAGTTAGATCCATTATCAGTAATGATCTTATCTGGCACACCATAACGGCATATGAGTTGATTCTTGATAAACTTCACAACCACCTTCCTGGTCACGTTTGCATATGACGCCGCTTCAACCCATTCGGTGAAGTAATCAATTGCTACGAGAATAAATTTGTGTCCATTGGACGCTTTCGGCTCTATCATGCCAATCATGTCGATTCCCCACATAGAGAAAGGCCATGGTGATGAAATCACATTCAGAAGTGTCGGAGGAACATGAATCTTATCCGCATAAATCTGGCACTTGTGGCATTTCTTCACATATTTGCAGCAGTCAGACTCCATTGTCAGCCAATAGTAGCCTGCTCTCAATATCTTTCTAGCCATGGCATGTCCATTGGAATGAGTACCAAACGAACCCTCATGGACCTCAGTCATTAACAAGTCTGCTTCGTGTCTATCCACGCATCTGAGCAGCACCATATCAAAATTTCTCTTATAAAGCACATCGCCATTGAGGTAGAAACTGCCTGATAATCTCCTCAGAGTCTTCTTATCTTTCACAGATGCCCCAGGCGGGTAAATCTGGTTCTGAAGGAAACACTTGATATCATAATACCACGACTTATCATCTTTCACTTCTTCAACTGCAAACACATGAGCTGGTCTATCCAAGCGCATCACAGTGATATTGGGAACTTCATTCCAAAGTCTCACCACAATCATCGAAGCAAGTGTAGCGAGAGCGTCTGCCATCTGATTCTCTTCTCGAGGAATGTGATGGAAGTCAACCTCAGTAAAGAACGTTGAAATCGTTCTCGCATAATCTCTGTACGGGATGAGACTAGCTGATTCGTTTCCCATTCACCCTTAATCTGATTAACAACGAGGGCCGAATCTCCATAAACATCAAGATACTTGATCCTAAGATCAATACATTCTTCCAATCCCATAATACAGACTTCATACTCAGCCGTATTATTCGTGCATTTGAAAGTTAGCCTTGCTGTAAAAGGAAAATGTGTGCCCTGAGGAGTAATAATCACCGCCCCAATACCATTTCCATATTGATTCACAGCGCCATCAAACACCATACTCCGTCTGGAACTAGGCTCTGGCCCTTCATCGAGTGTAGGTTCATCACAATCTTTCATTTTCAAATACAGAATCTCCTCATCCGGGAAGTCATACTGAACTAACTGATAATCTTCAATTGGCTGATGTGCCAAGTGGTCAGCCAAGACACTACCCTTAATAGCCTTCTGAGCTCGATACTCAATATCATACTCAGATAACAACATCTGCCAATTGGCAGTCCTCCCTATTAAAGCAGGCTTCTCAAAAAGGTACTTGATTGGATCCATTTTGGATATCAACCAAGTCGTATGATTCAACATGTATTAACGTAGACGCTTAGCAGCCCAAGCCAAAGCACAACACATCTTCTCAAGCATTGAGTATCGAGACTCACAATCAGTAAACTTCTTACTCAAGTAGTAGATGGCATACTCTTTCTTTCCTGATTCGTCCTGCTGACCAAGGATACAACCCATTGAGTCTTCAAGAACAGTCAGATACATGATCAATGGTCTCCCTTCCATAGGCGGAGACAGAATCGGAGGTTCGGACAAATACTTTTTAATACTGTCAAAAGCTTTCTGGAAATCCTCGGTCCAATCATGAGACTGATCTTTCCGGAGGAGCTTGAATATAGGCGCACATGTGGCAGTCATGTGTGATATAAATCTAGAAATGTAATTCATGCGACCAAGAAAACCTCGGACTTGCTTCTCAGTTTTGGGCGCAAGCATCTCTTGTATTACTTTGACCTTTGCAGGATCAACCTTAATACCTCTTTCACTAACGATAAAGCCCAAAAGCTTGCCGGAACGGACTCCAAATGTACACTTATTGGGATTCAGACGAAGCTTGTACTTCCTCAAACGTTGAAAAAGCTTCAACAAGTGCTCTACATGCTCAACTTCCGTTCTTGACTTAGCGATCATATCATCTACATACACCTCGATCTCCTTGTGCATCATATCATGAAACAAGGTAGTCATAGCTCGTTGATACGTGGCTCCGACGTTCTTCAAACCGAAGGGCATCACTCGATAACAGAATGTTCCCCAAGGTGTGATGAATGTTGTCTTCTCCATATCCTCGGGTGCCATTTTAATCTGATTATATCTAGAAAATCCGTCCATAAATGAGAAGACTTTGAATTTAGTTGTATTATCTACCAACATATCAATGTGTGGTAGAGGGAAATCATCTTTCGGACTAGCTTTATTCAAGTCTCTATAGTCCACACACATCTGAACTTTTCCATCTTTCTTAGGCACGGGCACAATATTGGCCACCCATTGAGGATATGTAGAAGTCACCAGAAACCCCGCGTCAATTTGCTTCTGAACTTCCTCCTTGATTTTTACTGCCATATCGGGATGAGTTCTTCTGAGCTTCTGCTTCACAGGCACACACTCAGGCTTCAAAGGTAGGAAATGTTGCACGATATCAGAATCTAGACCAGGCATGTCTTCATATGACCAAGCGAAGACGTCAACATATTCTCGTAGCAATTCAATCAACCCCTTCTTAATAGACTCTTCCAGGAGTGCCCCAATCTTTACTTCTCGCACACAATCTTCAGACCCTAAATTGACTATTTCCAGATTCTCAAGATGCGGCTGAATGATCTTCTCTTCATGCTCAAGTAGACAGGTAATCTCGTCAGGAATCTTTTCAACATCATCTTCTTCTGCCTCAAATACAGGGAATTCAAAGTTGGGAGATGGTGTTGGATCATTATGTTCAATGGGTTTGATTAACCTGCATAACGATTTTGGATATAAGAGAAGCTTTTAGAATTCAAGCAAGGCAAATCATTATGCAGATGAAAAGATTGATTTTTATTCTTATTTTTTGGGTTTTTTGTGATCACCAATTTCATGCAAAAAGCGAAAAGGGAAAATAATTGGAAAAACAAACATTTAACATGAATTTATTGAATGGAAATATCATTGAATTTATGCGCCAACAATGTCATCACTCCTCCTTTTGGCATGGGAGAAGGGTTTTCAAACATAATGAACATTACTTCGACTTATGGATAACTGTTGGAATATCCACGGCGACCCAATTATTGCAGATTCCTCCAGGGATGACGAAATTGCCAGAATCCTCTTCGTCCTCTTCCAAAATGGCATCAGCCTCCTCGTCTTGACCAGTGTGGATGAAACCTCCACTCTTGAATAGACCTTGCTTATTGAAATCACCAGAAGAATACCCTATGCCATCCCGGAACTTGTTGTTTTCCAACTTAATCATTTTCCCCAAACCAGCAGTTGCACCATGCTCAATGGCCAACTTCGCATCTTTATAGGAAGCAAATGAAGGAGTTCTCTTCTCAACAGGTTCAGCAATAGATAACGCTTGGAAAGGAGTTCCAACTTCATCCTCGACATCTATATATGAGAAGGAAGACAAATGGCTAACCAGGAGAGCCTTTTCTCCCCCTACCACCACCAGCTTCTTATTCTTTACAAACTTCAATTTCTAGTGTAGGGTGGACGTCACGGTGCCTACCTCATGAATCCATGGTCTGCCTAGGAGACAACTATACGATGGGTGAATGTCCATAACCTGGAAGGTAATCTGGAAATCACTTGGTCCGATTTTGACTAGGAGATCAACCTCACCAATCACAGTTTTGCGAGACCCATCGAAAGCCTTCACAACTACTCCACTCTGCCTCATGGGAGGCCCTTGATATGACAACTTCGAGAGAGTGGTTTTCGGAAATACATTCAACGATGACACAGTGTCCACCAACACATTGGACATGGCATCATCCTTGCAGCTCATAGATATATGTAATGCCAAGTTGTGGTCTCTTCCCTCCTCGGGGAGATCAGCGTCACTAAAACTCAAATTGTTACAAGCAGTGATGTTTGCAACAATGCTATCAAATTGTTCTATCGTGACGTCGTGATCCACATACGCCACATCCAAAACCTTCTGCAGAGCTTCTCGGTGTGGTTCTAAATTCAATAGTAGTGATAACACGGATATTTTGGATGGCGTTTGTAGAAGCTGGTCTACAATGTTGTACTCACTCCTTTTGATGAGCCTCAGCATCTCATCACAATCTTCTCTCGCATTGCCATTCTGGCCAACAGAAGCAGGAGTTTTCAATGTAGTGGAGGGCTTAGCAACAAGTGCCGGATTCGGAGTGCTCACAGTATTTCCAATCGGGCGTTCGACAAAATCAGCATCAACACTTCCTCGAGCACCAGCTTGAGGCTTCGACGGAGCTGAAAATACACGATCGCTACGGGTCAAACCATTGACATCAACAATGTTAACAACAGATGAAGAGGGCAAGGACACCTCCTTCCCATTTTCCACTGCTACAGCATTGTAGCGATAAGGAACTACTTTCTCGGAGGAGTACGGTACAGGGCCAGCAGGCTTGATGACAAGAGCAGGAGAAACCTTCTGCTTGCTACCATCATACTTGATAACAACTGGCTCAGGTATCCGGAATACCGGAGAAATTACATCGACTTCAACAGCATCTTCGTCAACATTTCTATTCTGAAGGATCTCAATGACTCCCTAATCCAACATCTCTTGAACATCTCTGCGCACTTTGCGACACCCTCTCTGATTGACAGAACATACTCGGCATCTATCATGGTCATGATCATAATGACTATAGTCACACAGCAAACGATGCATTTCAACCAGCGATTGTCGGATATGACTGACATATTTAACCTTGTACTTGCCAGGACAGCCCTGGACCATATTAGCAGACTTCCCATGCTTGGGCAATGGGTTTTTCTTCATGTTTGGACCCACGTCCTCGAAAAACAAAATCCCACTTCTCACAAGGTCTTGCACCTTGGTCTTCAAGGGATAACAATTTTCCACGTCATGTCCGGGAGCGCCGGAATGATACACACAGTGAAGCTCAGGCTTGTACCACCATTGGGGGTTAGTAGGTTTAGCGGGAGGGTCTCGCGGAGTGATCAACTTTCTATCGATCAGAGATGGATAGAGTTCAACATAAGTCATCGGAATTGGATCAAAGGTGACCCTCTTCCTTTCATAGCTGGTGCTGGCATTGTTGTTGTTTCGAGGCTGGTAGGCCTGCTGTTGTGGACAATGTTGTTGTTGATATTGCTGAGTTTGTGGTTGTTGATAATGTTGAGCTTTCCTGAAAGCAGGTGCTATATGAGCCACCTGATGCTGATTATTGACCGGGCGAGCAATCTTCCTCTTCACAGGAGGTCTTCTCTTGATATGGGAAGACACAACATGTGCCTCTCCCTCTTTCTTTTTTGCAAAGCTTCCATATCTCTTTGCTGAAGAGCCTTCATCTCAGGTTAATCGTCCTTCACAAACCCCCTCTTCCAGTCTCATTCCCATATTCACCATCTCAGTGAAGTCTGACGGAGCACTGGCTATCATCTTCTCGTAGTAAAACGAGCTCAAGGTCTTCAAGAAGATCTTGGTCATCTCTTTCTCCTCAAGGGGTGGCACTATCTGAGCTGCCAATTCGCGTCACCTCTGGGCGTACTCTTTGAAGGTCTCTTTATCCTTCTACGACATTGCTCTCAATTGGTCCCTATCAGGAGCCATATCCACATTGTATTTATATTGCTTGACGAAGGCCTCGCCAAGATCGTTGAAAGATCGGATGTTCGAACTCTCCAAACCCATGTACCACCAGAGAGCGGCATCGGACAGACTGTCTTAGAAATAGTGGATGTGCAGTTGATCATTATCAGTTTGTGTTGACATGTTGCAAGCATACATCACAAGATGGCTGAGTAGGCATGTGTTTCCCTTATACTTCTCAAAGTCAGGTACTTTGAATTTAATAGGGATCTTCACGTTGGGCACAGGGCACAACTCAGCAGCACTCTTGCCAAATAGGTCCTTCCCCCTCAAAGTCTTCAGTTCCTTGCGAAGCTCAAGGAATTGGTCTTTCATATCATCCATCTTCTCATAAACATCTGGGCCCTCAGACGACTCAGAATGATAGATGGTATCTTCGACCCTTGGTATCGTGTGCACAACGGGAGGTGGAACTGAAAGGACCGGGCTAGATGCCGGCAGCGAAGCAAGAGTAGGAGCAAAACCTTCTGGAATGAAGTTGGCGGGAATTCCCCAAGGGAACCCGGCTGGCATGGATGGTGCAAAATGAGCAGTTGCAGCAGGCACAGTAGAAGTCACGATCTGAGAAATGACCGTCCTCTGGGGAGGAGTTGCGGGTATTGGAGAAGACTGGCTTTGAGCGGCCAAAAATGACTCCATCAGGGCAGTCAATCTGGCTACCTCCTCTTTCAGCTCGCAGTTCTCTTGTTCCAAATGATCCATCAGTCTCGAAGAATTGGCTCTGGTGTAGTACCGGTGAGTCAGCTTGTCTTCAAAATAAATGTAGAACACGGAGTTAGATCATAGGACAAGAAGCCTGGAGCAAAACCTGCTTATGCACATGATGCATGCAATGCTTGTGCATATGATTTGTTTTTTTTTATTTAAAAGGAACTTTAGAGTTCTATTTGCAAAATTTGGGAAATAATACTTTTATCACATATGGAAACATCTCATCAATAATATCTGGAAAATATTTTACACCAAAGAAGTACAACATTGGTAACCAAATACAATACAAGAGAAAAGGAAAATGATCATCCTATGGATCCCTAGAAACAATCATCTAAAGCTCGAGAGATTGGAAGATAAGATGCACGAAGCGTCTTCACCTCCTCTTCATAGGCTGCCTCTATATCTGCCTTCTCCTTGGCGAGTCGATCGTACTTCCTCTTCCAGAACCTAGAAGACTGAGGAAGTAAAGAATTCCATGCATCATCATGGTCATCAATGACCTGATGCTCGAGAAACTCAATCAAAGCATCCTTCTCCTTAATCTGCTGAAGCAACTCTTCTCGTTCACGGTTCCAAGCACGTGAACGGTCTTCATCTCTCAACTTCTCTACTCCTTGATCAGGGAGGGTTGAAGGCCTAGCCACAACCAAAGGTGTAGGTCTCGGATACTCGTAAGGCATGAGATACTCAGAAGCTCTCTTCCTAACCCAAGCAGTGTAAGGTTCCAAAGCGACATAGTTCTTAGGACCCAACTCATTCCTTCCTTTCCTATGAATCTTGCGCCAAGCAAGGACCATCCTAGCCTTCAAGCCTTGGGGATCTTTACCCTCCTGAAAGAACACACCCTCTAACAAAATGTTATTGGGTTTATCCTTTAGGGGGAACCCAAGCTGACGACGTGCCAAAATAGGGTTGTAGTTAATCCCACCACATGTACCAAGAAGAGGCACATTGGAGAATTCACCACAAGAGTCGATAATCTGGACGCCATCATACACACGGTTGTACCAAGAGATATCATCATTAGTGAGAGACATAAGTCTCGTGGACCACCGTAGGCATCCCTTGTTCTCCTTGAAGGTGACCGTCTGCGGTAAGTGAGAAATAAACCACTTATACAACAGAGGAAAATAGCACACAATGGCACCACCACCCTTTGCGTTCCTCATATGCAAAGAAAAATAAGCGTCACCCAATAGAGTCGGAACGGGATTAAGAGTAGTGAAAATCCTAATAGCGTTCACATCTACAAACTTGTCGATGTTGGGGAATAACACTAACCCATAGATGAGAAGTACAAATATGGCTTCAAAGGCGTCCTCACTCATGACCTTTCCATACACAGTAGCTTGAGCAATGAGGAACTCAGAAGGGATACCTTGAATTCCACCTTTGGTAGTCATATGAGCACCAACCAGAGATTCATCTATATGCAACATGTCAGCTATCTCTCGAGAAGTTGGAATAATCTGTAAGCCACTGAACAGCAACTGGTCTAGAATAGGTATGCCCACAAGATAGGCATACTCTTCAAGCATGGGTAAAAGCTAAAAATCCGGAAATGTGAAGCAACGGTACAATGGATCATAAAACTGCACCAATACACTCATCAATCCTTCATCCACCTGAGTAGTCAGAAGAGGAAGAAGCTTCCCAAAACGAGCCCTGAAACCCAAAGGATCTAATACATAGGATGTCAAATTCCTTAGCTCTTTCAAATCTAGTTGTCTGAAGTTGTACTTCTTTGTATTCCTTCTTTGTCTTTCCATGTCTGAAAATTTTGCAAATAGACCTCTTAAGTTCCTTGAAAATTTTCTCATTATTTTGATGATATGGATGCAAATGGGTGCATGAATGCATGAATGCAACAACCACACTCAAGGATCAAACAAAGCACACCAAACAAAGGTCATGGGATGGATCATATTATCCTTAATATCAATCATCCATTTTGGTGGATTATGATTTGCACCTTATCAACACCCAAGTTCCATTGATATTAAGGATACATGAACGGATCAACCACGAATCAAGGGTTTGTTGCAAATCACGAGCATGGAGTCTTGGTTTAGAACCACCCAATAGGAGTGTACTAGGGTTTAACCTGCCAAACATGTTCTATAAGAGGTTCCCATAGTCATCATCCCATCTTTCGGATATTATCGGAGAAACGAATACTCGTATTCCAAAAATATTCTCAAGAGAGACTCTTATGAGTGTAGTATCGCGTAACAATCGTATCAAATCTTACACTTGAACGACTTTTGCACTACATCCTAAGAATAGGCCAAGATGGGCTTGGTAAACTAAGGTCCTTGGCTTCTAAGGTCTATATTGGAAAGAGTAATGTCTAACCAGAACTACTTGTGTGACATTATTGATCCCAACATGACCTCCACCAAGTGAATGGACTTGCAAGTCAACTTGCTAAGGAATAACTCCACACAAGTCAACAAGACTATGTCATTCTCCTATCCTAAGTGCACTCAAGTTCGGGTATAGAACTCATCTCACAAAGATCACCAAGCACACAAGGAATTAATATTCAAGCAATTCAATCATTACATACAATACAGTAATCCCAAATTGCACAAAAATATGTCACAAAACAAAATACAATACAATACAACACAATATGAAAAGTAGGCAGAACCCACTAGGCAAATATTTCATCCCCAGCAGAGTCGCCACTTTTCTGTAGCGGGGTATTCGTTACCATTAGAGATATTGACTAACTCTAAGGTAAACCATTCAAGTTGAGTCGCCACCGCACTTCTATTTATCTAAAGGAATGGTTAGAAAGCGAACAAAAACCTAAAAGTTTTATCGAATCAAAAACTAGTAAAAATGTCAGAGATCTGGGTAAGGGGGTTGGTTATGCAATGGGAAGGTTTTAAGCACCCAAAACATCCTAGGTACTCCTAGGGAACCGTTTTCATACTTTTTGTAAGGTTGGTATTTTGTGAAAATTTATTTGTGCAAACATGATTGAAGAGACGAGAAAAGAATATACAAGTTTATTTACATATTTGTGTTTGGATGGATAAACCCATTGCCTACGTACCATCTTAAAAAAGATTAGGATCAAAACCTCGTAGTTCGGGGTAAAAATCTCAAAAGTGAGTTGGTGAATTGATTGGTCCAAAATCCTTAAGGTCTTTTGTTATCCAAGGGAGAAAACTCAACCTAAAACCACAAATCCACCATGTGAGGATAGCTTCAACATGCTAGTGAGGGGTTAACCCTAGAATAAGCATGGAAGACTCATTGTCCATCGCTAAGGATAAAGGTGAGTATTATATCTACCTCAAGGATAACTCAAACCTAATAGCTAAAGGTTATGAAAAAAGTTTTGATTAAGAAAGTGGCCATTGAAACCACAAAAGATATTTGAATGGGTTATATTTACCAATGAAAAGTATTTACAAAATGGTCAAAGTTGACTTAGAAGTTCAATTCAAAATGAGTGTTATGAAAAGAAAGTTTGAAGATCAAAAGCATAAGGCTTAGGTTTCAAATGTTGAAAATAAGTGTCAAATATTTGCACAAAAGTTTTGGCCTGGGTTAGAGTGGAGAGAAGAAGAAGAAAGGCTAAAGTCCTAAGCATACAAGAGATGAGGGATAAAGAAGCAAAACCACAAATGGAGTTCCTCTCTTTAGATCATATTGATGATCCAAGTAGCTCCCATCCTTTGGAATAAGCAATCACATAAGCATAAACTCAAGCAATCAACAATCAAATGAAGCTCTTGGAAAGTTCCTCAAAGTATCTTGGATCTCTCTCTCTTAGAAGCTCATAGTAATGGTCCCTCAATTTGGCTCAATATTGGAATCCCTAGCACAAGAACACACACATCAAAAAGTTCTATAAAAAACAAACAAGGAATGGACAAGGGGAGTTTAGAAGTGGTTCCTTTCAAAGTCATCTTCAATGTTAAGCATTCTAAAGGCCCAATGCCTAGTTTCTCTTTGACTTTTATAGCACTCTAAAGGCCCAATGCCTAGTTGCTATTTGACTCCAAATTTGCATAGGGAAATTCCTAAAGTCTAAGTCCATTTGTCCATTTCTTTGCATTTTGGTTCACAACAAACAGACAAACATAAGCACAAGAGATATATACACAATTATATGCTCAAGTGAGCGAAAGGCAAATGGCATTAACATAAACATGTGCTCCAATGAGCAAAGGAAAAAGCAAATGGATAATATGTACAAGAATAATAAATTGCATAAATGTAAAGTGCAAAAAGTAAATGTTAATGGTTAATTGTTAGTGTTAGTAGTTAGTGTACCATAAGGCAAATTTAGCGATATGTTAAGCAATCGTAATTGGACTTATATAGAAGTCACAACTATCTGAGGCCGGTCAATAATAATGTAGGCAACAACACAAGTTAGAAGTCTTGTTTAGTGAACCAAGTTCCAACAACTTGCCATGCCAAAAAGAAAAATGGGAAATGATCTTGTATTGGTTTAAGTCTTTTGCATGATTTAGGAAGCAACCTATCCTTAATGCAAAGCCATTCACTTGATCATTTGATCAAGATGAATTAGATTTGAATCAAGGAAGATTAAACCTCCCTAATCAAATCTAACTTATCAACCTTCAACTCATTGATCAAAAGGAAAAAAGAAGAATGAAGAAGAAGATGAAGAATGGATAATGAAAATGAAAATAAAAAGAATAAATTGCATTAAATGAAATGGCATGTACCAATCAACATGTGTTGACCAATGACATTGAGGATCATGGTCAAACAATCAAAAACAGAAGTGAGATGAAGATTGGAAGTCAAGAAATGAAAAAAATTATTTTTGGCATTTTTAATATTTAAAATAAACTTGAATTAAAATAATAAAGAAAGGTCAAACTTCAAAATCACTTCAAATCAACCTTGAAAGGTCCAAGTGATTTATCCCAAGTTCAACAAGGTCAAACAAAGTTTGACAAAAAAATTCAGCATTTTTAAAAGTCAGAAACTATTTTTAATCAATTAAAAATGAATAAAAATAACCTAATTGAACTAAAATCTCAAATAAATCTCAAATCAATTAAAAAATTGATCAGAATATTTTTCATAGATCCATCATCATTCAAAGAGGTTAGGAAAATATTTTTGTATTTTTTGAATATTAAAAACTATTTAAAATGAATTAAAAATAACCAGAAAAGAGATAATTCACAAAAAATATCAAATGACAAATAAAAAAATATTAAAAATCATTTTTAGAAACTAGAATTTAAATGGACAAGAATGCAATTGGTCCCATATTTTTTGGAATTAAAATAAAGAAGTTATGAATTTTTGAAAATAAAGAAAATAAAAGAAATTAAAACAGAAATTAGAAAAAGAGAAAAAACCAGGTGCGTCTGATCAAGCCTCATTAATTGACGTGGTTGATCAAACGCTCCACATGCGCGCGCTCACGGTAGGCTTGAGTCAATGAGAAACACATGGTATTTAAAAAAGTCATAAGATCCAAGCGTGGAGATTAGATCTGGAGATGCCATCACACGGTCCACAATCCATCTGGCAAAGGGACGGTGGTCAGAGCCACTGTCTTCTCCGGTGAGCATGAAGATTCCGGCCAAAGTTGCAGGCCATAAAAACTTAACCAAATGAAGCGATCCTCATATCATTGGAAAGCTGGGGTGATGTACATCACCCCTGTACCATTGGTTTTCCTTCTAGATCTCCATGGGAAGAGAAATCAGAAGAGGAAAATAATGGAGTTCAAACTGAACTTGATGATTTTGCAAAATTAAAAGCACAATTCAAATGCCTCTAGTGAGAGGACTTCAGACAACACAATAGCCAGGAAAATGGATCAAAGATTAATGAGTTTCGAAGAAAAAACCAGTTGATGATCACCTTTGAATTGTGAAGATTTGAGCTACCTTCCTTGCTTCCTTTAGCCAAACAGAACTTCTATGGACTGGATGATGAAGGTCTAGGAACTTTAGATCTAAAGATTCAACCAAATTCAGTTGAATTTCAGATCTGAAATTTTTATGAAATGTGAACTAGTTCCTTTGGTAATGGCTATGGATTCAGTTGTACAGCATATCAGGCGCCTTTAGGTTGAGATTTGATGGAGGTATGCACCTATATTTATAGCTGGAATTGGCTGAGCAAGTGAGTTTCCTCGTGTGGGCTTGCATGATCATGTAGAAGGCCTAAATTCAATTGCATTTCCATGCTGATGACCAAACAACTTGAAATGGACGTGCAGATGGCAATGCATAAGCTTGTGCATGGAATTCTAACATGTTATGCATAATTAAGCCTAAAACTTCACCTCTTCGAAAATGCCATTTGAAAAATTGAAACATAGGCATGTGGGTAATGGTTGGAAAGATCTTGACATACGGAACAAATGTTATGTTGAGCAAAAACTCATTTTAAGTGTGGAAATTTATGAAAATAGGCCATGAAGTTCATAGTACAAAACATGCTTTTGAAAATTTTGCCAAATTGGACCAACTTCAAGCCCTTCTGTTTTGATGATGCAAGCCTCAAATGAAAAAACCTCCAACATCAAAGTTATAGATCTTTTGAAGACAATCAAAATGGACTTAAATTTGCATCATTTGGATTTTTGATGAAGGAGTTATGGGCACTTGAAGTTGGACTTTTTTGCCTTTCAATGCATTTGGTCCAAAGTGACCTATAATGTTTTACATTATCACATGTATTTATTTTAAGATTTTGAAATTTTTTTCAACATAAAATTTGAAGTAGACATCTTATTCTTTCCAATTCATTTGATCCCACCTCAAAATCATAAAAAATGAATGAGTTATGTTCTTCGGAAGTTGACCCAAGATTAGGGTTTCAGTCAAAATGACCTATAATGTCTTGGAATGGGAGATGACCTTCCAAGATTCAAATCAATTTTTGATGAACATGAAAGTTGTTCATATTGTCCTTAAGAACATGTTTGCTTTTGGGATCATCTCCATTTGACCAACACATAAAAAGTTAGGTCTCATTGTACTTCCAAAATAGTCAGATGAATTGAGTGATCAACTTCTTAAGTCCACAACTCATATATTGATGAATTGATGATTGAGGACACTCAAATAAGTTCAAATATGCATGAAATTATGAATTAAAGAACTTCCCTTAATTGTATTTGATCATGGGCTGAGGTTGCTTCAAGAGCAAGGCACACTTGGTACACAGATGAATTAAGGTTTCCTTGAGAGCAACCCTCAAACCCTTTGACTTGCTTTGATCAAAATGATGAATTGAGATACTAGGTAGGCATATTTGATGTATAAGAGCTTTGGGAACCATTACCATGCTTGCTTTCATTTTCTCTTAGCCATATCATTGCACAAAGGAACTCATAGAAGCTTTGGGCCTTGTGATTGCTCAAGCTACAAACAAGAAATGTTAGTGACATATTTTTGTGCTTTTGGTTAGTAAAAAAAAAATGAGAAAAGCAATAATATACACTTCAAGCATACTTGGTGATCTCAAACCACTCACAAGAAGTCCCACCCAAAGGCAAAGGGAACCAAGATGCTCATGATCCTTGAGGCTTTGCAAATGCAATGTTATGATGCCATGAGGGATCTTAGGGCCAAAATTGGGGTCTTACACCCATATGGAGAAGGGCCAAGGAAAATTCATAACATTCAATGGAGTCAGAGGATCATTGATTTTGTCACCAAATATTTGACATTTGTGACATCTCTTGACAAAGTTGTAACAGTCGACCTCCATGGTTGTCCAATAATAACTAGCCCGAAGGATATTTTTGGCCATGGCGGGCCCCTTAGCATGTACACCTTCACAATCCTCATGGATGGACCTTATGATCGTGCTTGCTTCGTGTCTATCCATGCTTCCGAGCAACACGGAATCATGATTCCTCTTGTACAACCCATCCCATTCGGGAAGAACTTCGCAAAAAATATTCTCAAAGCGTTCTTGACAGTGATGGATGCTTTCTCGGGATACTCCTATCTTTCCAGATATCTCTTAATGTCATAGAACCAAGGCTTATCGTCAGATTCAGCCTCCATTGATAGACAATGCATTGGTTCATCTAAGTGCTAAGTATGGATGACAGATGCTTCATTCTTACACTTGACTTTAAACATGGATGCCAGAGTAGCTAGAGCATAAGCTAATTAATTTGGTTCCCTTCGGATATAATTAAAAGTGATTTCATCAAAATAGGGAATCAACTTCACCACGTGTTCTTTGTATATAATCAACTTCTTATCCTGAGTTTCCCAGTCTCCTCGAACTTGACTCATCACCAAAGCATAGTCTCCATACACCTTAAGAATATTGATTCTTAAGTCAATAGTTGCTTCAATACCGTAGATACATGCTGTAAGACCCTAATTTTGACCCTAAGATCCCTCATGCAATTTCATCATAAGCATTAGCATTGGGATCATACCTTGGCATCCTCCCTACCTCTCTTTCATTGGGTTTGTTTTGGGAGAGATCACCAACCATTATGTGATTGTATCATTCTTATATATTATCATTTTACTAACCAAAATACCAAAAATATATCTTTGCATTCTGCCTAACTCTTTTGTAGGAAGGGCATGATCACCAAGTTCGTATCTAGGGTTTGAGACCCTCATGACAAAGAGCACAACCATGAATTGATCCAAGAATGGTTATGAGCATCACATATGAATTCCATTGATTCCTACATGTCATATTAATCAAGTTTTCTTCAAGAGTTTGAGGGTGATTTGCCTTGGAAATCGTAGTTTGACTGGGTATCTTGAGTAACTTATCCAACAAGCTATCTCACCAATTGATCAAATTTCTTAAGGGACACTTCAAAATTCATCATCTTATGCATATATGATCTACCATGAGCCAAGAAAGTCCAAAGAATTGAAGGTTAGCAAGTTGGTCGATGGTGGTTGGCCAGATGAACTCATCTGATCAAAACTGGGTCTCCCTAGACCCTATCTCCTACAATTTTCACCATATGGAAATGATTCCAAGAGAAAAGTTACTCTAAATGACCTTCCAAACAACTTTCATGTTGAGACCTAGAGCTAGTTTTGCTTGGAAAAACATTTTCTATGTTGAAACATTATAGGTCATTTTCTCTAAACCCTAATTTGAAAGTCAACTTCCCAAGGCCATAACTTGCTCAATTTTTATGAGATGAAATATTTCCTAGTTTCACAATCAAATTCAAGATGTCTATACCATTGAATAAGTGATTTTTCCAAACTTCAAAAATGCATAACTCTATCATTCTAAATCCAAATGACATTAAATTTGTGACCATTTTTAAGGTCTTTGAAAGAGATACAACTTTGATGAAGACACCTGTCTCATTTGAAGCTCACATAAAAAGTTAAGCAAGGTGGAATATTGAGATATATGGCTTGACACTTAGAAAAAATTTCAACATGTTGAAATTTCCAAACTTCCACCTCAAAATTCTCCATGTTCCAAGCTCCAAATGAAAAAGTGTTGAACATCAAACTTGTTCCCCTTGATCCAAGCTTTCCAAAGAACCCAAGTTCATGCATTTTGGATGAGGTTTGCTAGGTCTGCGCATGGCTTCAAAACTTCAGTTCACTTTGCCTTGCCAATCAAGCTTCCATTCAGACTTCATTTGGAATCTTTTAGACCTTTTTGCATTGCATCATGGGCCTGCACAGGCCCATGCACTCGTGCCATCAACATTTCTAAAATTGGATAAAATTTGAGGTGTGCAAATATCATTCATTCATGCTATAAATACATGACCTATGTGCTCATTTGAATGACACCTTGTGCGCCAGCTTTTCCCCCCATTGAAACCCTCTCATTCCAAAGGAAAACCTGATAAATTTCAGTTTGAAATTTGAGTTTGAATCTCAACTGTTGGAGATTCAAAAAATCTAGGATCCAAAGCCTTGCAACCTCATCAATCACTTCCTGCTAGCTTCTCAAGTGTGATCATATCGTGTTTGGAGCAAGCAACATCAAGAACTGCATAACATTTAAGGTAATTTTCAGGAAACTTCATCTCTTCGATTCTCTCTCAAGTCAACTCAATTCTCTTGGATCTTTGGTTGTCTGAAGTCCTACCAATGTAGGCAAGAAGATTGAGTTGCTTAGAGGTCAAATCGAAGCAACTCAGTTGACACACCTCAAAATTCAACTCCTCGTATCTTTCTATATATGTGGAGTTAGTTAAAATTGAGGTCAGATTCGTGCTCTACGCCATTTTTTCTTTCAGATCATGTCCTCCTTTTTCATTTATGTGATGGTGACGATTGAGCTACATGATCATTCCAAAACGTTTTAATCTCACGCGTCCATTGTGAATATCAGGCGTGTGGATGAGTTGACTAGCGTGCATCATGGAACGCACGTTCTAGGCCACTTAATCTGCCACCTCAATTAATGAGGGAGATCAAGTGGCTCACGTTTTTTTGCTATTTTCTTATTTTCATTTTAATCCTTTTATTTTCATTAATTCATATTAATTTTAATATTGATCCAAAAAAATATGAGAGTTTCACCAAAAAGTTTCAAATAATTTCCTCTTTCATATTCTGAATTAAAATTATTTTTTGGATCATTATTAGTATTTTTCATGATTTAATTGATTTTGTGATTATTTTTAATTGTTTAAAATATACTTTTAAGTCTTTAAAAATTCTGAAATTTTTTTTCCAAGGTCCTTTGACCTTGTTTGACCTATGATAAATCTCATGGCCATTTCTTTGGTGTTTTGATGAGGTTTTAGGAATTTGACAAACCATATTTAGTTTAAATTTATTATTTTAGTCTTTTTAATTGAATAAATGCCAAATAATTTTTGTTGACGAATTGTGATGATTTGTTTGAGTTTGACTCTTGTTGTTGGGCCTTGGTCAAGGTTGATTTGATTTTGTCAAGTTAATATCATTAGATTTAGGGGATTGATGGAATGTACATTCCATCTCCCAAAATGAATGGATGATATTAATTTGGTAAAATTCCTCCTTTGATCAATTTGAGTTTTGATCGATTCCCCTCCCTCTTCATCTCATTCTCATTCTTTATGCCTTCATCTCATTTGGCCTATGATATCTCAAAGTCCTAAAGCTAGTTGATTGCAAAATTAATATGAGTATGGATGAGATTAGGCCACCTCTTTTGCATATTCTTTTTGTGTGAGGTATGTTTCATGAGCATAGTCCATTATACTATGTCTCTAACATGCATTAACAACAAAATTCTATTGCCCGACCTCAAATAGTTGTGACTTCTACATAAGTCCAATTACGATTACTTAACATAGCGCTAAATTTGTGACACAAAAGGTATAACATTCTAGTTAATGAGATTGTAAGTCTCCCCTCTTTCATGGTATTGTGTGGAAACTTGGCCTTTTTTCCTTCCTTTGGAAGATGTCTTGGCTCAAGGATCCATGGTTGTGATAAGTGGGTTGAGTTTTCTCCAAAGAATATCTTAAAATGAAAAGCAAAAGCAAAACAATACTAACTTCTAACTCATTAACAACTAACTTTTAACTTCAAGCCATTTACTTTAATGTCATTTAATTTTAGCCTTTTATTCATTTGCCATTATTCATACCATTCTAAATTGTTTATGTTAATGCAATTTTCACTTTGTCCATTTGGACCATATTGTGTGATATATCTTTTTTGTGTATATTTTGCTTGCTTGTGGGGTCTTTGACCATTAATGTACATAATAACAACAAAAATCCTAAAAAACTTTTGTGTGGACTGTTGGCTTGATCTTGGACAAAGGGACATAGAACTTAGGTAACATTCCTATGCTAAAGGACTTGGTCAATGCCAACTTTCTGTGAAACCAAGTGCTTGCAATTTGAAACTTCATCTAATACATCATTCAAGACCCCTCTGAGTTCATCTGCAACATAATCATTGTGAAGCTGTTATTTTGAACCCGTGACTTGTGGAATTCATCTGTTACATGGGCTAATTTTAAGAAGATCATGGAATGGCTAAAGCTTGGATGTGGCTACCTTTATTTGATGCCTTTGCTCTTCAAGATAATATAATTGTGCATTTGGGTGTTGCTTGATTCTAAATGTCCAAGGGAATTCTGGGTTTCTACTTACATTCTTGTCTATTGGATTTCTACCCATTGGTCAAATCTTTTCAACTCTTAACTTTTAATTTTGTGCATAGGATTAGTCTCTTCATCTCCTCCCCATTTCTTCAATTTCAAAATCTCACCCTCCTCCCTTTTAAAAATCTTCTTTGATTGAACTTATTTTGTTTTAAACTTTGACCACTTTGCAAAAAGATAGAAACTTTGGCCTTATGCCATTGCATTTTCAAACATTTTTTCTTAAATCAAATTTGTAAATAAACTTAACTAAACTTGACTTAAACTTTCAGAAAAGCCAAAAAGAACTAACTCATTCAAACCATTTTTAGGCCTTTGTGCCTTTAAAACTTAATTTTTGTTAAAAGCAATGCATCCACTTTGAAATTTGTATCACGAACTACGAGGTTTTGATCCCTCACTTTTATGTTGGTACGTAGGCACAAGTCCGAAGGTCTTGTCAAACACAAAAATATAATTAATGAATTCTTTTCTCATCCCCCCATTCTATTTGTTTGTAAACATCATTTTGTACCAAATACATATGCACACAAAAAGGGCTCCCTAGGAGTACCTATGACACTTTGGGTGCTAACACCTTCCTTTTGTGTAACCAACCCCCTTACCTGTAGTCTCTGACATTTTATTAGTTTTGATTTGAAAACTTCTTACTTTTTGGTATTGTTCGTACTTTTTCCCTTTTCCCTTGGAAACAATAAAAGTGCGGTGGCGACTCTTGTTATTTGATGTCTAGATTATCCATAGCTTGATGATCATGAATTTACCGCTATAGAAATTAAGTGGTGACTCTGCTAGGGAGTAGTCTCCAGTGGGTTTAGCCTACTTTTTGTGTGTATATAATTGTATATATGTGATGTTTGTATATATGTAAGTGTGATATAATCTGCTTGTTGTGCTTGGTGATCTCTGAGTGGTGAGATAAGTTCTAACCCGAACTTGAGTGCAATTAAGATAGGAGGATGGTATAGTCACGTTCGACTTGTGTGGAGTAGTCCTTAACAAGTTGGCTTGAGATCCATCTGCCAAGTGGAGACTCTTTTGGATTTGGAAATGTCACACAACTATTTGTGGTTAGGCATTACTATCTCTAATTTATGCCCGAGAAGCTGAGAAACGTAGAACATTTACCCCCTCTTGGCCTATTTAGGACGTAGTGCGGAGGCTGTTCCAGTGTAGACTTGATAACAGTTGTTACGCGATACTACACTCAGACGATTTCTCTTGAGAATATTATGGGTCGATGAGTTAGTCGTCTTAACCTCTAATATCTGATAGATGGAATTAAGACTCTGGGAACTTTTTAGAACATGATCTACAGGTTTTATCCTTAGTTCACTCCTTTGGGATGGTTCTTACCCAGACTCCACGCTCGTGACTTACAACAAACCCTTGATTCTTGGTTGATCTAATAAAGTTTTGTCAATATCAATGGAACTTGGGTGTTGATAAGGTGTAAACCATAATCCACCAAAATGGATGATTGATCTTGACAATGACTTGATTCATCCCTTGACCTTTATTTTCCTTGTGTGTGATCCCTTATTTATGATTGTTGCATTCATGCATTTATGCACATCATAACATTCACCACACGAAAATTTCAAGGAACTGAGGTATTATTTGCAAATATTTTCAGACCATGGATTATGGACGAAGGAACTCTAAAACGTATAATTTCAGATGTCCCAACCTGAAAGAGTTAAGGAAGCTAGCATCTTTTGTATTAGATCCCTTGGACTTCAAACAACGTCATGGGAAGCTTTTGTCTATCTTGTCTGTTGATGTGGTTGAAGGCCTTCTGAGTGTCTAGTGCAGTTTTATGATCCTCTCTACCGTTGTTTTACTCTCCCAGATTTTCAGCTTGTGCCTACCTTGGAGGAGTATTCTCATCTTTTGGGGATACATGTTTCTAGTATAGTGCCTTTTAGTGGACTGGAGGAGATTCCCCAATCTAGTATTATTGCTGAAGCTCCTCACTTGAAGAAGTATGAGATAGAGGCTCATTGGGTGAAGAAAGGAGGATTGTTTGGGTTGCCATCTAATATACTCATTAAGGAAGCTACTACCTTTACTCAAGCCGGTAGTGTGGACACTTTTGAAGCTATCTTTGTATTGCTCATTTATGGATTAGCTTTGTTCCCTAACGTTGACAGTTTTGTTGATGTTAACGCCATTAAACTTTTCTTGATTGGGAATCATGTGCCTACTTTGTTGGGTGATATGTATTTCTCTTTCCATCTAAGGAATTCTAAGGGTGGTGGAACTATCGTGTGTTGCATTCGTCTTTTGTACAAGTGGTTTATTTCGCACTTGCCTCAGACACCTGCCTTTGTGGAGAACAAACAATGTCTAAGGTGGTCTCAGAGACTTATGTCTCTCACTAATGATGATATAGTTTGGTATGATTCTTCTTTGAGCAGTTTGGAGATTATTGATAGTTGTGGTGAATTCTCTAATGTGTCTCTCGTTCGTACACAAGGAGGAATTAACTACAACCCTGCTTTGGCTCGTCGTCAACTTGGGTTCCCCTTGAGAGACAAACCTAATAACACTTTGTAAGAAGGTCTTTTCTATCAAGAGGGTAAAGATCCCCAACATTTGAAGCAGAAGATTGTGCATGCTTGGCATAATGTGCATAGGAAAGGAAGATCCGAGCTTGGCCCGTGCAATTGTGTAGCTTTGGAAGCTTACACTCTTTGGGTGAAGAAGAGAACTTTGGAGTTGAAGATGCCTTATCCTTATGAAAGACTTATGTCTATGGTTGTGGTTGAGCCATTAACTCTCCCTAACCAAGATGTAGAGGAGTTGGAAGACGCGCTCGCCAAGATGAAGCAAGAGAAAGATATATGGGAAGAGAATTTCCGTGCTTTGAGTAAGAAATATGAAGAGTTGAAGTTGAAGTCTAAGGACAAAGATGCACTTATTGAGCTACTTGAAGACCGAGTGACGAAGAGACAAAGAGAGTCGGAGGTTTCATCTTCTAGCATGCCTCAGCCTTCCGTTGCTTGGAAGAAGATTGTTGGTCAGCTTGTACTCGAGAAGACTCGGATGAAAGCTTCTTTTGAGACCGAGATCCGTCGCATTCGAAGGAAATACGCGCCTTCAGCTACGGCTTCTGACATTATTGTTAGGGATCCTTAGGATGACTAGTCTCCTTTTCTCTTGTATTTTTCATTTGGTTTCTGAAATTGTGCTCAGTGTAATCCTTCCAATTATATAAATGAAAATAGATTTTGGGTCATATAAAAATTGCAATTGTTGATATATATGTTTGCAAATGATATAGTAAGTTCCTTGAAAATAAAAATAAATAATCAAGCATTGCATCTCATGCATCATTTGCATAAGAAGGTTTTTTTTCCACCAGATGTCTCATTGGTGTTTCTTTTATGCTTTAGCCAAGCTGACTCACCGATACAACACCCGCGCCAATCATCTCAGAATTATGGAGCATCTAGAACAAGAGAACAGAGAGCTGAAGGACGAGATCGCCCGCCTGACTGCCATGATGGAGTCAGTTCTTGCTTCTCAGAGTCAAGCTTTTCCAGCACCTGCAACTCCTCCTGCGAGGGCGGTTATTTCAGAGGTGGCTACCTCTATCATGCCTGCTGTTATCGCTCATTTTGCGCCTACTATGCCCGCCGGATTCTCGTGGGGAATGTCGTTCAACTTTATGCCTGAAGGCTTTGCACCTACTTTTGCTTCCATGTCGGCATCTAGCCCGGTCATGTATGTGCTACCTCCCGTTGTGCACACCTTACCTCATGTAGAGGACACCATTTATCACTCCGAGACATCTGAGGGTCCGAATGTCTACGAGAAAATGGATGAAATGAAAGATCAGTTTCTTGAGCTACGCAAAGAACTGAAGACGCTAAGAGGTAAGCTTTTGTTTGGAAAAAAGTACTATTGAGTTGTGTTTAGTGCCCAACGTCAAGATCCCGGTGAAGTTCAAAAGTGCATGACTTTGAAAAGTATAAAAGGAGCACTTGTCCGCTCAGTCATCTAGTGATGTATACTCGCAAGATGTCTACTCAGAACGATAATGATCAACTGTTGATTCATTATTTCCAGGACAGCTTGACCGGTGCTGCGCTCCATTGGTATATGGGGTTGGATAGTGCCAACATTCGTACTTTAAATGACCTGGGAAAGGATTTTGTCAAGCAGTATAAGTACAACGTGGATATGGCGCCTGATAGAGACCAGCTGAGGTCTATGTCTCAGAAAGATAAGGAGACGTTTAAAGAGTATGCGTAGAGATGGAGGGAATTGGTTGCCCAGATCACTCCTCCTTTGGAGGAAAAAGAGATGACAAAGATCTTTCTGAAGATCTTGAGTTCATTTTATTATGAACGAATGATTGCTAGTGCCCCCAATGACTTTACCGAGATGGTAAACATGGGGACGAGGCTTGAGGAAGGAGTCCGAGAGGGACGTTTATCGAAAGATGAAGCATCGTCGAGTAAGAGATATGGTAGCAATTTTGGGAAGAAGAAGGACAACGAAGTGAATGCAATAAGCAGTGGGAGGTAGGGGAGGCCTCAGATCAAAAGGAATCCAACATCCTGTCAACATCATCATCAAGTATCTTCAGTTATCCCTGTATTTTCTAATCAACAATCAACACCAGTTCAACAACCACAACGTCAACAACAACAACCGCAACAACGAACAAACACCTACAAAACCAGAATACCACCAACAATCATCATCAACAAAACTTTGAGAGGAAGAAGGTCTCTTTCGACCCGATTCCTATGTCTTATGCAGAATTATACCCGTCTTTAGTTCTCAAGAACCTAATCACACCAAGAAACCCGCCGCAGATTCAAGAGCCACTTCCATGGTGGTACAAGCCTGATCTCCGTTGTGCTTTTCATCAAGGAGCACTCGGACATAATATAGAGAACTGTTATCTGCTCAAGTACGAGGTTCAAAAGTTGATGAAGAATGGAATGGTGTCCTTCGAGGACCGTGTGCTGAATGTGAAAGAAAATCCGCTACCTGCCCATGGGAACTCTTTTGTGAATATGGTGGATGGTTGTCCTAGCGAGTTTAAGGTTTTTGATGTGCGTTTTATCAGGAGGTCCTTGGTGAAGATGCATAAGGATGTTTGTTTGGTAAGTGATTGTGGGCATGACCATGATGGTTGTGTTATTTGCAGTGTTAATCGGAGGGGTTGTGAAGTTGTGAAAAGGGACATCCAGCGACTGATGGATGAAGGCATGATTCAAATTGTTCAATCCCGTCATGTAGATGAAGATGTGAATGTCATAGTGCCCATTTTCAAGCATCCAGAGAGATTGGTAATTCAGTACGACAGTAGCAACAATAATAATGTCAGCAATAGATCAGTATCGTTGTTGGTTATACGGTTAGTGGGTCCAGTCCCGTATTCATCTGATAAAGTTGTGTCGTATCAGTATAATGCTACAATGATAGAATGTGATCAAGAGGTCCCATTGCCTACGACTAGCTCTGTGGTGAGCATTGCTGATGTTACCAAGGTGACCCGCAGTGGTTGTGTGTTTGGGCCGGTGGTTCCAAAGGATAAGGAGGAATTAGTTGTGAGTAAGAAGGTTGAAGTTCCTGTTGTAGATCTAGTTGGTGTTTCAAAAGGTAAGTCTGGTGAATCCAGCAATTTGAAGGCTAACGACGATGATGAGGTACTTCGGTTAATCAAAAGGAATGAGTTTAATGTTATGGAGCAACTGCTCCAAACGCCCTCAAAAATCTCAGTGTTGTCTCTGCTCATGAATTCTAAAAGCACTGCAGAGAGTTCTGGAACAAGCTTTTGTAGAACATGATGTTACAGTGGATCAATTCGATCATATCATGGCTAACATCTCTTCTTGCAATAATCTCAATTTTTGTGATGAAGAACTCCCCGAGGAGGGAAGAAATCATAATTTGGCTTTGCACATTTCTATGAATTGCAAAGAGGATGCTTTGTCAAATGTGTTTGTTGACATTGGGTCATCGTTGAATGTGCTGCCAAAGTCAACTTTGTCAAAGCTATCATACCAAGGAGCGCCTATAAGGTATAGTGGGGTAATCGTCAAGGCCTTTGACGGTTCGCGCAAGATAGTAATTGGTGAAGTGGACCTTCCAGTTAAGATAGGTCCGAGTGACTTCCAAATTAATTTTCAAGTAATGGATATCCACCCGACCTACAGTTGGTTGTTGGGAAGGCCATGAATCCACGAGGCAGGAGCTATTACCTCCATATTACACCAGAAGCTCAAATTTGTGAAGAATGGGAAGCTTACGATTGTTGGTGGGTAGAAGGCGTTGTTCGTTAGCCACCTGTCATCTTTCTCTTATGTTGAGGCTGAGGATGAGGTTGGGACTCTGTTCAAAGCCTTATATATTGCTGTTGAAAAGAGAGTTGGGGCACCTATGTCCTCATTGAAAGATGCTAAGAAGATTGTGGAAGAAGGTAATGTTGATCAGTGGGGCGCATGGTAGAGGTCTCCGACAACAAAGGCAGAACCGGTTTGGGGTTCCAGAAAGGATCGTCAGCCGCAAGGTCTGAAGATATGTAACTTAGCTTTCGTAGCGGAGGGTTCATTCATGGAAATGAACAACACTTAGCCGCTGTGTTAGAAGATGACGAAGAGGAAGACTGCACCAATTTTGTGACGCATGGAAAGGCTTGCAACAATTTAGCTGCTGTTGATATTCCTGTTATTTTGCATCGATCTACGTAATTGATTTTATATGTTTTTAAAAAAATACTTCTCCTATGCCTAAGGGAGAAGTGAACATTGTTTGGGCATTTTCAAATTGATCATTAATAAAATTGATTCTATTCATCCACATCTGTGATGTCTTGTTTTTACTTTTTATTTTATTCTGAAAATGGTAATCACAAAAAAAACATAAATAAACAATATAATTGTCCATATGCATATTATTTGGTCACAAATTCACTTCTCTAAAATCAAAATATCAAATCATTATGCAGGTTGGTCCCTAACTCTATTGAATACAATGATCCTTCTCCTTCTCCAAATTTTGAATCCCCTGTGTTCGAGGCCGAGGAGGAAGGTGATGTAGAAGTGAGTAATGAGTTATCTCGTCTTCTTGAGCAAGATGAAAAGACCATTTAGCCGATTGAAGAGCAGATTGAGTTAGTCAACTTGGGTTCCAAAGATGATATAAAGGAAGTCAAGGTTGGGTCTCTACTATGTCCAGATGTCAAGAAGGGGTTGATTGATCTTCTTCGAGAGTATTCAGACGTGTTTGCTTGGTCCTATCAAGACATGCCTGGTTTGGATTAAGAGATTGTGGAGCATAGATTGTCGTTGAAGCTAGAATGCCCGTCAGTCAAGCAGAAGATGAGAAGAACGCATTCTGATATGGCTGTGAAGATCAAAGAGGAAGTGCAGAAGCAGATTGATGTTGGTTTCCTTGTAAACCGCTGAGTATCCATAATGGGTGGCTAGCATTGTGTCTGTGCCAAAGAAAGATGGAAAAGTCCGCATGTGTGTTGATTATAGAGATTTGAATAAAGCCAGTCTGAAAGATGATTTCCCTCTGCCACACATTGATATGTTGGTAGACAATACTGCTAAATTCAAAGTCTTTTCGTTTATGGATGGATTTTCTGGATATAATTAGATCAAGATGGCGCCCGAAGATATGGAGAAGACCATATTCATTACACCTTGGGGAACATTCTGTTATAGAGTGATGTCTTTCGGTTTAAAGAATGCTGGTGCAACTTACCAAAGAGCAATGACTACTCTTTTTCATGATATGATGCATAAAGAGATTGAAGTATATGTCTATTAAATGATTGCTAAATCGATTGATGAAGAGGAACATGTTAAGCATTTGTTGAAGCTATTCCAGCGTTTGAGGAAGTATCAACTCCGCTTGAATCCCAATAAGTGTACTTTTGGTGTTCGTTCTGGTAAGTTGTTGGGCATTATTGTCAGCGAGATGGGTATTAAAGTTGATCCTGCCAAGGTCAAAGCAATACAAGAGATGCTTGCTCCCAAAACTGAGAAGTAAGTCAGAGGTTTTCTCGGCCGGTTGAATTATATTTCAAGATTCATTTCCCACATGACTGCCACATGTGCGCCTATATTCAAGCTCCTTCAGAAAGATCAGTCTTGTGATTGTACGGAAGACTGCTAGAAAGCTTTTGATAGTATTAAGGAATATCTGCTTGAACCTCCTATTTTGTCTCCACCTATTTAAGGAAGACCGTTGATCGTGTATTCAATGCTTGAGAAGACTTATTGCGCATTGGCTTAGGCTGCTAAGCGTCTGCGTCAATATATGTTGAATCATACCACTTGGTTGATATCCAAAATGGATCCAATCAAGTATATATTTAAGAAGCCTGCTTTAACTAGGAGGATTGCACGTTGGCAGATGTTGTTATCAGAGTATGACGTTGAATACCGATCTTAGAAAGCGATCAAAGGTAGTATCGTGGTTGACCATTTGGCTCACCAACCAATTGAAGATTACTAGTCAATGCAGTATGATTTTCCTGATGAAGAGATTTTGTACTTGAAAATGAAAGATTGTGACAAACCATTGCTTGAAGAAGGGCCAGAACCTAGTTCCCGTTGGGGCATGCTATTTGATGGAGCTGTTAATCAATATGGAAATGGCATTGGGGCAGTGTGGATAGACACGAAGCGGACTTGTTGACGACTGAAGTGAATGAAGGTTCCTTTGGTACTCATTCCAATGGACATGCAATGGCAAAGAAGATGTTGCGAGCAGGTTACTATTAGCTGACAATGGAATCTGACTGTTGCAAGTTTGTGAAGAAGTGCTACAAGTGTCAAATATATGTTGATAAGATTCATGTTCCTCCGACACTATTGAATATTATTTCTTCCCCTTGGCCTTTTTTTCTTCCTTTGGAAGATGTCTTGGCTCAAGGATCCATGCTTGTGATAAGTGGGTTGAGTGTTCTCCAGATAATGTCTTAAAATGAAAAGCCAAAGAAAAACAATACTAACTTCTAACTCATTAACAACTAACTTTTAACTTCAAGCCATTTACTTTAATGTCATTTAATTTTAGCGTTTTATTCATTTGCCATTATTCATACCATTCTAAATTGTTTATGTTAATTTAATTTTCACTTTGTCCATTTGGACCATATTGTGTGATATATCTTGTTTGTGTATATTTTGCTTGCTTGTGTGGTCTTTGACTATTAATGTACATAATAACAAAAAAACCCTAAAAAACTTTTGTATGGACGGTTGGCTTGATCTTGGACAAAAGGACTTAGAACTTAGGCAACATTCATATGCTAAAGGACTTGGCCAATGCCAACTTTCTGTGAAACCAAGTGCTTAAAATTTGAAACTTCATTTGATACATCATTCAAGATCCCTCTGAGTTCATCTGCAACATGATCATTGTGAAACTGTTATTTTGAACCTGTGACTTGTGGAATTCATCTGTTATATGGGCTAATTTGAAGAAGATCATGGAATGGCTAAATCTTGGATGTGGCTATCTTTATTTGATGCCTTTGCTCTTCAAGATAATATAATTGTGTATTTGTGTATTTCTTGATTCTAAATGTCCAAGGGAATTATGGGTTTCTATTGACATTCTTGTCTATTAGATTGCTACCCATTGGTCAGATCTTTTCAACTCTTAACTTTTGATTTTGTGCATAGGATTAGTCTCTTCATCTCCTCCCCATTTCTTCAATTTCAAAATCTCTCCCTCCTTCCTTTTCAAAATCTTCTTTGATTGAATTTATTTTGTTCTAAACTTTGACCGTTTTTCAAAAAGATAGAAGCTTTGACCTTATGCCATTGCATTTTCAAACTTCTTTTCTTAAATCAAATTTGTAAATAAACTTAACTATACTTGACTTAAAATTTCAGAAAAGCCAAAAAGAACTAACTCATTCAAATCATTTTTTAGGCCTTTGTGCCTTTCAAACTTAATTTTTGTTAAAAGTAATGCATCCACTTTGAAATTTGTATCACGAACTACGAGGTTTTGATCCCTCATTTTTATGTTGGTACGTAGGCACAAGTCCGAAGGTCTTGTCAAACACAAAAATATAATTAATGAATTCTTTTCTCATCCCCCCATTCTATTTGTTTGTAAACATCATTTTGTACCAAATACATATGCACACAAAAAGGGCTCCCTAGGAGTACCTAGGACACTTTGGATGCTAACACCTTCCCTCTGTGTAACTGGTCGGAAAAATAGCAAGTGTACGACTTTTACCGATGTAGTAATAAGGAGTTTTATCTCCAAGTATCGATCTCAAGGATTGCGTAGGAAATACTTATTTTACTTTGATTCTATCAAAACAAAAAGATAATGGTTTGGTTGTTTTGGAATTCTAACAATAAACACAACATACAGTGAAATATAATTGATTAATATAAAATATGCTAGGGGAAGTGGTTGATTTAACCAGTTATCAATTCAGTTAAGATTTCCTTAATACATATGAAACATTCAATTACCTAACCTCAGAATGTTCTCCCTTAAGTCCTTAAGGAAGAAACTATTAAACTACCAATTCTTACTCAAATGTCCATTCAATTAATCATTGGTTTTAATCATAAATAATATCAAGGTTTGCGGTGGTTTACAAAAGTTACTAGTCCTAGATGATGCAATCATAAACCTAATTGTGTGAAAACCCTAACAATCACAATCCTGTTATTGATAGTCATAAATCAATTTGTATTTGTCCGATACAAAAGCATAATAACATCACACAATTGAATTGAAATAAGTAACATAGCAATAAGGAAATCATTTGTTCAAATTCATAACATACGATCAAATCAGGACCACCCCCCTAACATAGGGGTTTTAGCCTCTCATAGTAGTAAACGAAATCATAGTATGAAAATTAGAGATTACAAAGAACTAGGAGATTTGGATCTTCAATGGTCGGAACCCTTAAATCTCGCCGTCTTCGAATCCTCCGTAGTAGCTATCTTCTCAATGCCGTGTTTTCTTTCGTACGTCAAAAAGTGTTTTCTCTTTTCCCTTCCAAGCCTTCTAATAGCTTCAGATGAATCTCCTCCAAGCAAAAGGTCCAAACTACCCTTAATGAGCAGAATAGGTTCACAAAGCAAAAGTTTAGGTTTCCAAGCCGCGCCCAACAACACGGGCCGTATGTGTACACACGGGTGCCCGTGTGTGCTCTCAAAAATGATTATTTTCAGATTAAGTTACAGGGGCATCAACACGGGCCGTGTTCCTACACACGGGTGCCCGTGTTAACTCTCTGTTTTTCTGCCTGTCCAACAACACGGGCAGTGTTGTGTCACATGGGTGCCCGTGTTAATGCATTGTTTTAAACAACACGATCGTGTGTCACCACACGGGTGCCCGTGTTGATCTCTGTTTTTCTTCTCCCATTTTGCTCTGCCTGATCAACAACACGGGCAATGTTGTGGCACACGGGTGCCCGTGTTGACCTACTGTTTCTTCATATTTTTGCCTTTCTGGGTATCCATAACTTCGCCATTATTGCTTTTAAACCTGTGCAATGGCCTGTAACAATGACACTACCAAATGAAGCATAAACGAGATCTTTTTTACATAAACTTGTAATCGAATGCAATGCGATACCAAACCAACAAAACATGATAAATGACTCCGAAGCAACTAAAAACAACCATAAATCTTACCAAAGTGATGAAAATATGTCGGATTAACAGTGGGAATTCACTGGCAATGGTGACCGATCACAACCCCAAACTTGTCTCATTGCTTGTCCTCAAGTGATGTATTGAGTCCAAACAAAGGTCACCCCCGAATTCATTTTCCACAATGCAACCTAGTCTTTCACCATTTGTGTTCTTCCTTTCCAATCGATTTTCAGGTCTCTCCGATTCAGGCAGTTTACCACATTTCCACATCAGAAACCTCGTCACCTGCAAGCTTTTCACACACTCACAACATCTCTCAGGGTTAGGTGTGTACACTCACAGCACAGTATGCAATACCAAACTCTTAAATTTGAATACATTCTAATGTCACGACAACAGCAGATTCCACACATTTTACGAGGTCTTTTTGGGTTGTAACGGGGCTTGGATATGGTGGGATAAACAAAAAAATGGATAACAAAGGGTTTTGAACTCGGCAGTCATGTTGTGTGATTTTTCTTTCTCTTTTTCTCGTGCATCACGTATACTCTGGGGGTTAGTTTCACTCTTTTGACTCTTTTTCTACTCAAATTTTTCGAGCATTTTATAGGTGTTAGAGTCTTAAGTCTCGGCAAATGCATTTTTCTCTTTTATGTTTCTTTTCTCTTTTTTTTATTTTAAAGAACATACATACTATTTTTCTTTTTGTCTACTCTCTTATTATGCACTTGCCTTCTCTTTCAAGATTTCCACCCCAAACTTAGTTTTATTGCACATCTTGCAATTCACACAATCATACTGAGTTATGGAAAAAAAATGAATGATTAAAAGTTAACAGGGGGTTTATGATGAATAATGCTTAATAGTTAACAGGGGGTTTATGATGAATAAAATGGATAAGGCTCAACGAGGTTCACGAAGGGAAACATACAAATAGGGATGGTTAGAAAGGCCCTGGCTAAACAAACAACTTGCCTCAGTGTGTGTTGTCATGTTGTGACGTGTCAACAGGACATACGCAAAATCAGAGTGATAAAGTCATACCTGGCTGAACTCTCATGCTGATATTTAGTGTTTGGCTTTTTGTGATCTCACCATGTTGGTTAGCTTGCAAGCTCTGAAGCCTCCTCGTGTTATGTGGTTCTTTTCTGACTTGGTTTTTCCCTACCGCTCTCTTGGTCCGGTGTCCCCAAATTGTGTCCGACTTATTTTCTCATGGTGGCATCAACTTCCGGGGTGCCTTATCAGAATAAGTATGAGGGGTGTCTTTCATCCACTACCATTGATCCCGGATTCGTCCACCCATTTCTCATCACTCTGTACACACAAGTAAACAACGAAAACAAACAAAAATAATACGACGACAACAAAACAACAGCGATGGAAATAAAACATGAAAGGAAAAACCCCCCACACCTGAACTAAACATTGACCTCAATGTTTAAATCCAGATACAAAGGGGACTCACAGCGACTATTGTTGGTTTACTGCACTTGTGTGGTTTCCTTCCATTTGGAGGTGTTTGTGACTTTGCCCTTTTAATTCTCCTCCTCCCCTACACAAAATTTTAGCACACACAAAGAAAAAGAAAAACGCAATAAATTAGAAATCAAACGCGTGGGTTGCCTCTCACGAAGCGCTTCGTTTAACGTCGCATGGCTCGACGGTTCATTTCCCTTATCATGGGGGGTATTTCAGGTTCAAAACCTTGTTGCACCTCTTGTCTACAACACGGACATTGTCTCTTTTATCAGTGTGGACTCCTTTGTGCCACGATTCCTTTTTAACTATCCTTTCAGTGTTCAGAATCTTTCCATTTCGGGTGGCTACTGGCAGTGGTGAGCCTTTGATAGTATTCAATGTCCTGATTAAGCCTACTTGATACTGAGATTTTGTATCTGCCTCCATCTCCTGGTTTTCAATAGCATTCAATGTTATTTCCTTGTTGTGAACTTTCAAGGTTAACGTGCACTCATCCATGTCAGGCTTGCATCGACTCGTCTTCATGAAAGGTCGACCCAGAATGATGGGTGCCTCATTGTCTTCAGGTATGTCTAGGATTACAAAATCGACTGGGAAAGTCAAGTCCGCTATTATTACCAGCACATCTTCAGCTATACCATATGCATCTTTTCTTGAGTGATCCGCAAACTTCAGATTGGTCTTTATATCACTGATGTTTTTAATACCCAGCCTGTGATAGACCGATAATGGCATCAGATTCACACTAGCTCCCGAATCTATTAGTACCTTTTTGAAGGTTCTTTATTTGATTGTGCATGGTACTGTGACGGTTCCTGGATCCTTCTGTTTGTTAGGAATGTTCTGCTCCAGGGAGTTTGCATTATATTGTTCCTTACCAGATACCTGTTCTTCAGTGGTTGGTTTCTTTTCAGCCATTACCTCTTCCACGAATTTCTTGTACATGGGCATCCTTTCAAGTGCTTCAAACAAAGCCATATGACCCTCAATCCTTTTAAACATTGTCATGAATTTCTCCAAGTCCGACTCACTAGGTTCCTTCTTTGTCATTCTCTGAGGATAGGGCAACTTAATCACCGGTTTAGTTTCTTTTGTAGTTTCTTCTTTAGTCGGCTCGCTCGGTGATATCATTTTTTCCTTTTTAGCAACCTTTTTCTCTGTCGTCGTGACAGTATTAACATTCTCCTGACCTCTCGGATTTTGAATTGTTTCACTTGGTAGGGAACCTGGTGTTCGAGAACTTGCCAGTTGTTGTGCTATCTGTCCCAGCTGAACTTCGAGATTCCTTAGGGAGGTGGTGGTATTCTTCTTATTGTTTCTAGTCTCTTCTTCAAATTGCATATTTTGAGTTGCCATCTTTTCAATTGCAATCTCCCAATCTGCTTTCTTTGGGACTTGTTGTTGCTGTTGCAGATATTGGTTTTGATATTGGCCTTGTACCTGTTGTTGCACATTCCCCTTCTGATCTTTCCAAGCAAAGTTGGGGTGATTCTTCCACCCCGGATTGTAGGTGTTGGAGTAGGGATTGTTTTGCTTTAAAAACTTGATATCTTCTATCTGCTGTGGTGTTGCAAAGCAATGAACAGTATTGTATGGTCCATTACAAATGCCACACACATCATTTGGTGCCTGTTGTACTTGAGCCACTTTCTGAGCACCTATGTTTAGTGCCTTCAACCTTTTCTCCACCTCTGCAGCAACTGCTTCTTCAATTTTTACCTGTTTGTTTGTTTCAAGCTCCAAATCAATTACCGTAGATTTGCTTGACACCCTATCATACAACTCCAGATGCTCATTTGAGGCAATTGCTTCAATTATCTTCTTCATACCGGTGGCTGTTGCAAAGTTAGCTGAGCCACCAGCTGCTGAGTCAAGGGTTTGTCTCGTTTGAATTCGAAGACCATTAACAAACATTTGCATCTGCTCAGTTTCATCCATGTTATGAGTAGGACAAGCCACTAGGATTATCTTGAATCTTTTATAGGCATCTCCTAGTGACTCACCCTCCTTCTGCTTGAAGTTAAGGATCTCGTATCTTTTTCTCAGTGACACAGATGCGGGAAAATATTCCTGCAAGAATGCTGTTTCCATCTGCTCCCATGTAGTGATACTGCCAGCAGGTAAGGAATAGAACCACTCTTCGGCTTCATCTGCTAAAGTGAATGGGAACATACAAAGCCTTATTGCTTCTTCGTTATGTCCAGGCATTTTCAACGTTGTGCTCATAGTCAAAAACCTTTGGAGATGCTTGTTGGCATCTTCATTCACTCTTTCTAGAAAAGGACTGCCTTTCGAGTTGATTAATTGTGTTGGGATGCAGCTGAAATTGTTCCACATTAACCGGTTGGTTGACAATTGTCATACGACCACCCGCAGTGTTGTTTCCATCATAGTCACCAAGAAGTCTCTCTGGTGGTGGTGGTTCTGCAGCCATGACCTCGGGAGTTGTTTCTGCTTCTGAATCTGAATTCTCTAAGTGCACTGCAACAACTTCCTTCTCTGCTTTTTCTGTTATTTCCAGTTTTTCTCGCTTAGCTTGTCTTAGTCTAGCGCGAAGAGTTCTTTCGGGATCTGCGTCAAAAGAAAAATCTGTTGAGGCCTTACCTCGCATACACAAGTTAGACAAATATTAGAATTGACTAACAATATTATCACAGATAAAATTTTGGTTGACGAGCAATAAAATTTCAATAGAATAAAAATTAAAATAGGTATTTTGGCAATCCCCGGCAACGGCGCCAAAAACTTGGTCGGAAAAATAGCAAGTGTACTACTTTTACCAATGTAGTAATAAGGAGTTTTATCTCCAAGTATCGATCTCAAGGATTGCGTAGGAAATACTTATTTTACTTTGATTCTATCAAAACAAAAAGATAATGGTTTGGTTGTTTTGGAATTCTAACAATAAACACAACAGACAGTGAAATACAATTGATTAATATAAAATATGCTAGGGGAAGTGGTTGATTTAACCAGTTATCAATTCAGTCAAGATTTCCTTAATACATATGAAACATTCAATTACCTAACCTCAGAATGTTCTCCATTAAGTCCTTAAGGAAGAAACTATTAAACTACCAATTCTTACTCAAATGTCCATTCAATTAATCATTGGTTTTAATCATAAATAATATCAAGGTTTGCGGTGGTTTACAAAAGTTACTAGTCCTAGATGATGCAATCAAAAACCTAATTGTGTGAAAACCCTAACAATCACAATCCTGTTATTGATAGTCATAGATCAATTTGTATTTGTCCGATACAAAAGCATAATAACATCACACAATTGAATTGAAATAAGTAACATAGCAATAAGGAAATCATTTGTTCAAATTCATAACTTACGATCAAATCAGGACCACCCCCCTAACATAGGGGTTTTAGCCTCTCATAGTAGTAAACGAAATCATAGTATGAAAATTAGACATTACAAAGAACTAGGAGATTTGGATCTTCAATGGTCGGAACCCTTGAATCTCGCCGTCTTCGAATCCTCCGTAGTAGCTATCTTCTCAATGACGTGTTTTCTTTCGTACGTCAAAAAGTGTTTTCTCTTTTCCCTTCCAAGCCTTCTAATAGCTTCAGATGAATCTCCTCCAAGCAAAAGGTCCAAACTACCCTTAATGAGCAGAATAGGTTCACAAAGCAAAAGTTTAGGTTTCCAAGTCGCGCCCAACAACACGGGCCGTGTGTGTACACACGGGCCATGTGTGTACACACGGGTGCCCGTGTGTGCTCTAAAAAATGATTATTTTCAGATTAAGTTACAGGGGCATCAACACGGGCCGTGTTCCTACACATGGGTGCCCGTGTTAACTCTCTGTTTTTCTTCCTGTCCAACAACACGGGCAATGTTGTGGCACACGGGTGCCCATGTTGAACTGTTGTCCAAAAACACGGGTAGTGTTGTGGCACACGGGTGCCCGTGTTAATGCACTGTTTTAAACAACACGGTCGTGTGTCACCACACGGGTGCCCGTGTTGATCTCTGTTTTTCTTCTCCCATTTTGCTCTGCCTGATCAACAACACGGGCAGTGTTGTGGCACACGGGTGCCCGTGTTGACCTGTTGTTTCTTCATATTTTTGCCTTTTTGGGTATCCATAACTTCACCATTATTGCTTTTAAACCTGTGTAATGGCCTGTAACAATGACACTACCAAACGAAGCATAGACGAGATCTTTTTGACATAAACTTTTAATCGAATGCAATGCGATACCAAACCAACAAAACATGATAAATGACTCCGAAGCAACTAAAAACAACCATAAATCTTACCAAAGTGATGAAAATATGTCGGATTAACAGTGGGAATTCACTGGCAATGGTGACCGATCAGTAACCAACCCCCTTACTTGTAATCTCTGACATTTTATTAGTTTTGATTTAAAAACTTCTTACTTTTGGGTACTGTTCATACTTTTTACCTTTTCTCTTGGAAACAATAAAAGTGCGGTGGCGACTCTTGTTATTTGATGTCTAGCTTATCCAGAGCTTGATGATCATGAATTTATCGCTACACATGCCTTATATTCTGCCATGTTATTGGTGCATTCAAAGCATAATCTAGCGGTGAATGGAATGTGAAAACCAGTCGGAGTTGTGATACTTTCTCCTATCCCATGACATTTTGCATTAGAGGCACCGTTGGACATGAGCATCCATCGCGATCCTGGTTCGGGTCCTTCATCATGGCATGGGATATTGCAAATGTCGAATGAATATGATATCCTCATCAAGAAAGCATAACTTCATCGATTAATAACACTCCAAGGGTTGAGGGGAAAGGTACTCAGACAAGACGCTCCCCTTGATAGCTTTTTGCGTCACATAATGGATGTCGTACTTGGTTAACATCATTTTCCACTGGTCAATTCTTCCAGCTCGACGCCTAAGACAGTACATGATGACACCGCCGAAAAGAGCATACAATATATTACTTAAGCAAGAAGTTCACCAAATGTGAGACTAGATACTCACTATTCGAGAAAACTTGTTATGCTTTAGCTTGGGCAACTCGACGCCTAAGATAGTATATGATTTGCCATACAACTTTGTTGATATCCAAAATGGATCCAATAAAGTACATGATGGCAAATCATATACTGTCTTAGGCGTCGAGCTGCCCAAGCTAAAGCACAACAAGTTTTCTCCAATAGTGAGTATCTAGTCTCAAATTCGGTGAAGTTCTTGCTCAAGTAATAGATTGTATTCTCTTTTCGACGGTGTCATCATGTTGACCCAATACACATCCCATTGATTCATCCAACATGGTAAGATACATGATTGTAGAACCTCAAATTTTCCCTCCTCATTCATGCATTCATTTTAGGTCATTTAACATTTCATATAGCATTTCATCGTGTCAATCAGAATTAGCCCCAAGAGTTTGTCTTCCAAGAAGCTTGGATATCATTCAAGTCACTTTGTGGGTTCTATCTGAATGATCAGTCAACACAAGGGAATTGTACATCGACTGGGGTCTTTCTCAACACTCAAGGAAGTTTGTATTCAACTGTGAAGTCAAAAGTCAATTGTTGGTCAACTGAGGGTCAAATGGCTAGGGAATGACTTGAGATACTTCCAGCATGTTCAAATGGGGTATATTCATCATTCAAAACATTAATCTTGAAGAAACAAAGGTCCAGTGCACGGGTTACCAAATTTGGAAAGATGTTCCTGAGCTGTCATGCTCGCTAGGCGAGTAGAATGGTTCACCTAGCGAGCTCCAAAATAAGCCACCAGAGTCACCTGCACCCAGAAGAACTTCCTGAGCTGTCTTGCTCGCTAGGCGAGCAAATTCTTCGCTAGGCGAAGCCCACGCGTTTTGAAAATAAAAAATATAACAGAAAAGATCATGGGCTTGAATTGCCTTCATTCTGAGCCCACCAAGCCATGAAAATCAGAGTATAAACTCTAAAATTTCATTGGAACAAAACCCTAACTAATCTGCAGCAGCCTCCAGACACTGAAGAGAAAAAACTCACGTGCACAGAATCACCTCTATCAATTCCATCTCACATAAACCCTAACATTGCTTTGCAAACCCAGCCGTGCAATTCAATTTCAATCGATCTCTCCAATCAGGTTTGCCCTATTTCCACTACTTTATGCTTTCAATTTGAAATTTCTGAATGTATGAGGTATTATGGGTGAATTTGGAAGAGTGGGTATCGTTAGGTTTTGCATGTGGGTTTAGATGTGCATGAATGTGTAGAACAATACCTTGAATGTTTGATCACTCAGTTTCTGAAATGGGTACCATAGGATTTAGGGGTTTCAGAAATCGTATTGTTATCAAAGAAGAACCCAGAACCCATAGGCATTCGCTAGCACCTCGCTAGGCGAATCTGTAGCGAAGCTTCGCTAAGTCTTTGCTAAGCGAAACAGTAGCGATCATGACAGCAGTTGTTTTTTTTTTCTGTTTGCTCCCTAATCTGTTTTGTGTGTGTTGTGACATGTTTTCTATTGCATCCGGGCACTGTTTACCTGACGCTGTTGTTGCTATGATTCTTTTGTTTGGTGCAACTCATGATTGCACCCCATCTTGTTATTCTAACTTGTTTGTTGAGTTTTTGTGAGGGCTCACATGACTCTTGAAGAGATCGCTTGCTTGGTATTCCACTTTATTTGTGGGATACCATTTGAAGATTTATTCTGATTACTTTGCTGACTTGCTTTCTTTGATGGTGCTAGCTTGAGAGATCTCTGGATTTCTTATTTCTTTAATCGCTGTTACTTAGGATCTTTATCCGTGTGGTAGATCTCTTGATCCCTTTTACATTTTTCCAGCATTTTACCGCTTTCTTAGCTGGAAGACCTCGATAGGAGGCAATGTTTTTGTGTGTTTACTTTTGTGCCCAAAGACCTCCAAGAGGAGGCACCAGTGCTAAAGACCTCCACGAAGAGGAAATTGACGGATAAAAGGGATTAGTAGTCAATCCCCCGTTATTCAGTGTGTCGTTCTTTATGCTTACACTACGTGTCGATGCTTCATAACAAAAGCCCAAGATCTTTTGTCCGGTCAGTCAGTGGAGAGGGTTCCATCTTCCTGAATCCCCACTTTTTGTCATGAGCTCACCCTGTCCAGGGTTAAGAGCTATGAGGTCTTATCCTCATTACCCTTTTGATCTGCTCACCCCGACGTTCAATGTCAGTGGTTAAGAGCCCATTTGATTACCTTTCCATGGCTTGTTTGTCGAGGTTGATATGACCCCTCTTGACTAAAGCCCTACCCACGTATGTTTGAGCCCCCTTGTTGGTGTGTTTACTTTATGCTATATGTTTTTTGTATGGTGTGATTGTCTCACCCATAGGACTGCTAGACTTCGTATAGTGTCTCGTTTGCATGTCGATTAAGGTAGCACGGTTCCTTCGTCTAGGACTTCATTTTTGCATGAGCATTCCTAAAACACAAACAAACTAATTGATTTTTCTTCTCCTAAGAACACGTTAACTCCTTCTACTACAGGTGAGTAAGTCTCCAAAGGTCGAGCATCCGGTAGATAGCGTAGTAACGTTGTTCATCTAAAAAACACCAAAGCAAACAAAAATAGGTTAGCCGAGCTACGGTGCTCTGATTCTCAATCCTTCTTGAGATACGTATGCAGCAAGGTAGGGCCTGTGCGAGCAATAACTCTTTCTTTTCCCTACTTTGATTTTCTCCCTTTCGCATCGCATATAGGACTTTTATACACACACTTTAGACATAAATAGCAAACGTGGATCCTGTGGAGTACCACATACGTGAAGGGGTGCGATAACCTTCCCTTCACGTAGCCGCCCCCCTTACTCAGTTTTCTTTGGTTCGAGACTTCATTTTATCCGTTCCCTCTTGGTTATGCAGTGCTGCCTTTCCCTCCTCCTGGGATAAAAGTACATAGCTGGAGACTCTATTCTTTTTTCCGTGCCACCTCTTTTTGCGTTTGTACTTGGATTCGGGAAATCCGGGGAGCAACAACTGGCGACTCTGCTGGGGACTTATTTTTCCTAGTGGGCCTTTCCTAGCGTTTGTTTGTTTATTGTCTTTTGTGTGTTATTTATTTATTGCTTTGAATACTTATCTGCTTGCATTGCATCCTATGTGCGCTTTACTGTTTCATGCATACTGTGTTGGCTGTGTTTCTGTTTCGCTGTTTGGTGGGATTCACAAGAGGTAAAAGGCCCAATACACAGGCTATAAGTGAACTTTAGGACACCTAGGAATAGAGTGATTCATGGGAAGCGGGTGGTATGGCGCCACTTAGCGGAACATGGTATCACGAGCAGTTCAGATTCTGATGGGGTATTATTGTTGCATACACCTGGTGTGCATATGATGATATTTTTGAAAGGATTGTTTATCCTGCGTTTCTCTTGACCTTACCCTGGCCTAGATTACACCCGTGAGTGGGGCGGGAATGAATCATTTACAGGTACTGATGGTGACGTGTTCTGATGGTGACTTATTCTGTTGGTGACCGTGTCCTGTTGGTGACTTTTGTTTGGTTCTTGTTGGTGACCGTTGGTTCTGAAGTATGGGTTCTAAGTTGATGATTGTGCTCTATGGTTCCCGGTTCCGAATTCATGTTGAAGTTCTGATCCTGTGCCTCGTGATACACAGCCAACCAGCCATTGTTTCATCATTTTGCATCATAGCATGTTTATTTTCAAAAAAAATAATGCAGAAAAAAAATAAGTTAACCCGCATATGCATATCATTTTTCAGGTTCATCCATGATAAAGCATAGCATACACATCATACACATATCATTCTTGCATCATTACAGGTGTTCTTGAGGAGGATTTCTCATTTTGGTTCCCGTTTCAGGCAGGATTGTTGAGTATCGTCCGCACCGATACGCAACAAGGCAGAATCGGCAGAAGATCATGGATCAATTTCAAGCAGATCTAGCAGAGATGAGGACCAACATGGTCCAGTTCATGAGTATGATGCAAGGGGTAGTGCAAGGGCAAGAGGAACTCCGAGCCTTGGCCCAGAGACAAGAAACTGTGATTCCCCCTGCCGATCAGAATCCGCCAGAAGGGACCCCTGTCGATGACGCTGATGTTACCAACCCTGTCAACAACCACGCTAATGGTGACGAATTGCGTGGTATTAGAATCGATGGACAACCCCTCATTACAGACGCTGCTAATGCTCGAGCGGCACGTGCTCCAGTTCACCATCCTTCTCATTTGGGTGAGAAGCAAGAAGATATGTTCACTATTCCCAATGATGATGATGAATTTGGAAAGGCGGAAGAGAGAGATAGAAAGGTTGACGCCCTTGCTGAAAAGATTCGCGCCATGGAGTGCCAGAATTCTTTGGGCTTTGATGTTACTAACATGGGTTTAGTTGATGGGTTGAGGATCCCATACAAGTTCAAAGCGCCATCTTTCGACAAGTACAATGGCACTTCTTGTCCCCGAACTCATGTGCAAGCGTACTACCGGAAGATATCCGTTTATACTGATGATGAAAAGATGTGGATATACTTTTTCCAAGACAGCTTGTCTGGAGCCTCCTTGGATTGGTACATAGACTTGAAAAAAGAATCTGTCAGAAGCTGGAGAGAGTTAGGTGAAGCTTTTCTGAGGCAATACAAGCATAACATGGACATGGCTCCGAGCAGGATCCAGTTGCAGAGTTTGTTTCAAAAGACCGGTGAGAGTTTTAAGGAATACGCCCAGAGGTGGCGTGAACTAGCTGTGAGAGTACAACCTCCGATGTTGGAGAGAGAATTGACTGATATGTTCATTGGAACCCTGCAAGGTGTATTCATGGATCGTATGGGAAGTTGCCCATTTGGTAGTTTTTTGGATGTTGTGATTTGCGGAGAAAGAACTAAAAGTCTTATCAAAGCGGGAAAAATCCAAAACCCTGGTTCTTCAAGTTCTTCAAGTGCTAAGAAACCATTTTCAGGGGCACCCAGAAGGAGAGAGGGTGAGACAAATGCTATATATAATCAGAGAAATGGAAACAGAGGACAACAATACCGTCAAGTTGTTGTTGTGACTATTCCAGCAACCCAACCTCAACAACAACAAAGAGGACAACCACAACAACATCAGTAACGCCAATTCCAACCAAGACAAAGAATGCCAGATCGTCATTTCGATCCGTTGCCAATGACTTATGCTGAATTACTCCCTGAACTGCTCAGGTTAAAGTTTGTTGAACTTCGCACTATGGCTCCATTAACAAGGATTCCTGCTGGTTATGATGCTAATGTCCATTGTGATTTTCACTCTGGTGCGTCAGGGCACCACATCGAGAATTGTCTGGCTTTCCACCATAAAGTTCAAGATTTGATTGATGCCAAGACGATTAACTTTGCTCCTACTCCGAATATGGTGAATAATCCTATGCCTCAGCATAGAGGGCCCAAAGTAAATAATGTGGAAGATGGGGAAAATTTGAACTTGGTAGTCGATATTAATGATGTTCAGACTTCGTTGTTTATAGTAAAGGAACGTCTGCTTAGAGGGGGAGTATTCCCGGGATGTGACGAGAATTGTTCAGATTGTGGTAATCGTGAAAACGGCTGTGTGAAATTGAAAGAAGGTATCCAAGAATTGATGAATGAAGGTTGTTTACAGTTTGATCGAGTAGTGAAAGACAGTGAAGAGGTATCGACTGTTACCATTTACTTTACACCGTCAGAAGGTCCTGTACGTGCTCCAAGAACTTTTAGTGCGCCTGTGACTGTTGGTACTCCTGTGACCGTAGCGGCGCCCGTGACCATATCTGCTCCGGTGACTGTTGGTGTTCCCAGAATTATTAGTGCTCCAGTAACTATCAGTACTCCTACCACCATTGTTGCTTCTAGTGGAAAACTTTTTGAGAATAGTAGAGCAATTCCGTGGCAATATGACAATGCTTCTTGCAGAAATAGAAGACCAGAGAATCAGACCAGATTAGTAAATCATACTCCAGTGACGATTGGTTCGTCAAATAAGACTCCAGTAACAGTTGGTTCGGCTGTGGGTAATGTGGGAGGACCCAGAGGATTTACGAGAAGTGGTCGATTGTTTGCACCACAGGTTCCGAAGGATAACAATGCGGAGGCTCTTGCTAGAACGAAAGGAAAACAAGTTGTAGCTGAAGAAGAACCAGTACGAAAGGAAGTGCCCGAGAATTCTTTTGAGAATGACGTGGAGGAATTTATGAGAATTATCAAAAAGAGTGATTACAAGATCGTGGATCAGTTGAACCAGACACCGTCAAAAATCTCTATTCTCTCACTGTTGATGTGTTCTAAGGCGTATCGTAACGCCCTGTTGAAAATGTTGAATATGGCTTATGTGCCTCAAGAGATTTCTGTTAACCAACTTGTAGGTGTTATCGCAAACGTTAACAGGAGACATGGTTTGGGATTCACGGATCTAGACTTGACACCTGAGGGTCGCAATCATAATAGACCTCTGTGTATCACGATGGAATGCAAAGGCACGGTTTTGTCGCATGTTTTGGTTGATACCGGTTCTTCTTTGAATGTGCTGCCCAAAAAGGCTTTGAGTAAGCTTGATGCCGAAGGGGTTGTTCTCACACCAAGTGATCTTGTTGTCTGTGCTTTTGATGGATCCAAGCGATCAGATTTTGGTGAAGTCACGTTGCCTGTGAAGATCGGCCCGGAAGTGTTTAATATTGTCTTCTATGTGATGGATATTCTGCCAGCATATAGTTGTCTGTTGGGGCGTCCCTGGATACATGGAGCCGGAGTAGTTTCTTCGACTCTCCACCAAAAGCTAAAATATGTGTGGGATGGTCAAGTTGTGACCGTGTGTGGCGAAGAGGACATCTTTGTGAGCCATTTATCCTCCTTCAAATATGTGGAGATGGATGGCGAAATTCATGAAACTCTATGTCAAGCTTTTGAGACTGTCAGTATTGAGAAGGTGGCTTTTGTTGAACAGAAGAAACCAGGTACCTCAATTGCGTCCTATAAACAAGCTCTGGAGGTCATTCATTCACGTAACGCGGAAGGCTGGGGCAAGGTGATTGATGTGCCCGTAAAAGAAGACATGTTTGGCGTTGGTTATCAGCCTTTTCAATCATCAGAGCAGGATGTCCATAATCAGAAAGGGCCGTGTACTTTCACTAGTGCTGGATTGATGAATCACGGGGATGTCTTTGCAACAGACAATGAAGATGGTGACAGTGATTGTGATATGGATAATTGGGTGCGCCCGTGTGCTCCAGGGGAGAAGATCAACAACTGGACTGTTGAAGAAATAGTCCAACTTACTCTTCAGACAGAGTAATTTTCTTCTGTTTTTCATTTTGCATGAAAGCCCTACGCTCTGCCCAAGGCGTAGTGGTTCATTGTAGGGCCACATCATGTTTTGAATTTTCACTGATTATCATCAATAAAGGACGTTTTGCAATCAAATTTGTGTTCACTGTCTTTCTGTATTTATTACTTTCATTTTCAAAATAATAAAAACGGCAATGTTTTTTTTTTGTGACTTCCTTGAACTCTTTTCTAAAAAAAGCATGAAACATCGTTCATGCAGAATTGATCTTGCGGATTCCATTAAAAACAGTTCTGTTATGGCTCAGTATGACTTTGATAATCCCATTTACCAAGCCGAAGAGGAGAGTGAAGAAGATTGTGAACTCCCCAAAGAATTGGTCAGACTATTGAAACAGGAGGAAAGGGTCATTCAACCTCATCAGGAAGAGTTGGAAGTCATTAACCTTGGTACTGAGGACGCAAAGAAAGAGATCAAGATAGGGGCTGCTTTAGAGGAAAAGGTCAAGAGAGGGCTGATTGAAATGCTGCAAGAATATGTGGATGTATTCGCATGGTCGTATCAAGATATGCCTGGTTTGGATACAGATATTGTGGTGCACAGGCTACCTCTCAGAGAAGATTGTCCTTCGGTAAAGCAGAAGCTTCGCAGAACTAGTCCTGATATGGCTGTCAAGATCAAAGAAGAGGTTCAGAAACAGTTGGATGCAGGTTTTCTAGCAGTTACCAATTATCCCCCTTGGGTGGCCAACATCGTACCCATGCCGAAGAAGGATGGTAAAGTCAGGATGTGTGTCGATTACCGAGATTTAAACAGAGCCAGTCCGAAAGATGACTTCCCATTACCTCACATTGATGTATTGGTTGATAACACTGCTCAGTCCTCGGTTTTCTCTTTCATGGATGGATTTTCTGGCTATAATTAGATCAAGATGCCGCCAGAAGACACGGAGAAGACGACATTCATTACGCCTTGGGGCATGTTCTGTTATTCGGTAATGCCATTTGGATTGAAGAACGCCGGTGCTACCTACCAAAGAGCTATGACGACTCTCTTTCATGACATGATGCACAAAGAAATTGAAGTGTACGTGGATGATATGATTGCGAAGTCTCAGACGGAAGAGGAGCACTTGGTAAACTTGCAAAAGTTGTTTGAAAGATTGAGAAAGTTCAAACTGAGGCTGAATCCAAACAAGTGTACATTTGGAGTGAGATCTGGAAAGCTGTTAGATTTCATTGTCAGTGAGAAAGGGATTGAGGTTGATCCAGCGAAAGTAAAAGCTATTCAAGAAATACCTGAACCAAGAACGGAAAAGCAGGTTCGTGGGTTTTTAGGGAGGCTGAACTACATTGCGCGGTTCATATCTCACTAACAGCTACGTGCGAACCGATATTCAAATTGCTAAGAAAAGATCAAGCAATCAGGTGGAACAATGATTGTCAAAAAGCTTTTGATAAGATAAAAGAATATTTGCAGAAACCTCCAATTCTTGTACCTCCAGTTCCTGGGAGGCCTCTGGTAATGTACCTTTCAGCAACAGAGAATTCGATGGGGTGTGTATTGGGACAGCATGACGAGTCTGGTCAAAAAGAGCATGCAATATACTACCTTAGAAAAAAGTTTACCGACTGTGAAACAAGATATTTGCTGCTCGAGAAAACTTGTTGCGCTTTGGCATGGGCTGCTCGCCGACTAAGACAGTATATGTTGAACCATACTACCTTGTGGATTTCTAAGATGGACCCAGTAAATTATATCTTTGAAAAGCCGGCTCTTACCGGACGAGTGGCTCGTTGGCAGATGATTTTGACAGAGTATGATATCCAGTACACGTCTCAAAAGGCCATCAAGGGTAGTATTCTGTCTGATTACCTTGCCGAGCAACCAATCGATGACTACCAGCCGATGATGTTTGAATTCCCCGATGAAGATATCATGTACTTAAAGATGAAAGATTGTGAAGAGCCTCTTGTCGAGGAAGGACCGGATCCCGATGACAAGTGGACACTGATGTTTGATGGGGCGGTAAATGTGAATGGAAATGGTGTTGGGGCAGTACTCATTAATCCTAAAGGTGCACACATACCTTTTTCTGCCAAATTGACTTTTGAAGTAACCAACAACGAAGCTGAGTATGAGGCCTGTATCATGGGGATTGAGGAAGCCATCGATCTAAGGGTCAAAACTATGGACATTTATGGAGATTCTGCTTTAGTGATTAACCAAGTCAACGGAGACTGGAATACTCATCAACCGCATTTGATTCCTTATAGAGATTACACCAGAAGGATCTTGACTTTCTTCAAGACAGTAAAGTTGTATCATGTACCCAGAGATGAAAATCAAATGGCTGATGCCTTAGCCACATTGTCTTCCATGATTAAAGTTCATTGGCAGAATCATGTGCCACGCTTGCTGTGAATCGACTCGAGAGGCTTGTGTATGTGTTTGCAGCCGAGTCTGTTATTGATGAGAAGCCGTGGTTTTATGATATTAAGAATTTCCTCAAAAGCCAAGAGTATCCTGAAGGAGCGTCAAAGAATGACAAGAAGACACTAAGAAGGCTAGCTGGAAGCTTTTACTTGAATAAGGATGATGTGTTGTACAAGAGGAACTTTGACATGGTTCTGCTCAGATGCGTGGTTAGACACGAAGCAGACATGTTAATGCAAGAAGTGCACGAGGGATCTTTTGGTACCCATGCTGGTGGTCATGCAATGGCCAAGAAGTTGTTAAGAGCCGGTTATTACTGGATAACCATGGAATCTGATTGTTTCAAATACGTTCGGAAGTGCCACAAATGTCAGATATATGCAGATAAAGTGCATGTATCACCAAACCCTCTGAATATTATGAATTCTCCTTGGCCATTCGTGATGTGGGGCATCGATATGATTGGAAAGATTGAACCTACTGCTTCTAATGGACATCGCTTCATCCTAGTCGCGATTGATTACTTTACCAAGTGGGTGGAAGCAGCTTCCTATGCCAATGTTACCAGACAAGTGGTTGCTCGATTCATTAAGAAAGAAATTATCTGTCGTTATGGGGTTCCTGAGAGAATCATCACTGATAATGGTTCGAATCTCAATAATAAGATGATGAAAGAGCTTTGCAAAGACTTTAAGATCGAACACCATAATTCTTCTCCTTACAGACCAAAGATGAATGGTGTTGTAGAGGCGGCAAACAAGAACATTAAGAAGATTGTGCAAAAGATGGTTGTGACGTACAAGGATTGGCATGAGATGTTTCCTTTCGCTTTGCATGGGTATCGTACCTCAGTGCGTACGTCAACCGGGGCAACTCCGTTTTCACTTGTGTATGGCATGGAGGCAGTCTTGCCAGTAGAAGTTGAAATCCCTTCTTTGAGGGTGATGATGGATGTAAAACTTGACGAGGCTGAGTGGGTTCAAGCCAGGTTTGATGAGTTAAATTTAATTGAGGAAAAGCGATTGGCAGCTATGTGCCATGGACAACTATATCAGAGAAGGATGAAGAAGGCCTTTGATCAGAAAGTGCGTCCTCGAAGCTATCAGATAGGTGACTTAGTTTTGAAGAGGATCCTTCCTCCCGGTACAGATAACAGGGGCAAGTGGACTCCGAATTATGAAGGTCCATATGTTGTTAAAAAGGTCTTTTCTGGTGGAGCCTTGATGCTTACAACTATGGATGGTGAAGATTTTCCGTCTCCTATGAATTCAGATGTAGTCAAAAAATACTTCAAATAAAATAGACCCGCTGGACAAAGAAAGAAAGTCCAGGCAAAAAAAGGGCATCCCGGCGAACCAAAAAAAAAGAGAAAAAGGTTCGGGCAAAAGTTAGGGATAAAGAATAAAAAATAATATGTACACCCGGTAAGTCGAAAACCTGCAAAGGCGGCTTAGGCAAAAATGGGTATCCCGGTGGATTAAAAACCTGAAAAGGCGGTCCAGGCAAAAGAGGGATTAAAGCGAAGACTACAGTCTGAGTTATCTGTACTTCATCATGTTTCAGTGTCTACCATCTTGAAGGATATGATCGGTCCAATCACTCTTCTCAGAAAGCAAAGAATTTGGGGGAAAGTGAAGATCTATGAGTCATAACAGAATTGGAAAATAGTGGAATGCCGTGTTCACATTGCCAATAGGATAGTTTATTTTCTCTTTTGGTGCAATTACCTCTTCCTAGGAATTGCTTCCTGATGTATTTGCCTTTATAGGCCATTTTCAATCAATAAAAGTCGTTATTCAGTCAAATTGCTCTCTCGTTTTTTTATTTCTACCATTTTGTTTGCAAAAACGTTCGAATTTTTGATAAACATTGCATCTAAAAACATGAAGGCTAGACAATGACGTGCGGAAAGATAAAACATCTGAAAATCATTTTGAATGTTGAGTACACTTGAGTATATTTTGTCCATACGATCCCCTGGGGCATGTATGTCTTGCCGTTTTGCAGGTTACTATCTTTGATTGATGGCTAAAGCAGATGAGTCAAAGTTTGTTCAAAGGAAGACCCTGTTGTTTCAACACTGTCCAGTCGTGTAAGAAGTTGGGTCGTCTAAGTCGAGTTCATAATTTGTTTCCCCAGCTTGGTCGAGAGGTTGGTGTTTTCCCAACAAATGACTCCCCAGTTGAGTTGATTTCTCTATCGTCCCGAGAATGTCAGATCTGTAAGTATCCTCAGCAGAATTGTTGTAGGTCCCCACAGAGTTGGAAGATCGAATCAGAAATTGTGTGCTCAGTAAAGTGATCATTTGCTTTCCCAGCAGGAGTTTTCCTCCCTTTGCATCTTGCATGTAGTAATCATCATTTGCATTCGCATTCTCAAATCGCGTAGCATTTCCATTCAGTATGGAGCATTACGCCATAGAAAACTCAAACATATGCATACATGTATTAAACCAGATTGGATCTTATCTCCGGAAGAGACGGATCATTTTTCAACATCAGTGTAGCATATTTGCAGCAGTTACTCTTGGCAACATTCAGAATCGATAATCCCAGTGAGATTTATTTTCTCACCAGTCCGTGAAAGGAAAGCCTGATTCTCTTCCAATTTAGTCACCAGTAAGTGTCTGCCTTATTTTGGTATATGTGAATATCATCCTTGCGATATCGGTAAGTGTCGTGTTGGTCCCCGTAAATGTCTGTGCTTTTCTTTGATGTCGGTGAACATTATCTTTCGATGTCGGTAAACGTCGAATTCCAATCGTTGGCCATCAGTAAATGGCATGTCTCTCATGGTGTCTACAAAAAAAATCGTTCTGTCAACACCCATGTGTGTTCTTTCCTTTTTTGGTGTCGGTAAACATCATTGGTCGATGTCGGTTAACATCAGCTGCTTGTTAACCATCGGTAAATGGTTTTGTGGTTTAAGATTCCCCAGCAGATTCACTATCCGTAAATATCGAGTATTTCATTTTCGCCACCGGTAAATGGTTTCGTTTCATAAATGTATCCTTTCTTTGGTGTCGGTAAACATCATTGTTCGATGTTGGTAAACATCAGCCGCTTATTAACCATCAGTAAATGGTTTTGTCGTTTAAATAACTGTGTGTTTTCGCTATCCGTAAATATCGAGTATTTCATTTTCGCCATCGGTAAATGGTTTCGTTTCATAAATGTATTCTTTCTTCGATGTCGGTAAACATCGAGTTCCTTCCCAGTCATCGGTAAATGTCTGGTCTTGTTTCACTTATAAACATCATTGTTCGATATCGGTAAACATCGAGTTCCTTCCCAGTCATCGGTAAATGTCTGGTCTTGTTTCACTTGTAAACATCATTGGTTCGATGTCGGTAAACATCGAGTCCCTTCTCAGTCATCGGTAAATGTATGGTCTTGTTTCACTTGTAAACATCATTGGTTCGATGTCGGTAAACATCGAGTTCCTTCCCAGTCATCGGTAAATGTTTGGTCTTGTTTCACTTGTAAACATCATTGGTTCGATGTCGGTAAACATCGAGATCCTTCCCAGTCATCGGTAAATGTCTGGTCTCGTTTCACTTATAAATATCTTTGTTCGATGTCGGTAAACATCGAGTTCCTCCCCAGTGAAGCCGCCATCGGTAAATGGCCTCGCCTTCTTTGATATCGGTAAATATCAAATTTGTTTTGAAGCCGCCATCGGTAAATGGCCTCGCTTTCTTTGATATCGGTAAATATCAAATTTGTTTTGAAGCCGCCATCGGTAAATGGCCCCGCTTTCCTTGATTCGTCACCTACAGAGTGCAAATTCTCCGGTTCTTTTGGTATTCAATCCCTATTTACCTTGAAAGTCTGATAGCCGCTGCTTTCATCCGTTCAGGTTCACAGTTGATTGAATAGGGGCAGCTGTAGCACCTCAAATTTGCCCTCCTCATTCATGCATTCATTTTAGGTCATTTAACATTTCATATGGCATTTCATCGTGTCAATCAGAATTAGCCCCAAGAGTTTGTCTTCCAAGAAGCTTGGATATCAATCAAGTCACTTTGTGGGTTCTATCTGAATGATCAGTCAACACAAGGGAATTGTACATCGACTGGGGTCTTTCTCAACACTCAAGGAAGTTTGTATTCAACTATGAAGTCAAAAGTCAACTGTTGGTCAACTGAGGGTCAAATGGCTAGGGAATGACTTGAGATACTTCCAGCATGTTCAAATGGGGTCTATTCATTATTCAAAACATTAATCTTGAAGAAACAAAGGTCCAGTGCACGGGTTACCAAATTTGGAAAGATGTTCCTGAGCTGTCATGCTCGCTAGGCGTGTAGAATGGTTCGCCTAGCGAGCTCCAAAATAAGCCACCAGAGTCACCTGCGCCCAGAAGAACTTCCTGAGCTGTCTTGCTCGCTAGGCGAGCAAATTCTTCGCTAGGCGAAGCCCACGCGTTTTGAAAATAAAAAATATAACAGAAAAGATCATGGGCTTGAATTGCCTTCATTCTGAGCCCACCAAGCCATGAAAATCAGAGTATAAACTTTAAAATTTCATTGGAACAAAACCCTAACTAATCTGCAGCAGCCTTCAGACACTGAAGAGAAAAAACTCACTTGCACAGAATCACCTCTATCAATTCGATCTCACATAAACCCTAACATTGCTTTGCAAACCCAATCGTGCAATTCAATTTCAATTGATCTCTCCAATCAGGTTTTCCCTATTTCCACTACTTTATGCTTTCAATTTGAAATTTCTGAATGTATAAGGTATTATGGGTGAATTTGGAAGAGTGGGTATCGTTAGGTTTTACATGTGGATTTAGATGTGCGTGAATGTGTAGAACAATACCTTGAATGTTTGATCACTCAGTTTCTGAAATGGGTACCATAGGATTTAGGGGTTTCAGAAATTGTACTGTTATCAAAGAAGAACCCAGTACCTATAGGCATTCGCTAGCACCTCGCTAGGAAAATCTGTAGCGAAGCTTCGCTAAGTCTTCGCTAAGCGAAGCAGTAGCGATCATGACAGCAATTGTTTTTTTTTTGTTTGCTCTCTAATCTATTTTGTGTTTGTTGTGACATGTTTTCTATTGCATCCGGGCACTGTTTACCTGACACTGTTGTTGCTATGATTCTTTTGTTTGGTGCAACTCATGATTGCACCCCATCTTGTTATTCTAACTTGTTTGTTGAGTTTTTGTGAGGGCTCACATGACTCTTGAAGAGATCGCTTGCTTGGTATTCCACTTTATTTGTGGGATACCATTTGGAGATTTATTCTGATTACTTTGCTAACTTGCTTTCTTTGATGGTGCTAGCTTGAGAGATCTCTGGATTTCTTGTTTCTTTAATCGTTGTTACTTCGAATCTTTATCCGTGTGGTAGATCTCTTGATCCCTTTTACATTTTTCCAGCATTTTACCGCTTTCTTAGCTGGAAGACCTCGATAGGAGGCAATGTTTTTGTGTGTTTACTGTTGTGCCCAAAGACCTCCAAGAGGAGGCACCAGTGCTAAAGACCTTCACGAAGAGGCAATTGACGGATAAAAGGGATTAGTAGTCAATCCCCCGTTATTCAGTGTGTCGTTCTTTATGCTCACACTACGTTTCGATGCTTCAGAATAAAAGCCCAAGATCTTTTGTTCGGTCAGTCAGTGGAGAGGGTTCCATCTTCCTGAATCCCCACTTTTTGTCATGAGCTCACCCTGTCCAGGGTTAATAGCTATGAGGTCTTATCCTCATTACCCTTTTGATCTGCTCACCCTGACGTTCAATGTCAGTGGTTAAGAGCCCATTTGATTACCTTTCCATGGCTTGTTTGTCGAGGTTGATATGACCCCTCTTGACTAAAGCCCTACCCACGTATGTTTGAGCCCCCTTGTTGGTGTGTTTACTTTATGCTATATGTTTTTTGTGTGGTGTGATCGTCTCACCCATAGGACTGCTAGGCTTCGTATAGTCTCTCGTTTGCATGTCGATTAAGGTAGCACGGTTCCTTCGTCTAGGACTTCCTTTTTGCATGAGCATTCCTAAAACACAAACAAACTCATTGATTTTTCTTCTCCTAAGAACACGTTAATCCTTCTACTACAGGTGAGTAAGTCTCCAAAGGTCGAGCATCCGGTAGATTGCGTAGTAACGTTGTTCATCTAAAAAACACCAAAACAAACAAAAATAGGTTAGCCGAGCTACGGTGCTCTGATTCTCAATCCTTCTTGAGATACGTATGCAGCAGGGTAGGGCCTGTGCGAGCAATAACTCTTTATTTTCCCTACTTTGATTTTCTCCCTTTCGCATCGCATATAGGACTTTTATACACACTTTAGACATAAATAGCAAACGTGGATCCTGTGGAGTACCACAGACGTGAAGGGGTGCGATAACCTTCCCTTCACGTAACCGGCCCCCTTACTCAGTTTTCTTTGGTTCGAGACTTCGTTTTATCCGTTACCTCTTGGTTATGCAGTGCTACCTTTCCCTCCTCCTGGGATAAAAGTACATAGCTGGCGACTCTATTCTTTTTTCCGCGCCACCTCTTTTCGCGTTTGTACTTGGATTCGGGAAATCCAAGGAGCGACAATGATTAGTGGCCAACCAGAAATATGTGGTTTCAAGATCGGTGGTTCTTGCAAGTACTATTTTATTTTTTTCAAATGCCTCTTGACAATCATTATTCCACATGATCACTTAATTTTTTTCTTAACAGTTTGAAATCGTTTCACATGTACCCGTCTAATGAGAGATGAACCTTGAAATTTAGTTAAGTCGTCCAAAGAAACCTCAGACTTCTTTTTCTACTATGGGAAATGGCATATCTAGAATTGCTCTATTTTTATCAAGATCAACCTCAATACCCTTCTGACTCATAATGAACCCCAATAGCTTACCGGATCGGATCCCAAAGGTGTACTTTAAATGATTCAACCTTAAATTGAATTTTCGGAGTCTGTAAAATAACTTTCTCAAATAGTCCAAGTGGTCTCCTTCAATCTTGGATTTGACAATCATATCGTCTATATAAACTCAATCTCTTTGGGAATCATGTCATGAAAGAAAGTCATCATAGCACGTTGGTATGTTGCCCCTGCATTCTTCAAACCAAATGGCATGACTTTGTATTAGTAGCTGTAAGACCCCAATTTTGACCCTAAGATCCCTCATGCATTCTCATCATAAGCATAAGAATTGGGATCATGACTTGGCATCCTCCTTATCCCTCTTTCATTGGGTTTGTTTTGGGAGAGATCACCAAGCACTTTGTGATTATATCATACTTCTATTTTATCATTTCACTAACCAAAATACCAAAAATATGTCTTGGCATTTGTCTAACTCTTTTGTAGGTATGACATGATCTCATTGATTCATTGATCACATCTAGGGTTTGAGACCCTCATGAACAAAGAGCACAACCAAGAATTGATTCAAGAATTGTTATGAACCTCATATATGAGTCCCATTTATTACTACATGTTATATTGATCAAGTTTGCCTCAAGAGTTTGAGGGTGATTTGCCTTGGAACCCCTAGTTTGACTGGGTATCTTGAGTAACTTCTCCAACAAGCTATCTCACCAATTGATCAAAATTCTCAAGGTACACTTCAAGTTTCATCATCTTATGCATATATGATCTACCATGAGCCAAGAAAGTCAAGAGAACTGGAAATTAGCAAGTTGGTTGATGGTGGTTGGCCAGATTGATTCATCTGATCAAAACTAGGTCTCCCTAGACCCTATCTCCTAAAATTTTCACCATATGAAAATGATTCCAAGAGAACTTACTCTAAATGACATTATAAACAACTTTCATGTTGATACCTAGAGCTAGTTTTTCTTGGAAAATCATTTTTCTATGTTGAAACATTATAGGTCATTTTGTTTAAACCCTAACTTGAAAGTCAACTTCCCAAGGCCATAACTTTCTCAATTTGTATGAGATGAAAGATTTACAAGTTGCACAATCAAATTCAATGTGTATACTTCAACTTTTATGTTTGGAGTAGGAGAAAATTCAAATGTTTTGAGTATGTGATATGAGGCTACATTACAGGTCACTTTTGACCTATACCATTGATCAAGTGATTTTTCCAAACTTCAAAAATGCATAACTCTATTATTTCAAATCCAAATGACATAAAATTGGTGACTATTTTGAATTTCTTTGAGATAGCTACAACTTTGACGAAGACACGTGTCTCATTTCCCATCAGAAGTTAAGTAAGGTGGAATATTGAGACATATGGCTTGACACTTAGAAAAAATTTGATATGTCAAAAATCTCCAAACTTCCACCTCAAATTTCTCCAAGTTACAAGCTCCAAATGAAAAAGTGTTGAACATCAAAGTTGTTCCTCTTGATCTCACCTTTCCAAAGAGCTCAAATTGATTTATTTTGGACGAGAAATGCATAGGCTGCGCATGGCTTAAATAGGCTGATATCATTTGGCATGGATCAATCTTCAAGCATCAATGTACATGTGCCTTCCAATCCAAGCCTACTCCAATATATCTGATCTTCAATTATGGACTTCAAGCTATCATTTCATTGGCCTATGCACGCCCATGCAGCATTACATCATATTTTCCAAATTTGGAAAGTGGAAGTGAGTGTGCAAATATCACTTGATTCATCTATAAATAGAGCTTCAATTGCTCAGAAATTCACACACCATTGCGCCAACTTTAATCCCCCATTGCTAACCCTCAATTCTCAAAGGATAAGCCTGATAAGTTCATTTGAATTTGAGCTTGAATCTCCACTGTTTTGGAATTCAATTCTCCAGGAATCCATTACTTCTAAACCTTTCCATTCTCTTCCTGCAAGCAAGTGGAGTGAGTCCAAGCACAAGCAAGCTCAAGATCCATCGAATTCAGACCTACATTGAAGGTGATTTTCAGAAATTTTAAATTCTTCGATTCTCTCAATTTCTTGCTCAATTCCATTTATTCTTTGGTTGTCTGAAGTCCTACAAATGTAGGCAAGAAGATTGAGTTGCTTTGAGGTCAAATCGAAGCAACTCAGTTCATGTACCTCAAATTTCAATTCCACATATCTCTCAATATACTTAGAATTGGAATGAATGGAGGTCAGATTCGAGCTCAACGCCATTTTTTCTTCAAGATCATATCCTTGTTTTTCTTTTTGGTGATGGTTCATGTTGACCAGTCCGGTGAGGTTCACCGGAGAAGATGTCCGGAGCTCTGGCTTCGGTGGTGACTTGGCAAGGTTGTGAACCATAGGATCCGTGTATCACGTTCTAATCTTAAGCGTTGCTTTTAATTACCATTGGTACATCGGAGTTGACTAATGTACATGTAGAACGCGCGTTTTGGATCATCAGATCTGCCACCTCAATTAATGAGGGAGATCTGATGGTCCACGTAATTTAGAATTTCTGAATTTTTGTTTTATTTGCATTTTCTTCAATAATTCATATTAAATTCTATATTGATCCAAAAAATATGGGACTTTCACCAAAAAAATTCAAATATTTTTCTCTTCCATATTCTGAATTAAAATTATTTTTTGGATCATTATTAATATTTTTCATGAATTAATTGATTTTTCATTTGTTTTTAATTTCTTAAAAGTATTTTTAAATGTCCAAAAATTATGAAATATTTTATCCAAGGTCCTTTGACCTTGTTTGACCTATGATAAATATCATGGCCATTTCTTTGGTGATTTGATGAGATTTTAGGATTTGGACAAAACATATTTGATTCAAATGCACTATTTTATTATTTTTAATTGAATAAATGTCAATTTAATTGTGTTGACCATTTGTATTGATTTGTATGAGTTTGCTTATTGTTGTTGGGCCTTGGTCAAGGTTGATTTGACTTTGTCAAATTAATATCATTGGATTTAGGGGATTGATGGAATGTACATTCCATCACCCAAAATGAATGAATGATATTAATTTAATAAAAGTCCTCCTTTGACCAATTTGTGATCTCATTCATCCCCTTCCCACTTCATCTTATTCCTCTTCTTAATTCATTCATTCCATTTTGGCCTATGACATCTCAAAGTCCTAATGCTAGTTGATTGAAAAATTGACATGAGTATGGATGAGATTAGGCCACACCTTTTGCATATTCTTTTTTGTGTGTGGTATGTTTCATGAGCATAGTTCATTATACTATGTCTCTAACATGCATTAACACCAAAATTCTATTGCCCGACCTCAAACAGTTGTGACTTCTATATAAGTCCAATTACGATTGCTTAACATAGCGCTAAATTTTTTACACAAAAGGCATAACCATTCTAGTTAGTGAGATTGTATGTCTCCCCTCTTTCATGGTATTGTGTGGAAACTTGGCCTTCTTTCCTTCCTTAGGAAGATGTTTTGGTTCAAGGATCCATGCTTATGATAAGTGGGTTGAGTGTTCTCCAAAGAATGTCTTGAAAAGCAAAGCAAAACAAAACTAACCTCTAACTTACTAACTATTGACTTTTAATTTCAAGTTTTTATCTTAATGCAATTTAAGTTTAGCACTTTATTTCATTTGCCATTGTACATATCATTCTAATTGCTTATGTTAATGCAATTTTCATTTTGTCCATTTGGACCATATTGTGTGATATATTTTGTTTGTATATACTTTTTTTGTTTGTGTGGTCTTTGGCCATTGATGTACATAATAATAACAAAAACCCCAAAAAAGGTTTTGAGTGGACTGTTGGCTTGATCTTGGACAAATGGACTTAGAATCTAGGCAACCTTCCTGAGCTAAAGGACTTGGCCAATGCCAACTTGTTGAGAAATCAAGTGCTTGCAATTTGAAATTCATCTGATACATCATTCAAGATCTCTCTAAGTTCATCTGCAACATGATCATTGTGAAGCTGTTATTCTAAACCTGTGACTTGTGGAATTCATCTGTTACATGGGCTACTTTAAGGAAGATCATGGAATGGATAAGCTTGGATGAGGCCATCTTTATTCGATGCCTTCGCTCTTCAAGATAATATAATTGTGCATTTGTGTGTTGCTTGATTCTAAAAGTCCAAGAGAATTCTGGGTTTCTATTGACATTTTTGCCTATTGGATTGCTACCCATTTGGTCAGATATTTTCAACTCTAAACTTTTAAATTTTGTGCATAGGATAGTCTCTTCATCTTCCCCCCATTTCTTTAATTTCAAAATCTCTCCCTCCATTTTTCAAAAACCTTCTTTGTGTGAACTATTTTTGTTCTAAAACCATGACCACTTGTTGCAAAAAGATAGAAACTTTGGCCTTATGCCATTGCACTTTCAAACTTATTTTCTTAAATCACACTTGTGAATAAACTTAACTATACTTGACTTAAAACTCCCAAAAAGCCAAAAAGAACTAACTCATTCAAACCATTTTATGCCTTTGTGCCTTTCAAACTTAAATTTTGTTAAAATCAATGCATCCATTTTGAAATTTGTATCATGAACTACGAGGTTTTGATCCCTCATTTTTATCTTGGTACGTAGGCACAAGACCGAAGGTCTTGTCAAACACAAAAATATAATTAATGAATTATTTTCTCATCCCTCCATTCTATTTGTTTGTAAACATCACTTTGTACAAAATACATATGAACACAAAAAGGGCTCCCTAGGAGTACCTAGGACACTTTGGGTGCTAACACCTTCCCTCTGTGTAACTAACCCCCTTACCTGTGATCTCTGATTTTTATTAGTTTTTGTTTGAAAACTTCTTACTATTTGGGTTTTGTTCGTACTTTTCCCTTTTCCCTTGGAAACAATAAAAGCGCGGTGGCGACTCTTGTTAATTGATCTTTAGCTTGTCAATAGCTTGATGATCATGAATTTCCTGCTACAAAAATTAAGTGGCGACTCTGCTAAGGAGTAGTCCTTAACAAGTTGGCTTGAGATCCATCTACTCAGTGGAGACTCCTTTGGATTTGGAAATGTCACACAAGTATCAGTGGGGACCTTAGAACATTTAACCCATCTTAGCCTATTTAGGACGTAGTGCGGAAACTGTTCAAGTGTAGACTTGATAACAGTTGTTACGCGATACTACACTCAGATGAGTTTCTCTTGAGAATATTATGGGTCGATGAGTCAGTCATCTTAACTTGTAATATCCGATAGATGGAATTAAGACTCTGGGAACTTTTTAGAACATGATCTACAAGTTTTTATCCTTAGTTCACTCCTTTGGGATGGTTCTTAGACAGACTCCATGCTCGTGACTTGCAACAAACCCTTGATTCTTGGTTGATCCAATCAAGTCTTGTCAATATCAATGGAACTTGGGTGTTGATAAGGTGTAAACCATAATCCACCAAAATGGATGATTGATCTTGACAATGACTTGATTCATCCCTTGACCTTTGTTTGCCTTGTTTGTGCCCCCTTATTTTTTATTGTTGCATTCATGCATTCATGCGCATCGTAACATTCATCACAGAAAAATTTCAAGGAACTAAGGTATCATTTGCAAATATTTTCAGACCATGGATTGTGGACGAAGGAACACTAAGAAGTACAGTTTCAGATGTTCCGACTTGAAAGAGTTAAGGAAGCTAGCGTCTTTTGTATTAGATCCCTTGGACTTCAAACAACGTCATGGGAAGCTTCTGTCCATCTTGTTTGCTGATGTGGTTGAAGGACTCTTGAGTGTGCTAGTGCAGTTCTATGATCCTCTCTACCATTGTTTCACTTTCCTAGATTTTCAGCTTGTGCTTATCTTGGAGGAGTATTTTCATCTTTTGGGAATACCTATTTTAGTAGAATGCCTTTTAGTGGATTGGAGGAGATTCCCCAATCTAGTATTATTGCTGAAGCTCTTCACTTGAAGAAGTCTGAGATAGAGGCTCATTGGGTGAAGAAATGATGCTTATTTGTGTCGCAACCTGAAAAATGGAATGCGAAAAAAAACAACCGGCGAAGAAAGACAGGAGAGTCGCCACCGTGCGTTATTTATCCCAAAGGAGGGAAAGGAAACGCTCGAAGTAAACCTGGAAAAAGGAAAGGACAAGACAGGGTCTCGCAACCAAATCTTGGGTTCGGGAGTCGATTATACGAAGGGAAGGTATTAGCACCCCTACGCATCTGTAGTACCCTACGGGATCCACTTTTGTAGTTATTGTCTAAAGGGTGTGGGTTTATCTAGTGTGTTATTTACTAAAAAAAGGGGGTCAAAAGAAAATGACTCGCACGGATGTCGCATCCACTGCATACGTATCTCATCTGAATATGAGAATCAGAGTCTTCGTAGCTCGGCTACCTAGGGGTTAAGGGTAATTGTGCTCGCTAAGATATCGCGTCTTATGCCTACGTATCTCATCTGGAATGAGAATCAGAGCAAGCCGTAGTTCGGCTAACTACGGGGTTATGGATTGGGTTTTGGATGAACGACGTTACTACGCAATCTACCGGATGCTCAACCTTTGGAGACTTACTCGCCTGTAGTAGAAGGAGTTAACGTGTTCTTAGGAGAAGAAAAATCAATGAGTTGGTAGGGTTAGGGATGCTCATGCAAAAAGGCAGTCCTTGACGAAGGAACCGCGCTACCTGTGGGGATACGAACACATACAAAACAAACATGTATAAAGTAAACGTGCCAACAAGGCAATCAGAATAAATCTCCCAAATGGTATCCCACAAGCAAAGTGGAATATCCAGCGTGCTATCCCTGCAAAAGTCATGTGAGCCTTCACAAAAACTCAACAAAAGGGTTAGTGAAACACGATAAGGATTAGGAGAAAACATGCTATGACAAACGTAAGTTATATTAGAGCAAAACATAAAAAAGCAAATGCTACTGTCGGGATCGCTACTGTCTCGCCTAGCGAAGGCTTGGCGAAGCGTCGCTGCGTGCTCGCCTAGCGAAGGTGCTAGCGAGCGCCTGCGGGTTTTGGATTTTTCATGGATAACAGTATGGTTTCAGAAACCTCAAACCCTGTGGCATACACTTCAGAAATTAAACGATTAAGCATTCAAGGCATTATTTATACATTCATACATAACTATGAACCCATGGGCAAAAACCTAATGAAATTCATCCATCATACCTCAAACATTCAGAGTATTCAACTTCAAAGCACAAAGGTAATGGGAATAAGGGCAAACCTGATTGAAGGGATCGGTTGAAATCAAATGGCACGGTTGGATTTGCAAACCAATGTTAGGGTTTGCTTGAGCTGAAAGTGTGTGAGTCAGAATGAACCTTTCAGAGTTGCCTGGAGGTACTGCAGATTAATTCTCACTCTCTCTGTCTAGGTTTCTCTCCAGGTTTTGTCCAGGGTTTTGTTTCAATGAAAACTCTAGTATTTATAGCCTAATATTGGTAGCTTAGTGGGCTTTTGAGAGAGGTCCAAGTCTGAGTTATTTATTTATTTATTTATTTTAAAAAAAAATCGTTTTCCATTTTTTTTTTCGTTTTTTTTTTTTTCGTTTTTTTTTTGGGTTTGCATAACACGTGGGCTTCGCCTAGCGAGCATGATAGCTCATGAACAAACCTTTGCTCCTTCAAGATTAACGTTTTGACTGACGAATAGACCCCTGTTGGAAGTAACTCAAGTCTTTCCCTTGTGTTGACTGATCATCTAAATAGAACCCACCAAATGTCCTGGATGATGTTCAAGCTTCTTGGAGCTAATCCCGATTGACATGATGAAATGCAATGTATCTAATGTTAAATGACCTAAAAATGAATGCGTGAATAAGGAGGGCAAATTTTGAGGTGTTACAATTTGGATTGTCATCTGATTTCCTCATCATGGAAGCTACTACTTTTGCTCTAGCTGGTAGTGTGGATGCTTTTGAAGCTATCTTTGTGTTGTTCATCTATGGATTAGCTTTATTCCCTAACATTGACGATTTTGTTGATGTTAACACCATTAGACTTTTTTTGATTGGGAATCTTGTGCCTACTTTGTTGGGTGATATGTATTTCTATTTGCATCTAAGGAATTCTAAAGGTGGTGGAACGATTGTCTGTTGCATTCCTCTTCTGTACAAGTGGTTTATTTCGCACTTGCCTCAGACGCCTGCTTTTGTGGAAAACAAACAATGTCTAAGGTGGTCTCATAGACTTATGTCTCTCACTAATGATGATATATTTTGGTATGATCCGTCTTTGAGCAGTTTGGAGATTATTTATAGTTATGGTGAATTCTCTAATGTGCCTCTCATTGGTACACAAGGAGGAATTAACTACAACCCTGCTTTGGCTCGTCGTCAACTTAGATTCCCCTTGAGAGACAAACCTAATAACATGTTGTTAGAAGGTATTTTCTATCAAGAGGGTAAAGATCCCCCAACATTTGAAGCAAAAGATTGTGCATGCTTGGCATAATGTGCATAGGAAAGGAAGATCCGATCTTGGTCTGTGCAATTGTGTAGCTTTGGAAGCTTACACTCTTTAGGTGAAAAAGAGAGTTATGGAGTTGAAGATGCCTTATCCTTGTGAAAGACCTATGTCTATGGTTGTGGTTGAGACATTAACTCTCCCTAACCAAGATGTAGAGGAGTTAGAAGACACGCTCGCCAAGATGAAGCAACAGAGGGATATGTGGGAAGAGCGTTTATGTGTTTTGAGCAAGAAGCATGAAGAGTTGAAGTTGGAGTCTAAGGACAAAGATGCACTAATTGAGCTACTTGAAGATCGAGTGACGAAGAGACAGAGAGAGACATAGGTATCATCTTCTAGCATGCCTCGAGAAGACTCAGATGAAGACTTCTTTTGAGACCGAGATCCGTCGCATTCGAAGGAAGTACGCGCCTTCAGCCAGATCTTCTGACATTGTTGTTAGGGATCCTTAGGATGACTAGTCCCCTTTTCTATTGTATCTTTTTATTTTGGTTTCTGAAATTATACTCAGTGTAATCCTTCCAATTTATATAAATAAAAAGAGATTTTTGGTCATATCAAATTGTTGCAATTTCCATTTAAATAATAAATATTTGCAAATGATATAGTAAGTTCCTTGAAAATAAAAAATAATCAAGCATTGCATTTCATGCATCATTTGCATAAGCAGGTTTTTGCAAAGTGTCTGATTGGTGTTTCTTTTGTGCTTTAGCCAAGCTGACTCACCGGTACAATACCAGAGCCAATCACCAGAAAATTAGGGAGCATCTAGAGCAAGAGAACCGAGATTTGAAAGAGGAAATTGCTCGGCTGACTGCGATGATGGAGTCAATTCTTGCTGCTCAAAGCCAAGCTTCTCCAACTCCTGCAACTCTTCCCACGAGGACAATTACTTCAGAAGTGAATACCTATACCGTGCTTGCTGCTACCGCCCACTTTGCGCCAAACCTGCCTGCCGGATTCCCGTGGGGAATGTCGCCCAACTTTGTGCCAGAAGGCTTTGCACCTACCTTTGCTTCCCTGCCGGCATCTAGCCCGGTCATGTTTGTGCCACCTCCAGTTGTTCATACTTTGCCTCGCATAGAGGATACCGTCTATCATTCCGATCCATCTGAAGGTTCGGATGTTTATGAAAAGATGGACGAAATGAAGGATCAATTTCTTGAGTTGCGCAAGGAATTGAAAATGTTGAGAGGTAAAGATCTGTTTGGGAAGAGTGTTGTTGATTGTGCTTGGTACCCAATGTGAAAATCCCTGTGAAATTCAAAGTGCCTGAATTTGAAAAATACAAGGGAAACTCGTGTCTGCTCAATCATCTTGTGATGTATGCCCGCAAGATGTCAACTTAAACAGATAGTGACCAATTGCTGATTCACTACTTCCAGGACAGCCTGACTGGTGCTGCACTCCGTTGGTATATGGGGTTAGATAGTGCAAGCATCCGCACTTTCAATGACGTAGGGGAGGCTTTTGTGAAGCAGTACAAAACAATGTGGACATGGCGCCGGATAGAGACCAGTTGAGGTCTATGTCTCAGAAGGACAAAGAGACATTTAAAGAGTATGTGCAGAGATGGAGGGAGTTGGCTGCCCAGATCACTCCTCCTTTGGAGGAGAAAGAGATGACAAAGATCTTCTTAAAAACCCTAAGTTCATTTCATTATGAATGCATGATCGGCAGTGCCCCCAGTGATTTTATCGAAATGGTAAACATGGGGATGAGGCTTGAAGAAGGAGTTTGTGAGGGACGTTTGTCAATAGATTAGGCGTCAACGAGTAAGAAGTATGACAGCAGTTTCAGTAAGAGGAAGGACAGTGAAACCAATGCAATTTCCAGTGGGAGGCAGAGGAGGCCTCAAGCAAGAAGAAATCCACCACCCTATCAACATCATCATCATCAAGTGTCATCAGTGATCCTGGTATTTTCTAATTAGCAAACAACACAAATTCAACAACAACATCAACATCAACGTTAACAACAACAACCGCAACAAAGAACGAACACCTACAACAACAACAATATCAACAATAACCAGCATCAGCAGAATTTTGAAAGGAAGAAGGTCTCTTTTGACCCGATTCCTATGTCGTATGCAGAGCTGTATCCGTCCTTGGTCCTCAAGAAATTGATTCAACCGAGGAACCCGTCACAGATCCCAGAACCACTTCCTTGGTGGTATAAACCTGAGCTTCGTTGTGCTTTTCACCAAGGTGCACCTAGGCATGGCATTGAAAACTGTTATCCGTTGAAATATGAGGTTCAAAAGCTCATGAAGAGTGGTATGGTGTCCTTTGAGGACCGCGCGCCGAATGTGAAAGCAACCCCTTTGCCCACTCATGGGAACTCTTCAGTGAATATGGTGGACGGTTTTCCTGGTGAGTACAAAGTTTTTGATGTGCGTTTTATTCGTGGAGCCTTGGTGCAGATACAAAAGGACATCTATATGGTGAGTGACTGTGAACATGACCATGATGGTTGTGTTTTGTGTAGTGTGAACCCAAGCGGGTGTGTTGTGGTGAAAAGGGACATCCAGCGTTTGATAGATGAAGGCATGATCCAAATTTGTCAATCTCGTCATGTAGATGACGATGTCAATGTCATAGTGCTCGTTTTCAGGCAACAAGAGCGGTTGGTAATTCAGTATGATAGCAGTAATAACAAGAATGACAGTCAAAGATCAGTATCGTTGTTGGTAATACGGTTAGCGGGCCCAGTCTCGTATGCATCTGATAAGGCTGTACCGTACCAGTATAATGCAACAACGTTGAAGAATGGTCAAGAGGTCCCGTTATGTATGACTAGTTCAGGGTGAGCATTGCTGATGTTACGAAGGTGACCCGCAGTGGTCGAGTGTTTGGGCCAGTTGTCCCAGAAAGTAAAGAGGAAATGGTTGTTGGTAAGAAGGTGGAGATACCTAGAGACCAAGGTATCTGCACAAGTAACAAAGATGTGCAAAGACTTGTTGTGGTTGTTCCCCTCGGTTGTCAACTTTGCTTCATTAAAACTCAATTACCGACTTGCAGTTATGTTAGCCATTACATCATCAAATTGATCAACCATAATGTCTTACATCACATGGGAAGTGTTAAGAACTTTCAGTAGATCCTTACTGTGAGCCTCCGAATTGAGTAACAATGATAAGATCAAAATCTTGGAAGGAGTTTAACCCAACTGGTCGACAATCTTGAAATCACTCTTCTTAGTCAACTTAAGAAACTCTTGTCCCTCTTCTACAGTGAGCTTCTTTTGTTCTTTGGCTACTTCTTTTCCCTTAGAAGTGGCTATTTCAGTTAAGCTACTGGAAGTACCTTTTGACATAAAGGAACTAGATGTCTCAATTGGAATAACTTGAACAACCTTAGATGCCCCTGCCTGAGGAGGAGGAGTAGGAACCACCACTGGAGCTTGAGTAACTTTAGGAGTATACTTTGGTGCAAACACACGACTGCTTCGGGTCATCCCACCTGTACCGGCCATGTTTACAATTTCGATATCCGAAAAATTGATCTCTTTTCCACCAACATAGATATTTGCATTATATTTTCAGAGCACCGTCTTGGAATCTTGGTAAGGAAAAGGAGCAGGAACACAGATGTTGATGGGTTATATTTTCTACATTGGAGCATTAATCTTCTTCTTTCCGTACACAATCTCGATCGGCTCAATGACAGAAACCTCTTCCACGACTCTAGCTCTTGCACACTGTAAGATCCCCTGATTCATCAACTCTTGGACACAACCCTTGAGTACTTCACACTTATCTGGCTCGGTCTTGCATATGCCACAGTTGTCATGAACACCAGGATTCAGTAGATTTGCTGAGATAACTAATAAGGGAGTTTTCAAATCACCCAATGGACTGGCCATTTTTGTTTCCTCTTTTTCATGAATTGTGTTAACTGTCGGACTACCATGATTGGGTAACATATTGCTCTTCCCATTTGGCTTCTCCTTAGTGAAGGACAAAATATATTGATTAATAAGTTCTTGTATTATGTTCTTGAACACAATAAAGTCTTCGGTTGAATCTGCAATATAGCCTGCATGGAAAGCATAAGACACATTGGGTTGTGTTTTTTATTATAAGGAAACATTGTCGGCAGAATCTCTTTAGGAACAATGCCCCCTACATGCACATGGTAAGGCAATAACTGAGTGTATGACACATGGATCTTTGTATACTACAGACGTCTTTGTAGCGGTAAATTCATGACCACCAAGCTATGGATAAACTTGACGTCAATAAAACCAGAGTCGCCACCGCGCTTTTATTGTTTCCAAAGGGAAAGGGAAAAGTATGAACAAAACCCAAAGATAAGAAGTTTTTAAATCAAAACTAATAAACTTCCAAAGATTACAAGTAAGGGGGTTGGTTACATAAAGAGAAAGTATTAGCACCCAAAGTGTCCTAGGTACTCCCAGGGAGCCCTTTTTTATGTGTGCATGTGTTTTTGGTATAAATGATGTTTGAGAAAAAAAATAGAGTGTGGGGATGAGAAAAGAATTCATTGATTATATTTTTATGTTTGACAAGACCTTCGGACATGTGCCTACGTACCAACATAAAAATGAGGGATCAAAACCTCGTAGTTCGTGGTAATAATTTCAAAGTTGGTAAATTGCTTTTAGCAAAAGTTTAAATGAAAAGGCACCAAGGGGCCAAAAAAATTGAATGGGGTTGTTAATTCTTTTTGTCTTTTGAAATTTTGGGTCAATATAATTAAGTTTATTTACAAATTTGATTTAACAAAAAAAAGGTTTAAAAATTCATTGGTTAAAGGCCAAAGTTTCTAATAATTAAAACAAAGTCTAAGTTTGAAATCACAAGTAAAGAAAGTTTTCTGAAAAGGGGGAGAGATTTTGAAATTTAAGAAGTGGAGGGAGATGAAGAGGCTATCCTAAGCACAAATTAAAAGTTAAGAGTTGAAAAGATCTAACCAATGGGATGCAATCCAATAGACAAGAATGTAATATGGAAACCCATTTTCCCTTTGGACTTTGAATCAAGCAATAATCAATGAGAAATTAGCAATATCCAATCATTATGAAGATCAAGGCATCAAATAAAGATAGCCACATCCAAGCAAGTAATCCTCATAGCTAGCAGTCTTATTTGTCTTCTCATGTATTAAATGAAATATTCCTTGATCAACTCATAACAAAGCATCAGTCACAAGATCAAAATAACAATTAACACCAAGACAAAGTAGCAGATGAATTCAAACAAAGTATAAGGCTTGCACCATATAAAGGTTCAATTCACAATAGCTTGGTCTCAAAATGTTAGCATTAGCCAAGTCCTTTTTGCACAGGGAATATTGCCTAATCCTAAGTCCAACAGTTCAGATCAAGATCAACAGTCCACCAGACATTTTTTTAGGGTTTTTGTTATTATTAAGTATTTTCAGGTGCTAAGACCACAAACAAAATCAAAATGCACAAACAATATATACAATCACAAGATATGGCTCAAATGAGCAAAGTGAAAATGATATAAACATAAACTAGTTAAATGGAATGTCAATGGAAATGAATGATAAATGACTGAAATTTAAATTACATAAAATAAATGACTTAAAAGTAAAGCAATAATATCAAGAGTTAGTCAAAAGTTAGTTAAGTGTTAGTGATATTTTTAATTGACTAAGTCATTCTTTGGAGAACACTCAACCATTCATTCATAAGTATGAATCCTTAAACCAAGACATATTCCATGAGAAGGGCTCCAACTTGGATAATTTAACAAGTATGCCACTAGCTCTCATGAAAGGAAAAAAGGTCAAGTTTCCACACATGGGAGACTTAAAATCTCACTTACTAGAATGATATGTCATTAGGGTTAAATTTAGCTCTGTGTTAAGTAATCGCAATTGGACTTATGTAGAAGTCACAACTATCTGAGGTCAGGCAATAAAAATTTAGGTGTTAATGCATGTTAGACATTTGGCATGAAGAACCAAAATCCTAAAACATATCACATACTAAAATAAAAGATCAAGAGGGATAGACTTATCTCAGTCATACTTGTCTTGGTTCATCTGACACGAGGTCATTCATGAACCAATTAGCCTTAAGACATTAGAGATTTAATTGGTCAAATGAGAGAACGGGAAAGAATAGGGATGAAGATGAAGAGGGAGGGGAAGATAGAAACACAAATTGATCAAGGGAGGATTTTATCAAATCAAAACCATCCATTCATTTTGGGAGATGAAATGTACATTTCATCAATCCCCTAATCCAATGGTTTTGATCAAACAAAAGTCAAATCAACCTAGACCAAGGCCCAAACAAATAATCAAACATCACAAGACCATAAAAATGGCTCAACATAACTTTTTACACATTTAATTAATTAAAAATCAATTTAAAAATGAATTAAAATACAATTTAATTTGGTCAAAACCTAAAATCTCTTCAAAACACCAAATAAACGGCCAAGAGATTTATCCTAGGTCAAACAAGGTCAAAGGACCTTAGACAAAAAATTTAATGATTTTTGAAAAGTCAGAAGTATTTTTAAACAATTAAAAATATGCACAAAAATATTTAATTCATGAAAAATATCAAGATTAATCCAAAAAATAATTTTAATTCAGAATATGAAAGAGAAAAATATTTAAAGATTTTTTGTGAAAGTCCCGTATTCTTTGGATTAAAAATGAAATTAATATGATATAAAAAAATAAAAAGATTAAACATAAAAATCAGAAATTAAAATAAAAATAAAAATAGAAAAAACAAGGACCATCAGATCTCCCTCAGTAATTGAGGTGGCAGATCTGATGGCCACATGCGGCGTTCCATGGTGGACTCAAGTCAACTTGCTGTACACGTGGTAATCAAATGCAACGGTCCAGATTATAACATCCACTCATGATCAGATGGCCAAGAGGTGTGCCAACACGCCAGCGGAGCTATGGCTCCGGTCATCTTCTTCGATGACCTCCACCGGACTGGTCCAACTTCATCTCAATGGCAAATGAAAAATAAGGACACTATTTCAAAGAAAAAATGCTCAGAATCATGATTCTGGCCTCAATTTTCTCCAAATCCAAGTATATAAAAAGATACAGGGATTTGAATTTTGAGGATCATGAACTGAGTTGCTTCGATTTGGCCTCAAAGCAACTCAATCTTGTTGCCTACATTGGTAGGACTTCAGCCAACCAAAAATCACAAAGAATGGTGAAGAATTGAGAGAGAATCGAAGAGATGAAAATTCTGAAAAATCATCTTCGAGTGAGCTTCAAACTTGCTTGATCTTGCTTCTAATTGGCCTTGGCTTGACTTCAAAAGCTTGTAGGAGTTGAATTGATCAAGGAAAGACTTGGACTCTTGGAGTTTCAATCTCAAAACAGAAGGAGATTTGAAACTCGATTTTCAAATGAAAAACTTCAAGATTATCCTCTAATGATGAGGGTTTGGATTGCAGGTTCAAAGCTTGGGCAAGGTGTCCTTAATTCTGAACAATGAGGATCTTATTTATAGGAAAGGCAATTGCTTTCTACATATTCCCAAAATTGACAAAAAAAATAGCAATTCACTTGCATGCTTGCATGGGTGTGTGATAGGCCCATGAAATGATGTGATAAGGTCCGAAATCCCTCATGTGCAATGCTGAAATCATGTCATGTGATCATGCAATGGAGATTGAAATGTGAATGTGAATTTCATCCAAATGAACCCTTGAAAGGAACCCATGCGCAGGTCCTCAAATTCTTGACCAAATGAGATGATCTTGGACTTTTTGGAAAGGTGAAATCAAGGGGGACAACTTTGATGTTGAACATATTTCCATTTTAATCTTGGATCATGATGAATTTTGAGGTGGAAGTTTGGGAAATCAAACATATTTGAAAATTTTCTAAGTATCAAGTCAAATGTTTACTTCTTCCACCTTGAATAACTTTTGCTATGGGTTTCAAATGGAAAAAGTTCCTTCATAAAGGTTGTAGCTCTTCCAAACCTATTCAATTTAGTCATAAATTTGACCTCATTTGGATTTTGTATGAAGGAGTCATGCTTAGAAGTTGAGGAAAATCACTTGTTCAATGGTAATGGCCCAAAGTGACCTATAATGTTTCCTCTTGGCACATGCCCTTGCAAGTTGAATTTGAATTTATTACAAGAATAAATGTTAGAGAGGCCACCATGAATTGGATCATGAAACTTGAATGGATTTTATCTCATAAAAATTGAGCAAGTTATGGTCCTTGGAAGTTGACCTCCTAACTAGGGTTCAGACAAAATGACCTATAATCTTTCATAGGAAAAAATGACTTTCCAAGCAAAAATAGCTCTTGACTTAAACATGAAAGTTGTTTGGAATGTCATGAGGCGTAACTTTTCTCTTGTAATAATTTTCATATGACACAAAGTGTAGGAGATTGGGTCTAGGGAACCCTAGTTTTGACTAGTTGACTTTCTCTAGTCAACCACCATGAACCATCTTGCAAACTTGAAGTTATCTTGATTCCTTGGACTCATGAAGGATCATATTCGTATATTAATCTTCATTGAGGAATATTTTTCTTGTTATTTATTTTTTTAGAATAATGTGCTAGGAATGAGAGTGTATGAAAGACTTATTGCCAACTTTTCAAAAAGAAAACTTGAAATGAAAAGATAGAGATCTTAATTAAAAACAAAATGAAATTTTATTCATAAATAAGCCATTGAAACAAAAGGGAGGCCCTACAAAGCTTGTCTTTTGCCTTGGGTAGAGAAAAGGACTTATTGTTATTATTTATAAAATAGTAAATTACTTTGAAATAGAAATCATCTCAAGAATCTCGATGGCGTTCCAACTACTGAGAGTGGTATCCGGTAAGCAGTGACACACCAAGTTAGGTATCCATTCATCTTCTTATTCAATTACAGCCACATAATCTTCACTTATGTACCCAACATTATGGAAAGTTTCTTGAAGAGTGCATAGCTTCTTCTGAAACTCTTTATTAGCCGGTTTATAATCCAACCCGAATGGATCCTTCTTCTCATGTATCTCCAACAGCTTGCCCTAGCCCAATGTAGCTCTGATTTTAATCAACATCTGATATCTTCTCCCATTGCAAGGCTGACTTTTCTTTCTTGGGAACATCTTTTCTTCGACTGAATGCTACAATTTCCAAAGCTTGGAAAGGTATTTCCAGTGTTTCTCCATCCATCTCTATGCATCTGAATGGTGAGAGGTGACTAATAAACATGTCTTCCTCTCCTTCGACGATTATTAGTTTATCATCTACTATGAATTTCAACCTTTGGTGAAGGATGGAGGTGATAGCTCATGTAGCATGGATCCAAGGTCGTCCTAGAAGACATCTATAAGATGGGTTAATGTCCATCACCTAGAAAGTAATCAAAAATGTATGTGACCCCACCATTATTGGCAGGTCGAATTCTCCAATTACCATTCTCTTCGAGCCATTAAAAGCTCTGACTACCAACGTGCTAACTTTCATGGAAGTTCTCAAATATTTAGCTCCCGAGAGTGTTTTTAGCCATGACATTTAGAGGCGAGCCTGCATCCACTAATACCCTTGAGAGGAGGCTATCCTGGCATTTGAATGATATATGTAAGGTTTTGTTGCGGGCTTGTCCTTCTGGCAATAATTCACCATTGTTGAACCCGAAGCAACTGCTGACAGTGATGTTAGCTACAACTTCGTCAAACTGGTTTACTATTATATCATGGGTGACATGCGCCTCATTCAAGATCTTCAATAGAGCTCCTATATGAGCCTCAAACTTAGCAAAAGAGACAATATAGATATTTTAGAAGGTGTCTGGTTTAACCGATCCACCATCTTATAGTCACTCTTCCTGATCAGCCTCAAGAATTCTTTAGCTTTCTCTTGGGGTACACCATTCTTAAAAGGTCCCTCCCCTGAGCATACAGGTTCTTTCCCTTTTGAACTTTCGGGAGTATTATTCGTTGATGGTTGTTCGAGGGTAAACACTTTTCCATGATAAGTCATACCTCCAATACCGGTAATATTAGTAACTGCTGGTTTTAGTACTAGAGGCTTGTCTCCCTCATATTTTGTGGCGTTATAGTTCTAGGGTACATACTTAGTATTTTCATAAGGGAATGATGTAAAGACATGGAAGACAATAAGGTCTTCTAACTTTGTTGGTATCTGAACTTGAATTTGAAATGGTATTGGAATTGGTATCTTAATTGGGGTCTAGGAAGATATGGGTACATGAATCTGGAATGATGCATGTGTTTCCCTCCTTTGATAAGTGATATCAAAAGGTATATGCCCTTGAAATTATATGTCTTAAATGTCCTCTATCTTCCTCGAGTATCCAATTTGAACCAAACCTTGGTCCATCATATGTTTAAGGCACCTTTTCATTTTCTTGCACTTGCTTGGATTGAGCAGACAAACTTTGCAATCAGCGTGCAATTTTTTGAACAACTCAAAGACAATAAATTTTCCATGTATCCTAGGCATAAAGGTTTTTATTTGGTGTACCCCTGGATTAAGATGTTTTCTTCTGATTCCTGAACGACATTGATAGTTTGGCCATCATGCCCCGACATCGAGTTATTCTTGACGTTTGAATTTTCGGTAATGAAAGAAATAACCTTTCGATTGAGCAAGTTTTGTACCTTGAACTTGAGAGCCAAGAAGTTCTCAGTAGTATGCCCTGGTGAACCAGCATGGAAGTCACATCTGGCATTAGCATCATAGCCACGAGGAAGAGGTGTTGGTGGAGGCGCAAGAGGTCTAGTCTCCACCAACCTTATTTGCAATAAGTAAGGTAGGATCTGAGTATACATCATTGGTATGGGGTCAAATTCCTTCCTAGGCCTCTGTTGATCCCTTTGGGGATACCCATTCCGTTGTTGATTTTGCGGAGGCGGTGCCCTAAGTTGTTGGGCCTGAGGCATAAAGTATGCTTGTTGTGGGTGTTGGTTAGGATTTACTGTAGCCACATAAGGGTTATAAGGCATCTGGGAATACCCATCAATGGAAACAACATTGGTCTCTCCTTTCTTTGAGTTATTGTTGTTAGAGTACCTCTTATTATTATGTTGACCAGAAGAGGATATTCCGACCTTACCACTCTTTAACCCATTCTCGATTCTTTCCCTAATAAATCACCAGGTCAGCAAAACCTGTTGATATCGATCCTATCATCTTCTTGTAGTATGGGACTTGTAAGGTGACCATGAACATACCAACTAGTTCACTTTCCAATAGTGGAGGTTGTACACGGAAGGCCATTTCCCTCCATCTTTGAGCATACTCCTTGAATGATTTGATGCCCTTTTGTGATAAATTCTATAATTACATGTGATTGGGAGCCCTTTCCAAATTATACTTGTATTTCCTCAAGAAAGCATTAGACATATCTTCCCAAGTCTTGATACGATTTCACTCAAACTTCATATACCAATCTAAGGATGCCCCACTTAGACTGTCTTGGAAACTGTGCATCATTAGTTTCTCATTTGTTATGTAGGCAACCTTTTTTCTAACAAACTTTCGGAGATAGTTCTTATGGCAACTGGCACTCTTGTGCTTCACAAACTCAGGGGATCTAAACTTTAGAGGTATAACCACACCAGGTACTAAGCATATCTCCATAGCATCGACTCTGAAGACATTAAAACCTTCAACTACCTTCAACCTTTCTTCCAGGATCTTATATTTGTCATCGTCCATTGGTTCCCCAATAATAGCGGCAGGGTGAGCAACTAGTTTACTCTCTTGAACCATACCCATTTGGTCTTCATCCTCGTATTATTGGCTTAGGTCCACATAGTTTTCTTGTGGGTCTGATATTTGTACAGGACGAGATGCCCCACTCTTAACAAAAATCGAGATAGACCCTTCAGGATGAAGGGCTTTAATTTTTGGTGAAGTGATATTAGCTTCAATCCTTTGGATATCAAAGACGAATCCTTGCAGGGGGTTACCGTCGACAGGTGGAGGGGTAGACGTGGAAGCAACCTTCCTTTTGTCAGCCTTAGCTTCTTTTACCATCATGTTAGTAGTGGTGCGAGTAAGCTAGTCTATTTTGTCTTTCATTCCCTCAACATTCCCTTTTATCGAGTTTATATCCTCCATGAGAGCATCCTGATTTTGCTCAATTTTCTCCATGGTCTTCTTTTGGCGAGCTCGAGTTTGATAAGGCGGTCGGAGAGTCAGATTATCTTGAGCAATGATTCTGAGAAAATACGGGAGAAAAATGATTTTTGTTTTTTTATGCACGTGTATGTATGAATGCATGAGTATGTATGTAAAAAAATATTTTTAGAGGAATCTTAACCATTCATTGGTTTCAAGCAAACTAAGGATATTAGAAATTCAAAGTACTTTATTTATTCCATAATTTGAAGGCGGTAACAAAAAAATAAAGATTGTTCATAATTTGAAGGAAAGGGAAATAGATAAAATAAAAAATCCATTATAATACAAACTTCTAAAAGATTTCCTTAATCCTAGCTCTAAACTTGTCCACCATGTATCGACATGATTTTAGAAAGTCACAGATCTCCTTCTGAGGCTTGAATATGTTCATCATGTGTTCAGCCTCCCTAAAACTTAGGGGTATCTCATCAATTAAGTCATTGGATATTATAAATAGCTCAAGGTATTTCTCCCTGTGATGTTCAGCCTTCCTTTGAAGATTTAGCATAATGGCCTTGTCTTCCTTGATTGTGTCAACCATTGCTTGATTATGCCCCTCTATGTAAGTGCCCTATTTCCTCATCTCATCATAAGCTTCTTCCAAGAGATTCATCCGTCTCTTAAGATCCACTACCCCTTCATAGGATCTACTCCATTTAGAAGGACGTATGGCAAGGAGTCCTTCAGCAGCTCTTCTTTGCAGTATTGAATCCATAGCTTGGCTTCTGGCTTCATAGAGAGCATTGACTAGACATTGGACTTCATCTTCCAAAGCTTGGATACGAGCCTCATAGTTTTCTTTCACTTCTTTCTAGGTCTTGGTTGAATTCATCTAGATATCCTTTCACTCATCCCTTTGGCGACAGGCTCTGTCCAATTCATCTTTATGTGTTCTAAGGCTCGAGCAAATAACCCTAAGGTCAGCATAAGCTTTCTCTTTTTTATCCTCTTCCACTTTAATCATTTCTTCGCTCCTCTTGAGTTGTTTTAGTTCTTGATTGAGGTCTCTGTTCAACTGATTTTTCTCAAAAGTAGTTCTGTAAAACTTCTCTTAGAATTCCTCCTTTTCTTTCCTTAGCTAAAGGATAATGGCGTTGAGAGTGTTACTCTCCTTCATGGAGATCATAATTGACACAGGATCTCTTGGTTAAACTAGGGATATCTAGAGCAAATGGTAACTTTATTATACACACCATTTCCCTCATCCATTGAGAATATGGTATGGTGTACTCCTCCCTAGGTCTTTTTAGGATTCCTTTTACCTTATTGAGTTGTTTCCAAGCATGAATAATCTTTAGAATAGTAGGATCGTTCATGTTATCCTCTTGTAAAAGCAAACCCTCCAATAATTTATCCTCAGGCTTATAAGTCAAGGGATGTCCTAGTTTCCTCATAGCTAATACAGGATTGTAAGTTATGTACCCTCTTGATCCTATTAGTGGCACATTGGGAAAGCCCCCACAACTTATGATCATATCCTTAAATTTAAGGATTTGAGGGAACCATAAAATGTCTTTATCATTGAGTGAGATCATGTACTAGGCCCACTTTTGTCCACTCATTCTTTCAACAATAGTTATATCCCTTAGTAAATGAGAGATAAGCCATTTATAGAGTAAAGGGGCATATCATAACATCATACCTCCCTTTTTTGTATACCTTTGATAGAGAGCATGGTAGACATCCGCAACGAGAACATGTACATGATCTTAATTCCCAACTTTTACAGTTAAAGACAGATTAATTGATGCATAGTGCACAAAGTCTTCTTCAGTAGGAAAGAGTACTAATCCAAAGATGAGGAGGATCGTGATATTATCCAAAGCATCCCACTTCATGGAAGTTGCAAATTTATCATCTTTTTCCTCTAGATATTCCCTTGGGAAGCCTTTGAAGTCCCCAGGGACCCTTAGGTTGGCTTGAAAATCGGTCCATGGATGTTAAGGTGATAAGCTATTTCCACTACTGAAGGATGATACCATATCATTTTGAAGGGACCTTTTGTTGGTTTAAGGGTTTTTAGGATTTTGTCAAATTCTTCAAGAGTTGGAGCCAATTGTAAATCTTAAAATTGAAAGCACCTTAGTGTAGGGTCAAAGAATTGTGCTTGAGCAATCAAGGCTTCCTTTTGGACAGGGACACTCAAAAGGTCCTATATTCTTCCATATTTGTAATTCAAAGAGTTCCTCATATTTTTGCTTAACCCGATATCATAAGTCTTCAGGAAATCTGTTTGGGATTCCCTTACCTTAACCTGGAAGGTTTTCCTTTTACCGAATCCCATCTTACTCAGAGTACAATAGCAATGGATGATTAATATTCATGTGATGATTGAATGCAAAAAAATGATTTTAATGAGAATGATGATATGATTTTTTTGTCTTAAGGACATGTAAGGGTAATATGTAAGCATGACTTAGTCAAGGTTGTCTTCTTATGATAAGATAGCTCTAGGTTTAGGCTGCCCAATCCCCTCTTTTGTAGGATCTAGAATTTAGGATAATAGCCCTAGAGTCATGGACCATACCCTTGTTTTTCCATGAGAAGGAGCAAGTCTTCCTACAGTAATCATTCGGGATAAGTCTCATCTAGGTAGGACCTTAGTAACAACCCTTGGGGGTTGATACCATAAGATCACCGTGAGTAGAATGAGTTCTAGATAATGGTTCCCAGAGTCATGGACCACGTCTAAATCATCAGCATAGTGAGGGGCTAGCCCTACTATGAAGATATCTTTAGGGGGTATATTATGAGTGTAGCTTTTATGCCCCTTTGAGATGTGGCATTTCACCGGTTAGCACTAGTTCTACGCCTTAGCTTATGTTTTTTCTCCAAGCTTGGGTTTTAGCTTCACACATATGAAAATCGTAACCAATGATATGCGGGCATATATATAAATAAAAATAAAACAGGAAGAGTAAAATGGAAAAAGCAAATAAATAAATAAATAAATAAATAAAATAATAAACAAAAGAAAACAAACAAAGAACCACACAAAAACCCTAAAACTAGAGGTTAAGATAAACTCTCTTTAGGGAAAGTTAGAGAACTTCCTAGTAGAGTCGTCAGCTATCGCGGCTGGAAAAATACAGAGTCGCCATCATCCTTTATCTGTTCCTAGTGAACAGGGAAATAATGATAAAACTTAATAGATAAGGGTGAGAGACTAAGGTCTGGGAGTCGATTAAGTAAGGGGAAGGTTTTAGGCACCCCTCACTTCCATTGTACCCAATGAGACCATCCTCTAAATCTAAGGTTAATGCGTTTGTCTAAGGGAAGTTTGCTTACAATGGAATATGTTGTTAAGGGAAAAATATTAAAACGGGACAAAAAAGATGTTTTTGGTTATTGTACTCGTTAGAGTGCTACAACTCTATGCCTACACACTATCATGTTTAATGAAGGATCAGATCATCGTAGTTCTTCTAAAAAATGTTTGTTTATTTTATTGATTTTAGATCTTGAAAAGTTCTCAACGCATCGGGAGCGGAGAGATGTTTGATTTGAAAATGCCTCAATGCACAAGGACAGGGGACTTAAGATTTGAATGTGTGGAGTTGATTTTAGTTGACTTGTTAATATCAAAAGGTTATAGTTAATTTGATTTATAAATTAAATTAGAAGTTATGTATATAATTATTTTATCCAAATAAGAAAAATATTAAACAACTTAATTGTGAAAAGAGATTAATGTTATATTTTTATGTCCCTTAACCCTAACTATTAATCTTAATTTAGACTAAGTAAAACCCTACACTTATTCTAGAAATTAATCATATTTCTATCCTAAAATGATCATAGTTAATCCTATTTAATCAATATTAACTAATTAATATACTTTTTATTCCTTATTAAATATTTAATTATACTTTTTATTGTATTTTTTTTATTATGTTGCTCCTAATAATAAAACATAATTAATTTATAAATTATTTTTATCAACCAAATTATTTTCTAATTATGCTAATTAATTACTTAACAACTAATTAATAATCCTAACTAATAATGGAAAACAATATAAAATAAATTCATTAAATAAAATCAAAAGGGGGTGTAAATTGAGTTACAAAAGCAATGGGGAAAATACAGGGTTGTGTGAATAACAACAAATCTAGGCCCATTTGCTTGTTGAGGCCCACGATAGAGGGAGTCCACAGAGGTAGAGAATCAACATTTGACTCTCTCTGAACCTCTTGATAAAGATCAGATGGATTATGTGAGGAGAAACCTCAGCCTATGATCAGGATTACTAGTCAAACTACACGAAAGGGACGACTGTGATGTGAAGTCAACCTTGGCCTAGGGTGGACGTGTGCATATGGAGATGAGTCAAAGTCAACCCATCGTGTGCCCATCAGTGGGCCACGTGTTAGTGAGATGGAAATTGAGGAATGGGGTACAAAACCCTAATCCCTTCAAGAATGAATCATTTATGATCCTCATTTCTCTCTCTTTTTACTTCCCTTCACCGATCAAACCCCAGACACCCTTCTTACCACCATAGACCGTTATGAAAAAAAACTCAGCTCCGGTTGAACTTCAACCGGACTTCGTCCTATTTCTAGAAACCCATAACCCAACCTTCAACTTCTGGGTTCCTATATGAACCCTAAGTCCAAATCCTAAGAACTCTAATCCCTTCATGTTACCCATATAAACCCTAGGTTTCATCAGATGAACCCTACTCCTAATTGTAAAGAACCCTAACCCTGAAGAAGATGAATCTTCATCATCTTCCTTCGACCAAACCCAAGCCTAACCTAGATTGCACCTAAACTTACCCAAAATTAAATAAAACACACATGAAATCATAGATCCTGATCCCATCAACCTTAATCAATCACCAAAACAAAAAATTAAACAGCAAACATCATAAACCCTAAATCCCTTTATTCTGAACCCTAATCATATTCAAAAAATACAAACCAGATATTGATTTCAAACATCAAGCATAGACATTCAGCAATGATCAAAGCAAAGTTTAAAGGTACTAACACTCAGAGACGAGACTTTCTCTGGTAAAGTTAATAACCTCGATTTAATCTCTTTCCTTTTTGTAATCCCTCTGGTCCTCTCTTCTTCTTCTGACCTCTTTTATTTCTTATGTGCGAGGTACTGATGGTGTGGTGGATGAGGCTGAGCTCAGGGGAATTATGGTTTCAATGTGAAACCCTAATTACTACACAGATAGAGCTTTAAGTGTAGGTTTTGGCATTCTCATAAACAAGTAATTCTTAGGATTTTCTCTCTTATTTTTTCTCTCAATTCATCTAATTTCTCTTGTATTTATAAATTAAACTAGGTTTTAGTAGTTTAATTAGATTGATTGTTTTAGGAAGTTTTGTGACTGATTGATTGTAATAGGAAATATTTAATTTTGATTGATATTGTAATTGATTCAGATTAGAGATTTGATTAGATTTGATATTTGATCTGACTTAGGGTTTTTGAAGTCTGATGTATTTTGTCCAATTTGCTTGTAATTTGTACTATGTAATAAATTTGTGAATGAAAATGGAAGGTTCTGATTAATTTGAATTGCAGGCTCTTTGACCCATTTATGTTACTCATTGCACGTAGATTAGGGTTTAGGGGAACTGGGGATGAACCTGGGTCATTGGCTTGATCCGGTTCGATGATGGGCCCGGGTCATTCGTTTGACTCATCTGGATGATGGGAATGGAACGACTTGGTTCAGATTTAAACAAATGACCATTAAAACAATAATAAAAAACAAATTATCACGGCTAATTAGTCAATACCACTAACTTAATAAATTGACTAATAAAATAATTATCTAATTAATAATATTAATCTAATCTAATTAAATTAATTAATAATATAAATTAATCTAGTCTAATTGATTAAACAATCAAAATCTAATTAATTTAATTAATAATATAAGTTAATTAATGTCTACTTTATTTAATTATATAAATTAATAATATTATTCTACCTTTAGTGAAGACCCATAAACTATAATCTCTTAATCACTATTTCTTACGTACTAAATAAATTTTTTAAAGACTAATAACCAAAGATTGAAACAAATTGTAATGCGAAATTAACTCCTAAAATTCCTAAAATAGGAGTTAATCATGATGGGATCAGAGACTCTTAAAAAGTCAAAATGATCCTCATTTGACTTTTTAGGTTACTGGGTTGACCAAATAACTTATATGAGGTCTGAATATGTTAGTGATCTAGATCAATTTAGCGAAATTGGAATCAAAATTTAAGTCCTACGGAAACCACAGTTTCATTCTTAAGGCTCAGCTTCAATCAATAAAATTTTGATTTTTGACTGATTCTCTTAGATCAATTTAGCGAGTAAATCGTGTGGATTTGGGCGGTTTAATATTTATTGGATTAAATCCAGTAAAAAGACTCATTTTTTATAAAATTCAAAAACATTTATGTTTTATTTTTAAAAAAAACATCAAAATTTTATAATAGTCCAAAGAAGAACTATTCTCTTTTTATTGGAGTTTTAATGGATATACACTTCCGTAATAAAATAATTTTACGCTGTCATCTAATAAAAAAATTATTATTTTCTCTTATCATATTAATATTTTAAGAATACACATGTGATTTAGCGAATACATGTTGCTTATTAAAAGATTATTTTATACTATTTGTGCGTATTTCATTTTCTCTTTTTATTATTGAAAAATAATTTTATTATATTATAATATTTTCAATACCATTGTAGTTATTATTATATTATAAGCTACAAATTTAATAACATTAAAAAATTTATAGAGGAAAAGTGAAAATAAGACATTTTTTATAAGACAACATTATAAATCTCAATTTTATAATGGGTCGGATTATAATGGGTCGGACCATAATAAAATATATAAAATAATATTAATAGAATTTGGTCGATTTCAATTTTTGATAGGTTTAAAATAATAATTTTTTAAAAAAATAACCATCTTTTTCAAAAAAAAATCGAAAATAACCAATAATTCAAAAAAATAATAATAACAAGGTTTTGTAGAGGATGCGCCAGATGAAATGACGCACCTCCAATGCATGAAGAGGAGGCGGCAATAGCATTGGGCTCCTCATGAGGAGGCGCCAATGCTACTAGCGCATGCATTGGCCCTCATGAGGAGGCGCCAATGCACATGGTGCCTAGGTGCATTTTGGATGGTGGGCGTCAATTCTTCTTGCGCCTGCATGTTCTTTCATGTGGGCGCCAATCCCTCAGGCGCCTGCATATGTTATATACAATTGATGTTCCGTCTCTTAAATACCATGCCTTGGATGCAATATTTTTTACTCAAAATCATCTCCTAATACAATAATTTCTCTAGTTCAACCACCATCACCTTCAAGTTTCTTTGTTTTAACAATGTCTGCATACATTCAGAAACGAAATGCTGATGTAATATTTTCCACCGTTGCGGCTCCGATACAGATTTGACTTTGGAACACAAATACGTTTGAACGTCTTAATCGGGCGTTGTACAATTGGTTAGAGGGGGAAATTGGAGAGGGTGAAAGGATTAGAAGAATGCAATGGCTTGTGTCCACGTTCAACCAAAATGGAGAAGTGGGTGAATGGATGGATATTAAGACCGACCAAGACGCTCGTAGGATGATTCATTACATGTTCAAAATTGTTTTGATAGTGGTAATCGCATAGTTTTTGTATTGTATTTGTTATAATTATTTGTGTTACTGTTTATGTAATGGTACTTTTGTCACAGACGTCTAATATGAAATAAATTTAGTTTTTCATATATTGCAATAGAGGTACATGTATATTTATCTGGTTGTGCTCATTCCAACACTAGGACAATTATTACGATTGTGACCTGGCTGGCGGCATGAACTACATAGTCTAACCACTTTGTTTGTCGTATCCATTTCAGTTCGGATCCGGGTGCTATTTGGACGACCCTTTTTCTTCCTTCGCATAACTTTGTTGTGCTAGACGATGTCCCCTTGATATTCTGGTCAATAATCCTCTTTTACCACTACGGAAAAACTAATTTATAAACACTTGAAAGGCTGGTGACTTTGTAAACTTCAGATAGCAAGTAGGATGGATCTCTTCAAACCTTTGAGCATGCCACAATTACATGGGAGCAGGGGGTACGAAAGGCTTGGAACTTTCGGCAGTCCTACCAACCTCTATCTAATTTGACTTTGTATTGTCCCATCGACATGCCCTTATTATGATCCATGGACTCGGCAACACTATACCAACCTTTAGTTCGGTCAAACATATGCTGAACATCATCATCATCTCAAATCTTCTTCTGATAAAATTTTACCTGATTTTCTGCAAGCCAAACCGGATTTTTATAGATGATTTGTCCCACATTAGTGCACTGCAATTTCTTTTCTATTCTTTGTTTTAGATGTGAAAAATTTGATCGTTGATTTATTGTAAACCGAGTTACCTCTGTGTTTCGAAAACAAAAACCGAACAATTGATGATCAAATATTTCACCTTCGACATGGGCACTGATCATGTAATGTTGTGTGGAAGATATTTTATTCAAATATTAAATATGTAAATTTCTTTACTGGAATTGAATGCATTGCTAAGTTGTTCATCTACACAGCATAAATAGCATTGCATTGATCACTTGGTCATTGTCTATACAAACTTGATCATGCGTGCAGTAAAAAGAATCTAACATGCAGTGACAAGAGTGACAAGAACACACATGCGCCCAGGGAATCTAGGAATCTCTGAAGCAAGGAATCCCTGAGCCCTAAGATTCCCTAACAGGCACCCATTCCCTAGGTGCCATAAAGCAACTTGAGCGCCAAGAGGAAGGGTGCCCCTTCACATCAATTGCACTAAGGCGCCACTAGGAAGGGCGCCTCTTCCCATTGCCCTACACTAAGGCGCCAAGAGGAAGGGTGCCTCTTCCTTGCATGTGAAGAATCACATGCAGGCTCCAAGAGGAAGGGCGCCTCTTCCTTTGCATGTGGATTCTTCACATGCGCCTAGGACAAAGACAAACATGTGAATTCTGCATTTTGTCATTTCATTGTCTTCTTCTGCCATTACATGCAACCAATCACATTCTTCTTAGGTTGCAAACCTACTCACTCATTCATCTATAAATAGTCTTTCATATCAACAATATCAAATCATCTTCATTAATACTCAACTATATTCTTCATTGTCACACTATTTCTCTACCACACTCAAGGTCTGCAACATAAAATCATGTCTTTGTTGACTATGGGCGATGAACACAGAGGCACACTCGAGAATATCTCAACATTTGTATGTTATCTCTCTCTTTTTACTTATTCCGTTTTTAGTCTTATACCTTTGTTATCTATGTTTTTCTTACTTCTTATAGAGTTGTCTTTGTTGATTATGCATTTCTTCTTCTTATTGCATTTCTTACTTTTTTATTATTAATGATCCGAAGCGTTTTAGATGTCGTGTACATGAATATGTACCCCACGATCCTTTAATAGAACCATATATTAGAGGATTTGGATTTGGAAATGTACTCAACATTTTTTCGTATTCGGTGGACTACAAGTTCATTCTTGCTTTGTTGGAGAGGTGGAGACCCACACATTTCACCTTTCGATTGGTGAGTGTACCGTCACACTTGAGGACGTGTACATGTTGTTGGGTCTTGTAGCACCTCAAATTTGCACCTACCATTGTACATACATTTTCATCATTAGGTCATTAACATAACAAAGTCCATTGCATAGCATTGCATAGCCATTTGCCCAAGTGCAAGTCCAGCTGACAAATTAGGTCAAACTGGTCAGGAGATCAGGTCAAACAAGCAAGCATGTGCCATTTCCATTGAGACAAAGCCCTAGGGTTGATTTATCAAGTTCATATGGTCTAAGGATCATTTTGAAGTGATTTGGCCAAAGATTGGGTGCTCAAAAGTCATCAGTCAAGCTGAATTTTAGCTGAAACCATAAAAAGTCAACTGTGGTCAACTGTGGTCAACTGTGCCTGATTTTATGGATTGGAAGGTGGGAGATGGTTTGAAAGGCATCATTCATGTCCATATAAGTCTCATTTGACATATCAAAGATCAAGGTTGGAGAAAATAAAGTCAGATAAGAAGTTTCCAAAATTGGCAGGTGACCTGTAATTTCAACTGCCCAAAATGGAAAGTTTTGCTCCTCAAAATTACTTCATCATACAAGCTTCAAATAGAATTTTGTCCAACACGAAAGTTGAAGATCTTGATCTCACCATTCCAAAAAGTCCAAGAACTTGAAATTCCCATGTGTGGTTGGCAAGATATGGTCCATTCATTTTCAGAAAATGCCCAAATTCAAAGTGCCATAACTTTCACATGGAAAGGCCAATTTGGCTGATTTTTCTTTGAGCAAACCACATTTCATGTGATCTTTCATGGTGCATAATCACATTTTATCAAAAACTCTCATAGCAAAATGGCATTTTTCAAGTGAATTCATTTGCATTTTTGGCATGACATAGTGATTTTGAGAAATACATGGCCTATGCACATGGGACCAGTTGCAACACTTCACAAATAGCATTTGGAATTTGCTTGAACCAAATTTGGACTGATACATTGACTGGTTTGGAAAAGGGCATTTTGGCCACTTTGATTGAAAATGCACATTATACTAATCACTTCCATTTGCTTAATCTTGATTAAATTTTGGATTAGCAGAAGGTATAAAGAGATAATTGTAATAGAAATGCATAATTACATTTTCATTCTTTCAGATCTAAACAGAAAATCTCACAAATTCTCTCAATTTTTCACACTTTGCACTTCCACTTTTTTTCGTGATTCATCAAGATTTCTTCCATTTTTCTGCTGTTTCTCTTGTGGATCATCATTTGTAGGTGGAGTAAGAGTTCTGTTGAAGCTCACAGTAGAAGAACCTTGAAGATCCATGGCCATGGCATTTGCACTTTGTGTATGACAGTTGAAGATTGCCGCGAATTGGAGTTGCTTCAAGCTGAAAAGTTGGTTCCATCTCCTTATCCACACCTTGCTGCGCATCTGTTTTTGGATTTCAAGGCTCGAATTCATCGAATTTCCAACTGCACTCAAATTAAGGTTGGATTTCGATCTTCATAATTGCTTAAGTTAGGATATGGATTCGATAGAGTATTCATTGCTAAGTAATTTGAAGCTTGAATCGTGCATTTTCGTTGGATATTCATTGAGAAATCTAGGATTTAAGTTTGGATATTCAAACTGTTCTTGATCGAAGCTTTTTATAGGTTGAGTTTTAGCTGAAATCATTGTGATATTGTTAATCCTCATTGAATGACGAGTCTGTCCATGTGCGATTTGTTCGTTTTAGTGAGAAATTGTTCATATGCATTTTCTGGAAAGTTGTTTGATGAACGTGGTGAAGAAGATGGTCCAGATCGCGTGTTTGATCTTCACTGCCATGGCTTGCGTTCAAAAACGTGTTTACTGCCGGAATCAGCGAATCACAACGCGCCAGGCCGTTTAATGAAACGGCCGCGTTTTGGCCAGGCTCTCAGTATTTACAAATTTGCCATTCAGCGCCTTTAATTCATTTTAAATGTTAAATAAAAATTTCATTTCATCAATGAACTTCAAAAAATCATAACTAATTCATTTTTAATCCAAATTGGATGGGGATTTTTGTGTTGATCTCCAAATTGTCTCTAGTTTTTTTTAGGTATGATAGTCAAAGTTGTGCCTGGTGAATTTTTTGACTTTGTCTAATGCCTTTGATATGTGTGTTTCAATTGTATGTTTCACCATTTTTAACATGAAATCTTGATGCCTTAGCCAAAATGCATGAAATTTTATAGGCTTGTTCTTGACTCATTTCTGGTGATTTTGATGTGTAGTTTGTGATTTTTGAGCTTATGGTTTGAGAGATATGATGTGTTCAAGTTGAGTGTGACAATTTGTGTCACACTATGTTGTGCTGTGTTCTTGAATTTTGTTTCCATGCCTATGCTTTGCCATTTCCTCTCAATTTTTACATGTGATATCATCTGTATGCCTAGTTTTGCCATGATGTTTTGTAGGATTTGTTGAGCCATTTCCTATTTGATTGGGATTTTTGTTTGCTGTTTAGTCATTTTAGGGTTTTTCTTGAGTGATTAACTTCCATGCTTTGTGAAATTTCCATACTTTATCATATGAAGATGAAATTTGATGGAGTGGTTCCTAACATGTTTAAGTTCACTTTGGCTTTGGTCCCATTCATTTCTTATTTGTTTTCACTGTTTTACATTTGCTTGAAGTTGACACATGCTTTGTGATCTAGTTTGGATTGATTTTTGTATGTCCTGACTTCTTGGATTTAATTTCCCTACTTCCATTTGTCCAAATAGCATGAAATTTGATATGAAGCTCATTGAATGTGTTCTGTTTAGACTTGAATTTTTGTAGAATTTATTGAGCTGTTTTGGTATTTGTTTGATTGTGATCATTCTGTTTACTCATATGTGGTTCACACTTGCCTAGTTTGACTTAAATTGTGCATGAAATGAATTTGGTGCATAGCTTTGATGTGAGACCAATTGGATTCTCTTCTTAATTGATTTATCTTGGTTTTGATCATTTTTCACTTGCTGTTTTGGATTTTTCATCTCCTTTTGGCCCTAGTCTTGGACTAGTGGTTTGTGATCTCACTCTTGAGTTGTGTTTCAGGTTAATAGCACAAATGGCCTATGCTTGATGATGTGCTTCCATTGGACTTGATTTGTGACTTGTGTATAGCTAATTTTGACTTTGTTTTGCAGGGATTGATACTTGAGTTTGAGCCTTAATGGCTTGCACCTTTGTGCATTGGCTTGTGTTTGTCTGTGTGTAGTTAACTGTGAACCATTTGCTGTTTAGTTCTGTGATTGGTATACTGATTGTATTTGATTGATTTCAGGTACATTAGTTGCTAATATTGCTTTGCTTTGCTTGATAAGCAATTTGCACTGAGGTATAACATTCTTGTCTCCATGTAGTCTGGAAGACCTGGCCTGTTACTTGGCCAGGCACCTGTCTGAAGTCCTCCTTAAGAGGCGATGTTTGTGCTTGTTTATTTTTGTCCCCAAGCAGGTAAAGACCTCTATGAGGCAATTGGCGGATAAGAGAGATATGCAATCTATCTCCCGCTCTTCTGTTGAGTCATCCCTCTGCTCACACCAAGGTGTTGATGCATTGGGATACAAACCCAAGATCTTGTACAGTGTACAGTTGTGTCAGTGTCTTAAAGTGTAGAAGGGTTCCCGCTTCCTGGACCCACACTTCTTTGTCTAAAGCTCTCCCTGGCCAGGGATAAGAGCTGTGAAGTCTAATCTTCACTCACCTTTTATCTAGCTTCATCTTGACTCTCAATGTCAAGGTTAAGAGCTACCCTTACCCCTGTACAGATGACTTGCTCTTGCAGTCTTACCCTTTGTTTGAGCCCCACTTGTGTGTATATAGTGTGTGCTGTTTATGATTGTTTGCTACTGCTTGTGCTTTAGGATAGGCTTGCTTCCTGTGCAAGTTAGCTAGAAACCTTAACTTAGGGATGATTTGCATGATAACATCTAGGCTCGAGTCGTAGTCTCCCTAGTTGTGTCTCCCTCTGTTATCTGGTTAGGCTAGTCTTGTGTCCCTTCGTAGGGGAACTACGTCGCCCTGATCCTCATACCAGATGAGGTACGTAGGCAGGAGATAAGCAGATCTCTCCGGGCGCCTGTGTCTTTGTTTTGTGTTGTTGTGTGCTTGGAAGCTGATGTAAGTCCATCGAGTGGCATTCGGGTTCTAGTGTGGGTTTGTTGGTTCGGATGCTGATGTAAGTCCAGTGATTGGCATTCGGGCTCCACGTTTGCCTTCTTGTGTGTGTTTTGGTTCGGATATTGATGTAAGTCCAGTGATTGGCATTCAGGCTCCACGTTTGCCTTTGCCTGTGTTTGTTTGTGTGCGTGTTAGCCGAGCTACGAATGCTCTGATTCTCCTTCGTCCAAGGGAGATATGTATGCATAGGATGCGACATCATAGCGAGCATGTTTTCCCCCAGTCCGAAGTACTTTGACTCTGATGTCTATGCTTGATAGACTAAGTAGGCCCAGGATGCGATATCCTACCGAGTCAGTCTTGTTTGTTTTCTTGCGTCTCTTTCAGCCAGTGTGTGTGTGTGTTTGAGCAGTGTTTTAGCAACCATTTTCCTTCTTATTGTGCGTGGATCCCGTCGAGTACGACGGATCCGTAGGGGTGCTAATACCTTCCCTTCGCATAACCGACCCCCGATCCCATTCTCTTTGGTCGCGAGACCATGCTTTTTCCAGGTTTACTCTGAGCGTTTCCTTTCCCTCTTTTGGGATAAATAACGCACGGTGGCGGCTCTGTTGTTCTTGTTTTCCCACCGGTTTTTCGCGTAATGCGACAGCTGGCGACTCTGCTGGGGAACTAGAGAAGTTGACCTGTGCTGGTCCATCTTCCCTAAGCGAGTCTCTCCTAGCGCTCTCTAGGTTAGGGCTTTGGTTGCTTTTCGCTGTGTTATTTATTGCATTCATTGTTTATTGTTTGCATTTATTGTTTGCATTAATGTTTGCATTCATTCATATTCATCTGCTGGTTGTGCTGTGATTTCTCTGTTTGGGGGTGGGAGTTACTCGAGGTAAAAGGCCCAATACCCAGGCTATGAGTGAAATCTAGGAAACCTAGGAATAGAGTGATTCATGGGAAGCGGGTGGTGTACGCCACTTAGCGGAACATTGATATCACGAGCAGTTCAGACTCTGATGGGGTATTATCGGTGCATACATCTGGTGTGCACAGGATGATATTCTTGAAAGGGTTGTTTATCCTGCGTTTCTCTCGACCTTACCCTGGCCTAGATGACACCCGTGAGTGGGGAGGGAATGATCACTTTAACAGGTACATATGGTGACTGTTGGTGACTGATGGTGACCTGATGGTGACTCAGGGGTCTGTTGGTGACTCAGTTTCTCAGTTTGGGTTCAGATTACAGTTGATCAGTTGACTTTGGGTTTCAGATGATTGTGATCAGAGTTCGAGCCGAAGCTTCTATCCTGTGTTCAGAGATGCACAGCTTGCCAGTCGTGTCTACATCATGTGCATCATAGCATGTTTATTTTTCAAAAGAAATGCAATAAAAAAAATTTGAAAAGAAAATTGAAAAAAAAAGAGAAAAAAAGAAAAACTAATCCCTTCATGCATATCATTTCTCAGGTACATTCCAGAGCTTGTTCACTGATAGAGATGGCAACAGTCCCAGAGCCGAAGCGGAAGACCTGTTCCTACATTTTCCACCGTGAGCCTCTGACGTCTCTGATTGAGTTGAGTAGCCTTGTGACCAGGGATCATCAGAAGGGGTTCAGTGACCAACATGGGGATCTGTTGACTTTGTTGAAGATGGTAGTTGACCCAGTACCGTTGCAGACTCTTCTTCAGTTCTATGACCCGGAGCTTAGATGTTTCACTTTCCAGGACTATCAGTTGGCGCCTACTCTCGAGGAGTACTCCATTCTGTTGTGCGTCCCTATTCAGCGTCAGATTCCTTTCTTGTACGTACCAAAGGAAGTTGACTTCAGGGTTATTGCTAGAGCTCTTCATTTGAGTATTAGAGAGATCAGTGATAGTTGGAAGACCAGTGGGGATACAGTTGGGCTGCCTTTGAAGTTTCTGCTGAGAGTTGCTAGAGGAGAAGCAGAGAAGGGGAATTGGGAAGCTTTTTATGCCCAGCTTGCTGTTATGATCTATGGGATCGTCCTGTTTCCGAGTATGCCCAACTTTGTTGACTATGCTGCAGTTTGCATCTTCATGGGAGGGAATCCGGTTCCTACTCTGTTAGCTGACACTTACTATGCTATCCACAGTAGGCATGGTAAGGGTGGAGCTATCAGATGCTGTCTCCCACTCTTGCTCAGATGGTTTATGTCTCTTCTGCCAGTCAGCGGACCGTTTGTTGACGCTCAGAGCACTTATAGGTGGACTCAGAGGGTGATGTCTCTTACTTCATACGACATCAGATGGCAGTCTTACCGGATGGACGTGTGGAATGTTATTATGAGTTGTGGAGAATTCCGGAATGTGCCACTTGTAGGGACTAGGGGTTGCATCAATTACAACCCAGTTCTTTCTCTTCGCCAGTTAGGGTTCGTGATGAGTGGAAGGCCACTTGAAGCTGAGATAGCTGAGAGTGTGTGTTTTGAGAAGCGAAGCGACCCTGTTAGATTGGAGCAGATTGGGAGAGCTTGGAAGTCCATTAGCGTCAGAGATGGGTCTGTCTTAGGGAAGAAGTTTGCCATTGCTATGCCTGATTACACCGATTGGGTGAAGAAGAGAGTGGAAACTTTGTTGTTGCCCTATGACAGGATGAATCCGTTGCAAGTGCAACCACCCTTGATTCTTGCTGAGACTGTGCCTGCTGAGCAGTACAAGCAAGCCCTGATGGAGAATCGTCGCCTGAAGGAGAAAGAGCAGGATGCCCAGATGGAGTTGTATCAAGCCAAAGCTGATAGGTTGAGTTTGACTCATCAACTCAGAGATGTCCAGAATGCAGATATTGGTGGAGTAAGGAGCAAGAAGAGATCTTATGCAGAGATGGAAACCTTGCTAGATGCAGAGCACAAAGAGTGTTCGAGATTGCAGAGAGCTGAAGCCAGTTACCTGAAGAAGATCAGAGACTTGGAGAAGCAACTCAGAGACAAAGATATCCAGATGAATAAGGAAGTCGACCAGAGACTTGCATCAGAGACCCAGCTTGGGGCAGAAGTTGTCGAGCTTAGAAGACAGTTGAAGGAGAAGATCATGCCCTTGCCAGAGTGTTCAGAGTGTGAACTGTTGATAGACCAGTGTCACTACTTGAAGACGCTCATTCCTGGAAGCCGCTTGTCTTAGCTTGTATTTTCTGATGTATATGTTAAGAATCACCCCCAGGCTTGTTGGGTGGGATTCTTTGTTGTACTTTGTTGGATATTTGGATCTTTGTTGTACGATCCTGTTGCTCATTTATAGATGAGATTTTCTCGGTATTCCATGCTCTGTTGTATGCTGTTTCTGTATCTCCTTGTTGCTTTCGTGTTGTTGCCGGTTGCCATCTTTTGAAGATGGATCAGGCTCTTTGAATGCCTGAGAAATGATCATTATCATTTGCATCATATGCATTAGCATCATACCCATAACATTTGCATAACAGGTGTTCTTGTGCCGACTTCTCACTTTGGTTCCTATGTCAGGCAGGATAGCTGATCAGCGACCACACCGGTATTCTACCAGACTTAATCAACGCAGAAGCATGGATCAGGTCCAGAATGAGTTGGCTGAGATGAGGGCAAACATGGCTCAGTTTATGACAATGATGCAAGGGGTTGCTCAGGGTCAGGAGGAGCTCCGTGCTTTGGTTCAGAGACAAGAAACGGTTATTCAGGCGTCTAACCGTGGTTCACCTGTTGCTCCACCTGTTCATGAGGCCGTTAATGTCGCTGCTGCTCCCGTTTATGGCTATGCTGTGGGAGATGAGCTCAGGGGTATAAGAGTGGATGGACAGCCTCTTGCTGCAGAGGTCAATGTCAGAGCCACCCAGGTTCCGGTGCGTCATCCAGCTCCTATTGTCGACAAACAAGAGGACATGTTCACAATGCTGAGTGAAGAGGATGGTGATGTTGTCAGAAGGGAGGATACGGATCGTAAGGTTGATGCCCTGGCTGAAAAAGTTCGTGCGATGGAATGCCAGAACTCTCTTGGGTTCGATGTCACAAATCTGGGGTTGGTGGAAGGTCTGAGAATTCCCCACAAATTCAAAGCGCCCACCTTTGACAAGTACAACGGTACTTCTTGCCCTCGCACTCACGTGCAGGCGTATTATCGGAAGATCTCGGCGTATACAGATGACGAAAAAATGTGGATGTATTTTTTCCAAGATAGCCTATCTGGGGCATCTTTGGATTGGTACATGGAGCTCAAAAGACATTTTATCCGATGTTGGAGGGATCTGGGAGAAGCTTTTCTCAGACAATACAAGCACAACATGGATATGGCACCGAGCCGGACTCAGCTGCAGAGTCTGTGCCAGAAGAATAATGAGAGCTTCAAAGAATACGCCCAGAGGTGGCGTGAACTTGCTGCAAGAGTTCAACCCCCTATGCTGGAAAGGGAGTTGACAGATATGTTCATCGGCACACTTCAGGGAGTGTTCATGGACCGAATGGGGAGTTGCCCATTTGGAAGCTTCTCTGATGTTGTAATCTGTGGTGAAAGAACCGAGAGTTTAATCAAGGTCGGGAAGATTAATGATGTGGGTTCCTCTTCATCCAAGAAACCTTTCTCTAGGGCACCTCGCCGTAGAGAAGGTGAAACCAACGCTGTTCAGCACCGCCGAGGGCCGAACAGAAATCAAAATCAGTATAGACAGGTTGCTGCAGTGACCATTCCTGCACCTCAACAACGTCAACCTCCGCAACAACCGAGACAACAACAACAACAACAGCAACGTCCTTATCAACCGAGGCAGAGGCTGCATCCTGATAGACGTTTTGATCCCTTGCCCATGACCTACGCTGAGCTACTGCCTGAGTTGCTCAGACTAGGTTTTGTGGAATTGAGAACCATGGCTCCACCAACTGTTCTGCCACCAGGGTATGATGCAAATGTCCGGTGCGATTTCCATTTTGGGGCACCAGGTCATAATATTGAGAAGTGCCGGGCTTTCCAGCACAAAGTCCAGGATTTGATCGATTCCAAGGCGATCAATTTCTCTCCAGTGCCCAACGTTGTTAACAATCCTATGCCAGCGCATGGTGCTCACCGGGTAAATTGTGTTGAAAGCGAAGCTGAAGATCTGGTTGTCCGGGTTGACGAAATTCAGACTTCACTGCTTGTGGTTAAAGGTCGTCTGCTGAGTAGCGGTATTCATCCGGGCTGTGATGAAGATTGTGTGGGCTGTGCAGAGTCAGCTAATGGGTGTGAACTGTTGAGGGCTGGCATTCAGAAGCTGATTGATGAGGGATGTGTCCGATTTGGTAGGGCTGATAACAGAGATCGTGGGGCAGTGTCTACTGTCACAATCTTTTTCAAACCGTCTGAAGGACGGGCACCTACAACGAGTGGTACTCCGGTTACCATTGCTGCACCAGTTTCTGGCAACACTCCAACAACAATCGTTGCTCCGGTAAGAAGGGCTGTGAACAGTAATGTTGTGCCTTGGAGGTATGACAATGCCTACCGAAGCAACAAAAGGGCTGAGAACAGGGTCAAACCTTCGAATCAAGCGCCCGTGACAATAAATGTGCCAGCCAGTAAAGCTCATGTGGTTGCAAGTCCCGCTGTGGACAATGTGGGTGGACCAGGAGGCTTTACTCGCAGTGGTCGGCTGTTTGCGCCTCCACCATTGAGGGATGCTAATGCTGAGGCATCTGCTAGAGTTAAGGGCAAACAGGCCGCAGTTGACGAAACGCCTGCTCAAACGAATGTGCCTGGTGGCTCATTTGAGAAGGACGTAGAGGAGTTCATGCGCATCATTAAGAAGAGTGACTACAAGATTGTAGATCAGCTCAACCAAACTCCCTCCAAAATCTCTATCCTTTCCCTGCTGCTGTGTTCTGAGGCACATAGAGACGCCTTGTTAAAGATGTTGAATATGGCGTATGTACCTCAGGAGATTTCGGTCAATCAGCTTGAGGGTGTAATTGCTAACGTGAGTACCCGACACGGCGTGGGGTTTACAGATCTTGATCTGACGCCCGAGGGGCGGAATCATAACAAAGCCTTGCACATCACTATGGAGTGCAAGGGGGTTGTATTGTCTCACGTACTGGTGGACACGGGATCTTCGTTGAATGTGCTGCCAAAGCAAATATTGAAGAAGATACCTATTGAAGGGGTTGTGCTGACGCCTAGTGACCTCGTAGTTCGTGCTTTTGACGGATCCAAACGTTCTGTGTTTGGGGAAGTCACTTTGCCCATAAAGATAGGTCCTGAGGAGTTTGACATCGTCTTCTATGTCATGGACATCCAGCCTACTTACAGTTGCCTACTAGGACGTCCATGGATTCATGCAGCAGGGGCGGTCTCGTCGACTCTCCACCAGAAGCTCAAATACGTCTGGAACGGTCAGATTGTGACCGTATGCGGTGAAGAGGATATCTTGGTGAGTCATTTATCCTCGTTCAAATATGTCGAGGTGGATGGCGAGATCCACGAGACTTTATGCCAGGCGTTCGAGACGGTGATTCTTGAGAAGGTGGCGTATGCTGAACAGAGGAAGCCAGGTGCTTCAATTACTTCTTACAAGCAGGCTAAGGAGGTTGTTGATTCCGGTAAGGCTGAAGGCTGGGGCAAGATGGTGGACTTGCCTGTCAAAGAAGACAAATTTGGCATTGGGTATGAGCCTCTCCGAGCAGAGCAGGGTGCAGTAGGTCCAAGTACCTTCACCAGCGCAGGGCTGATGAACCACGGTGACGTCTTCGCAACTGATGTTGAAGACGGTGATAGTGACATTGATCTCGACTGCTGGGTTCGCCCGAGTGCACCAGGGGAAGTGATCAACAACTGGACTGCAGAGGATATAGTCCAAGTTACTCTTCAGACAGAGTAATTTTCTTTTGTTTTTCATTCTGCACAAAACCCTATGTTCTGCCCAAGGCGTAGTGGTTCATTGTAGGGCCTCATGTTTTCAATGATTATCATTAATAAAGGACGTTTTGCAAACAATTTTGTGATCCCTGTCTTTCTATTTTTGTATTTCATTTTCAAAAAAATAAAAATGGCAATGTTTTTGTTTTTGTGACTTTCTTGAACTCTTTTTCTAAAACAAAACATTAAAACATGCAGAAGTACCTTATGGAATCCACTATGAACAAATCTGTTATGGCTCAGTATGATTTCGACAATCCCATCTACCAAGCTGAAGAGGAGAGTGATGAAGACAGTGAACTCCCGAAAGAATTGGCTAGATTGTTGAAGCAAGAGGAAAGGGTCATCCAACCTCATCAGGAAGAGTTGGAGATTGTGAATCTTGGCACTGAGGACGCCAGAAGGGATATCAAGATCGGGGCTGCTTTGAAACCAGAGATCAAGAGCAGATTGATCGAGATGCTGAGAGAGTATGTGGAGATATTCGCCTGGTCATACCAAGATATGCCTGGGCTGAATACTGATATTGTGGTTCATAGACTACCTCTCAGAGATGATTGTCCTTCGGTTAAGCAGAAGCTTCGTAGAACGAGTCCTGATATGGCAGTAAAAATCAAGGAAGAGGTTCAGAAGCAGTTCGATGCGGGTTTCTTGTCAGTAACAACTTATCCACCGTGGGTAGCCAACATCGTTCCTGTGCCGAAGAAGGATGGCAAAGTCAGAATGTGTGTCGATTACCGGGATTTGAACAGAGCAAGTCCGAAAGATGATTTCCCATTACCTCACATTGATGTATTGGTGGATAATACGGCTCAATCCTCGGTATTCTTTTTCATGGATGGTTTCTCGGGCTATAATCAGATCAAGATGGCGCCAGAGGACATGGAAAAGACGACATTCATTACACCTTGGGGCACGTTTTGCTATAAGGTGATGCCATTTGGGCTGAAGAATGCCGGTGCTACCTATCAGAGGGCAATGACGACTCTCTTTCATGACATGATGCACAAAGAGATTGAAGTGTACGTGGATGATATGATTGCGAAGTCGCAGACAGAAGAGGAGCACCTGGTTAATTTGCAGAAGTTGTTTGACAGATTGGTCAAGTTCAAACTGAGGCTGAATCCGAACAAGTGTACGTTTGGTGTAAGATCAGGGAAGCTGTTAGGCTTCATTGTCAATGAGAAAGGGATTGAGGTTGATCCAGCAAAAGTCAAAGCTATTCAAGAGATGCCTGAACCGAAAACAGAGAAGCAGGTTCGTGGGTTTTTAGGGAGATTGAATTACATTGCAAGGTTTGTATCTCACCTAACTGCCACGTGTGAACCAATATTCAAATTGTTGAGAAAGAATCAGGCAATCAGGTGGAATGATGACTGTCAGAAAGCTTTTGACAAGATAAAAGAATATTTACAGAAACCTCCAATCCTGATCCCTCCAGTTCCAAGGAGACCATTGATAATGTACCTGTCAGTTACCGAGAACTCGATGGGGTGTGTATTGGGACAGCATGACGAGTCTGGTCGAAAAGAGCATGCCATATACTACCTTAGCAAAAAGTTTACCGACTGTGAAATCAAATATTCGCAGCTCGAGAAAACTTATTGTGCTTTGGCCTTGGCTGCTCGCCGACTGAGGCAGTATATGCTGAACCATACTACCTTATTGATTTCTAAGATGGATTCAGTGAAATACATCTTTGAGAAGCCGGCTCTCACCGGACGTGTTGCCCGTTGGCAGATGATCTTAACAGAGTACGATATTCAGTACACGTCGCAGAAGGCTATCAAAGGTAGTGTTTTGTCAGACTATCTCGCCGAACAACCGATAGACGACTATCAGCCTATGATGTTTGAATTCCCTGATGAAGACATCATGTATCTGAAGATGAAAGATTGCGAAGAACCTCTTGTCAAGGAAGGACCGGATCCTGATGACAAGTGGACACTGATGTTTGATGGGGCTGTGAATGTGAATGGTAATGGTGTTGGTGCAGTGCTGATCAATCCGAAAGGTGCTCATATACCCTTTTCTGCAAGGTTGACTTTTGACGTCACCAACAACGAAGCTGAGTATGAGGCTTGTATCATGGGAATAGAAGAAGCCATTGATTTGAGAATCAAAACGCTTGACATCTATGGAGATTCCGCTCTAGTGATTAATCAGGTCAATGGAGATTGGAATACGAACCAGCCGCATTTGATTCCGTATAGAGATTACACCAGAAGAATACTGACGTTCTTCAAGAAGGTGAAGTTGTACCATGTCCCGCGGGATGAGAATCAGATGGCGGATGCCTTGGCTACTTTATCTTCCATGATAAAAGTTCATTGGTGGAATCATGTGCCACACGTTGCGGTGAATCGACTCGAGAGGCCTGCGTATGTGTTTGCAGCCGAGTCTGTTGCGATTGATGAGAAGCCGTGGTATTATGATATCAAGAACTTCCTCAAGACTCAGGAGTATCCTGAAGGTGCGTCGAAGAATGACAAGAAAACCCTGAGAAGGCTAGCTGGAAGCTTTTATTTGAATCAGGATGACGTGTTGTATAAGAGGAACTTCGACATGGTCCTGCTCAGATGCGTGGATAGACACGAAGCAGACATGTTGATGCAGGAAGTGCACGAGGGTTCGTTTGGTACCCATGCTGGTGGTCATGCAATGTCGAAGAAACTGTTGAAAGCCGGTTATTACTGGATGACTATGGAATCCGATTGCTTCAAGTATGCTCGGAAGTGCCATAAGTGTCAGATTTATGCTGATAAGGTGCATGTACCACCAAGCCCGTTGAATGTCATGAACTCGCCTTGGCCGTTTGCCATGTGGGGCATTGACATGATTGGGAAGATTGAGCCTACTGCTTCGAATGGACATCGCTTCATCTTGGTCGCGATTGATTACTTCACCAAATGGGTAGAAGCAGCTTCCTATGCTAATGTTACCAAACAAGTGGTTGCCCGGTTCATCAAGAAAGAAATCATCTGTCGTTATGGAGTTCCTGAGAGGATCATCACTGACAATGGTTCGAATCTCAATAACAAGATGATGAAAGAGCTTTGCAGAGATTTCAAGATTGAACATCACAATTCTTCTCCTTACAGACCAAAGATGAATGGTGCTGTAGAGGCGGCTAATAAGAATATCAAGAAGATTGTGCAGAAGATGGTCGTAACGTACAAGGATTGGCATGAGATGCTGCCTTTCGCTTTGCATGGGTATCGCACCTCAGTGCGTACGTCGACCAGGGCAACCCCGTACTCCCTTGTGTATGGTATGGAAGCAGTCCTACCAGTTGAAGTGGAGATCCCTTCTCTGAGGTTATTATTGGATGTCAAGCTGGACGAGGCCGAGTGGATTCGGACGAGGTTTAACGAGTTAAGCCTTATCGAAGAGAGACGGCTAGCAGCTGTGTGCCATGGGCAGTTATATCAGAGAAGGATGAAGCGAGCCTTTGATCAGAAAGTGCATCCTCGGACATTTCAGACTGGTGATCTAGTTCTGAAAAGGATCCTTCCTCCCGGTACAGATAACAGGGGCAAGTGGACTCCTAATTATGAAGGTCCATATGTTGTGAAGAAGGTCTTCTCCGGTGGAGCCTTGATGCTTACAACTATGGATGGTGAAGATTTCCCGTCCCCTGTTAACTCAGATGTAGTCAAAAAATACTTCGCATAAATTGACCCGCTGGACAAAAAGAATAAAAGAGTCCAGGCAAAAAAGGGCATCCCGGTGAATTAAAAAAAAACAGAAAGAAAAGGTTCGGGCATAAGTTAGGGATAAAAATGAAAAGAATTTGTACACCCGGTAAGTCGAAAACCCGCAAGGGCGGCTTAGGCAAAAATGGGTATCCCGGTGGATTGAAAACCCGAAGGGGCGATCCAGCCAAAAGAGGGATTAAAGCGAAGACTACAGTCTGAGTTTATCTGTACTTCATCACGCTTCGTTATGCGCCATCTCGAAAGATGTGATCGGTCCAGTCATTCTTCTCAGAAAGCAAGGAGTTAGGAGGAAAACTGATGATCTGTGAATTATAACAGAATTGGGAAATAGTGGATGCCGTGTTCACATTGCCATTAGGATAGATTTTTTCCTTTTGTGCGCAATTGCCTCTTTCTAGGAATTGCTTCCCAATTGTATTCGCCTTTTCAGGCGCATTTTCAATCAATAAAAGTCGTTATTCAGATAAATTGCTCTCTTGTTTTTATTTTACTGTTTTGTTTGCAAAAACGTCCGAATTTTTTATAAACATTGCATATAAAAACATGAAGGCTTAACAATAACTTGCAGGAAGATAAAACATTTGAAAATCATTTTGAATGTTGAGGACACTTGAGCGTATCTTGTCCATGTATCCCTGAGGCATGTTGATTGTGGTTGTTTTGCAGGTCATTATCTGTGAGCATTCCCCAGCAGATATTTTCTCTCCAAGCAAGTTCGAGAGCTATCAGAGTCTATTCTCTCCCCAGCAGTCGGGTTTGAAATAGTATTGCCATCCCCAGCAGGGTCGTGAGCGTTTGTTTCCCAGCAGGGTTGTGAATGTTTCTTCCCAACACAGGGTCTGATGTGTGTTTTCACCCGCCAGAATTTTGGTTCATCCTCAGCAGAGGGGTGTTTCATCCCCAACGGAGGCTTTCCCCAGCTAGTCCCCGAGTGGAGCGGGTTTCAACGAAATATTTCTCCAGCAGAGTTCATCCTACCAGCGGATTGGACGAGTTTTCGTAGCAGATTGATGTTTGCATCCCCAGCCGAGTATATTCTACCTGTGGATTGCATGGGTCGTCCCCAGTGGAGTAGCAATTATTCCCCAAAGCTATCCTAACTGAGGTTTGGTTGAGTCTTCCCCAGTGAAGTCGCTTTATCATTCCCCGGTAAAGTCGTCTTGTTACTCCCCGGCGAGTAGTTTCACCAGAGAGTTGCCTGGTTTGCTTTCCCCAGTGGAACAGTATTGATTAATCCCCGAAGAATTGCGTGGTTTGTTCCCCAGCGGAGTCTATCCTTTCCCCGGCAACAGTTTTGTTTCTCCAGCATGAGCGAGAAGTCGGCGCTTCCTTGGCAAAGCATTCCCCGATAAGAGGCTCTCCCCGCAGATTATTCTCCAAGCAGAGTCTCCCCGCAGAGTTGGAGTATCTGATCTTTTGGCTCCCCGACCGGAGTTCATTTTGCATCTAGCATGTAGCAATCATTGCATCTTCAAAAATGCGTAGCATTTCCATTCGAGATGGAGCATTACGCCATAGAAAAATTCAAACATATGCATTCATGTGTTCGAAACCCCATCAGACTGTATCCCCGGCAGAAGCGGATATTTGTTCAACCTGTACGGCACGTTTGCTACAGTGGCTCCAGTCAACTGTTGATGTTGACAATCCCCACAGAGGTTTACTTCCTTATCCGTTAGTGAAAGGAAAGCTTGTTTCTCCCCAGCGAGACCCCTGCAAGTGTTTAGCCTTGCCCTGTCATCTTGTAAATGTCAGTATCCTGTCAGCACCCGCGTGTGTCGTTTCTTTGGTGTCGGTAAACACCATCTTTCGGTGCTTTCCCAGTCATGTGTAAGTGTCTGGTCCTTTGTGGTGTCGGTAAACACCATCTTTCGGTGATTTCCCAGTCATGCGTAAGTGTCTGGTCTTCTTTGATGTCTGTAAACATCATCTTTCGATGTTCGTAACGTCGTCCTCCTTCCCTAGTGAAGTGGCTTACTCCTCTCCGTTGGTGTCGATAAACGTCGAGTTTTTCCTATGCGTCCGTTGGCGTATACGTGATATCTTTCCCCACAGGGTCGTCCCCAGAAGAATCCTCCTCTCCGTTGGTGTCGATAAACGTCGAGTTTTTCCTAGTTATCCGTTGATAACTAGTTGTATCTCCTTCCCAGTTCATCCGTCGTCCGTCGATGTCTGGTTACCTCTCCGTTGGTTTCGATAAACGTCGAGTTTTTCCTAGTTATCCGTTGATATCTAGATGATTCCCCTCAGAGTTCCTCCTCTCCGTTGGTGTCGATAAACGTCGAGTTTTTCCTAGTCGTCCGACGACGTCTAGTTATACCCCTCCCCATGCGGATTTACCTCTGAAGCAAGGAATCCCTGAGCCCTAAGATTCCCTAACAGGCACCCATTCCCTAGGTGCCATAAAGTAACTTGAGCGCCAAGAGGAAGGGTGCCCCTTCACATCAATTGCACTAAGGCGCCACTAGGAAGGGCGCCTCTTCCCATTGCCCTACACTAAGGCGCCAAGAGGAAGGGTGCCTCTTCCTTGCATGTGAAGAATCACATGCAGGCTCCAAGAGGAAGGGCGCCTCTTCCTTTGCATGTGGATTCTTCACATGCGCCTAGGACAAAGACAAACATGTGAATTCTGCATTTTGTCATTTCATTGTCTTCTTCTGCCATTACATGCAACCAATCACATTCTTCTTAGGTTGCAAACCTACTCACTCATTCATCTATAAATAGTCTTTCATATCAACAATATCAAATCATCTTCATTAATACTCAACTATATTCTTCATTGTCACACTATTTCTCTACCACACTCAAGGTCTGCAACATAAAATCATGTCTTTGTTGACTATGGGCGATGAACACAGAGGCACACTCGAGAATATCTCAACATTTGTATGTTATCTCTCTCGTTTTACTTATTCCGTTTTTAGTCTTATACCTTTGTTATCTATGTTTTTCTTACTTCTTATAGAGTTGTCTTTGTTGATTATGCATTTCTTCTTCTTATTGCATTTCTTACTTTTTTATTATTAATGATCCGAAGCGTTTTAGATGTCGTGTACATGAATATGTACCCCACGATCCTTTAATAGAACCATATATTAGAAGATTTGGATTTGGAAATGTACTCAACATTGTTTCGTATTCGGTGGACTACAAGTTCATTCTTGCTTTGTTGGAGAGGTGGAGACCCACACATTTCACCTTTCGATTGGTGAGTGTACCGTCACACTTGAGGACGTGTACATGTTGTTGGGTCTTGTAGCACCTCAAATTTGCACCTACCATTGTACATACATTTTCATCATTAGGTCATTAACATAACAAAGTCCATTGCATAGCATTGCATAGCCATTTGCCCAAGTGCAAGTCCAGCTGACAAATTAGGTCAAACTGGTCAGGAGATCAGGTCAAACAAGCAAGCATGTGCCATTTCCATTGAGACAAAGCCCTAGGGTTGATTTATCAAGTTCATATGGTCTAAGGATCATTTTGAAGTGATTTGGCCAAAGATTGGGTGCTCAGAAGTCATCAGTCAAGTTGAATTTTAGCTGAAACCATAAAAAGTCAACTGTGGTCAACTGTGGTCAACTGTGCCTGATTTTATGGATTGGAAGGTGGGAGATGGTTTGAAAGGCATCATTCATGTCCATATAAGTCTCATTTGACATTTCATGTGATCTTTCATGGTGCATAATCACATTTTATCAAAAACTCTCATAGCAAAATGGCATTTTTCAAGTGAATTCATTTGCATTTTTGGCATGACATAGTGATTTTGAGAAATACATGGCCTATGCACATGGGACCAGTTGCAACACTTCACAAATAGCATTTGGAATTTGCTTGAACCAAATTTGGACTGATACATTGACTGGTTTGGAAAAGGGCATTTTGGCCACTTTGATTGAAAATGCACATTATGCTAATCACTTCCATTTGCTTAATCTTGATTAAATTTTGGATTAGCAGAAGGTATAAAGAGATAATTGTAACAGAAATGCATAATTACATTTTCATTCTTTCAGATCTAAACAGAAAATCTCACAAATTCTCTCAATTTTTCACACTTTGCACTTCCACTTTTTTTCGTGATTCATCAAGATTTCTTCCATTTTTCTGCTGTTTCTCTTGTGGATCATCATTTGTAGGTGGAGTAAGAGTTCTGTTGAAGCTCACAGTAGAAGAACCTTGAAGATCCATGGCCATGGCATTTGCACTTTGTGTATGACAGTTGAAGATTGCCGCGAATTGGAGTTGCTTCAAGCTGAAAAGTTGGTTTCATCTCCTTATCCACACCTTGCTGCGCATCTGTTTTTGGATTTCAAGGCTCGAATTCATCGAATTTCCAACTGCACTCAAATTAAGGTTGGATTTCGATCTTCATAATTGCTTAAGTTAGGATATGGATTCGATAGAGTATTCATTGCTGAGTAATCTGAAGCTTGAATCGTGCATTTTCGTTGGATATTCATTGAGAAATCTAGGATTTAAGTTTGGATATTCAAACTGTTCTTGATCGAAGCTTTTTATAGGTTGAGTTTTAGCTGAAATCATTGTGATATTGTTAATCCTCATTGAATGACGAGTCTGTCCATGTGCGATTTGTTCGTTTTAGTGAGAAATTGTTCATATGCATTTTCTGGAAAGTTGTTTGATGAACGTGGTGAAGAAGATGGTCCAGATCGCGTGTTTGATCTTCACTGCCATGGCTTGCGTTCAAAAACGTGTTTACCGCCGGAATCAGCGAATCACAACGTGCCAGGCCGTTTAATGAAACGGCCGCGTTTTGGCCAGGCTCTCAGTATTTACAAATTTGCCATTCAGCGCCTTTAATTCATTTTAAATATTAAATAAAAATTTCATTTCATCAATGAACTTCAAAAAATCACAACTAATTCATTTTTAATCCAAATTGGATGGGGATTTTTGTGTTGATCTCCAAATTGTCTCTAGTTTTTTTTAGGTATGATAGTCAAAGTTGTGCCTGGTGAATTTTTTGACTTTGTCTAATGCCTTTGATATGTGTGTTTCAATTGTATGTTTCACCACTTTTAACATGAAATCTTGATGCCTTAGCCAAAATGCATGAAATTTTATAGGCTTGTTCTTGACTCATTTCTGGTGATTTTGATGTGTAGTTTGTGATTTTTGAGCTTATGGTTTGAGAGATATGATGTGTTCAAGTTGAGTGTGACAATTTGTGTCACACTATGTTGTGTTGTGTTCTTGAATTTTGTTTCCATGCCTATGCTTTGCCATTTGCTCTCAATTTTTACATGTGATATCATCTGTATGCCTAGTTTTGCCATGATGTTTTGCAGGATTTGTTGAGCCATTTCCTATTTGATTGGGATTTTTGTTTGCTGTTTAGTCATTTTAGGGTTTTTCTTGAGTGATTAACTTCCATGCTTTGTGAAATTTCCATACTTTATCATATGAAGATGAAATTTGATGGAGTGGTTCCTAACATGTTTAAGTTTACTTTGGCTTTGGTCCCATTCATTTCTTATTTGTTTTCACTGTTTTACAATTGCTTGAAGTTGACACATGCTTTGTGATCTAGTTTGGATTGATTTTTGTATGTCCTGACTTCTTGGATTTAATTTCCCTACTTCCATTTGTCCAAATAGCATGAAATTTGATATGAAGCTCATTGAATGTGTTCTGTTTAGACTTGAATTTTTGTAGAATTTATTGAGCTGTTTTGGTATTTGTTTGATTATGATCATTCTGTTTACTCATATGTGGTTCACACTTGCCTAGTTTGACTTAAATTGTGCATGAAATGAATTTGGTGCATAGCTTTGATGTGAGACCAATTGGATTCTCTTCTTAATTGATTTATCTTGGTTTTGATCATTTTTCACTTGCTGTTTTGGATTTTTCATCTCCTTTTGGCCCTAGTCTTGGACTAGTGGTTTGTGATCTCACTCTTGAGTTGTGTTTCAGGTTAATAGCACAAATGGCCTATGCTTGATGATGTGCTTCCATTGGACTTGATTTGTGACTTGTGTATAGCTAATTTTGACTTTGTTTTGCAGGGATTGATACTTGAGTTTGAGCCTTAATGGCTTGCACCTTTGTGCATTGGCTTGTGTTTATCTGTGTGTAGTTAACTGTGAACCATTTGCTGTTTAGTTCTGTGATTGGTATACTGATTGTATTTGATTGATTTCAGGTACATTAGTTGCTAATATTGCTTTGCTTTGCTTGATAAGCAATTTGCACTGAGGTATAACATTCTTGTCTCCATGTAGTCTGGAAGACCTGGCCTGTTACTTGGCCAGGCACCTGTCTGAAGTCCTCCTTAAGAGGCGATGTTTGTGCTTGTTTATTTTTGTCCCCAAGCAGGTAAAGACCTCTATGAGGCAATTGGCGGATAAGAGAGATATGCAATCTATCTCCCGCTCTTCTGTTGAGTCATCCCTCTGCTCACACCAAGGTGTTGATGCATTGGGATACAAACCCAAGATCTTGTACAGTGTACAGTTGTGTCAGTGTCTTAAAGTGTAGAAGGGTTCCCGCTTCCTGGACCCACACTTCTTTGTCTAAAGCTCTCCCTGGCCAGGGATAAGAGCTGTGAAGTCTAATCTTCACTCACCTTTCATCTAGCTTCATCTTGACTCTCAATGTCAAGGTTAAGAGCTACCCTTACCCCTGTACAGATGACTTGCTCTTGCAGTCTTACCCTTTGATTGAGCCCCACTTGTGTGTATATAGTGTGTGTTGTTTATGATTGTTTGCTACTGCTTGTGCTTTAGGATAGGCTTGCTTCCTGTGCAAGTTAGCTAGAAACCTTAACTTAGGGATGATTTGCATGATAACATCTAGGCTCGAGTCGTAGTCTCCCTAGTTGTGTCTCCCTCTGTTATCTGGTTAGGCTAGTCTTGTGTCCCTTCGTAGGGGAACTACGTCGCCCTGATCCTCATACCAGATGAGGTACGTAGGCAGGAGATGAGCAGATCTCTCCGGGCGCCTGTGTCTTTGTTTTGTGTTGTTGTGTGCTTGGAAGCTGATGTAAGTCCATCGAGTGGCATTCGGGTTCTAGTGTGGGTTTGTTGGTTCGGATGCTGATGTAAGTCCAATGATTGGCATTCGGGCTCCACGTTTGCCTTCTTGTGTGTGTTTTGGTTCGGATGCTGATGTAAGTCCAGTGATTGGCATTCAGGCTCCACGTTTGCCTTTGCCTGTGTTTGTTTGTGTGCGTGTTAGCCGAGCTACGAATGCTCTGATTCTCCTTCGTCCAAGAGAGATACGTATGCATAGGATGCGACATCCTAGCGAGCATGTTTTCCCCTAGTCCAAACTACTTTGACTCTGATGTCTATGCTTGATAGACTAAGTAGGCCCAGGATGTGATATCCTGCCGAGTCAGTCTTGTTTGTTTTCTTGCGTCTCTTTCAGCCAGTGTGTGTGTGTGTTTGAGCAGTGTTTTAGCAACCATTTTCCTTCTTATTGTGCGTGGATCCCGTCGAGTACGACGGATGCGTAGGGGTGCTAATACCTTCCCTTCGCATAACCGACTCCCGATCCCATTCTTTTTGGTCGCGAGACCATGCTTTTTCCAGGTTTACTCTGAGCGTTTCCTTTCCCTCTTTTGGGATAAATAACGCACGGTGGCGGCTCTGTTGTTCTTGTTTTCCCGCCGGTTTTTCGCGTAATGCGACAGGTCTCCGTATAGATGGAAAGACTGTGAATGGTAGAGTTAATCAAGACAACAATATCTGCAATAAATTATTGGGTGCCCCTTTGTTAGACGACGAAACTGAGGGAGAGACATCCGGTCAAGCAAGGGGGCAAGGTATAAATGTAAAATACCTTAAACAATATTATGACAATATAGTATTGTCCGAAGATTCAATCGAGTACGAGAAAATAATAAAAGTTCGGTGTTATATTATGATTTTATTTGGTAATTTTTTGTTTCCAGAAAGTACAGGTAATTCTGTAAATATAATGTATTTACCTTTATTACGCAACATTAATAAGGTACACATTTATAGTTGGAGTTCAGCTGTGTTAGCCCATGTATATAGTGCAATGTGTAAAACTCCAAAAAAGAGTATATGTACTTTTTTTTCATGTGCGTATTTGCTCCAAGCTCGAGGTTGGTCAAGAATGCCGTCGCTCGCCCCGATAAATGAGTGTCCATTCGTGTTCCCGTTTGCAACCAAGTAAGTCTAACACTTTACCATTTACCATTTAGTTAATTATATTTTATATTATAATTAACAATAAATAATATTTCTTACTTTTTTTTATCTAAGGTGGTCAGTAAGGGGGATGAACTACAATAGGTGTCTGAAACACGCTATTGTAGTCTATCGCAATCTATTGGACCACATTGGACATGACAATGTAATAATCCTACACAACTATATTTTAATTTAAAAATACTTATCAAATTATTTTCCATCTAATCGTTTCGTATTATTTTATAGTTTATCTGGAGGCCATATCTGGGTCTGGATCATGATGTGAACCATGACTATGCTGCAGTTTGGACATCGAAGACACCGATTATCCGATTCACTACGGTGGAAATGCACCAGAGTGACCAGATCAAACTGCAGTTCAGCATGCTACAACAGATTCCAGAATCTCCCACGTGTTTGGGGAATTGACATCAAAAAAGGGTTGATGCACAATGGGATTATTCTGACTGGAGAGACTTTGCAAAAGAGATGTGTCACCAATGGAGGAATCGACGACAACACATCTTAAACGAACCAGTCATCCATGGTGCAAGACCGACTCAACAATATATGGCATGGTTTAGGTCGGTAACAACTCAACAATTTGTATCTGAGCTGCAATATTTGATGGATCCACGCCAACTTGCTTTGTCATCGTACGCCCCACAACAATTCTCCACCCAACACCAATGTGAACCCACCCAAACCCAACAACCAACCACACAACATCAACCTAACACATACACACAACAACCAAACACCCAACCTCGCAACCAGTTCATGTCATCCACCCAACAACCAACCATCCAACGTCGCAATCCATTCATACCACCCACCCAAACACAAAACCAAGAATCAAACCCCACAATCACAATTGTCTATAGTCCAGATGATTCATATAAGTCACTTCATTGTAGCCCCCCATCAATGACCATCCAAACATCTCATCAACATAACATCTAACCATTGTTTAACTATAGTATGCCCCAGAAACCATTGTTTCATTTCCAAAACGACTCAATGACCCAATTTGGGCAACTATACCGTCCCCAATTCACTCAATCCCAACGACCTAACTACGATGACATAGGCACCGAACTCCATTACGGGAACGTCGTTGGCCAGAGCCCCTCTGGATATTGAGAGCAAATGATGACACATCTGTCAAATACCGCTGGAACTTCCGCCAGACCTTCCCACCAGCCATCGCTCGATCAGGTCAGCACACAAAGACCTCAAACACCTCAAGAAAATCGTGGGAGACCTCGGAGACAAACTAATGCACCTGGATGTGGAACAAGGGGGCGTTATAATCGGGTCGGTCATTAGTTTATTGTCAGTTCAATGTAACCAGTTATTACATCATCAATAAATTTATTTTTTTCCATTACTATTTTTTATTTATTAAATAAACAAAACTAAAAATTAAAAATTAAAAAAAAAAAAAAAAAAAATATACAAGGGGTGTATGCGCTAGATGAATTGGCGCATACACTATCCAAAATGCATCTAGACGTCAGGAGCATTGGCGCCTCCTCATGAGGGCTAATGCATGCGCCAATAGCATTGGCGCCTCCTCATGAGGAGCCCAATGCATGCGTCAATGCTATTGGCACCTCCTCTTCATGCATTGGGGGTACGTCAATTCATCTAGTGCATCCTTTACAAAACCCGATTATTTTGATATTTTTTTGAATTATTAATTATTTTCTTTTTTTAAAAAAAATGATTATTTTAAAAAAATTCTAAAATAATTATCTAAATCCGACCGAATCAATCCTATACTATTCAAATGAAACAATTGAATCAATCAGATAACTAACTCAATTCAATTTGTTTGTACATCAAAGAAAATGGATCGATCGATTTTAATCGACGGCTGAAATTTGTCCTAACCTACCTACTACTATGTACTCCTATCTTCTGCAATATTAATTGTGAAATATTACCTGCTTTTCACACACTGCTCAATATATAATTGTTGCATAAATTGTACTTTGTAGTTTGTAACCTACAGTCATACACTACTTTACTTCACATCGATCAATATTTTAAGGGGAATTCAAATCCTCTCATGTCCTTATCTAATCTTATCTTATATCTGAAGTATTTAATTTTGCATGATGATTAGGTTACCATAATAGTTAACTTTAATGATAGAACTTTTAAGTGCTTAAAGGGTAAAGTGGTTTTGAAACTAAAAATAATATTTTAATCCTCTAAGGATCACTATATAAAACCCAATGGTTATTTTTATATACTATAGTAATCTGCTATTATTATTAATTCAAAGGTGGCATGACATAGGTAGCTAGAAAAATGAACAAGAGGCAATAGATGATGATGTCCACCTCAAGACAAAATAGAAGGTGAGCCATGTAGATTAGGTAAATAAATACTACTAGCATTAAATTGAATACAATTAATGAATACTCCAAAATCCAAACTTTGGTTATCAAATCTCAGTAGCACTGCGAGTAGCCGAAAAGGTAATCACTAGTTTTAGGTGCAGAGTGCAATTCTGATTTGTGACATGACATCTACTTTGGCATATTCCAATATATCAGAAAATACAATCTAAAATTCTTGAGGCATGATAAAATGGAAAAAAGTAACACTCCCATATTAAGAAAAGAAAGCGATATTAATAGTTCATAATGGCAAACATGTCACTGCCTTTGCTAACAGACAACCACAATGGAAGCAGCACTACCATCAAATCATGTAAAATCAAGGGGTGAAAATTCTAAGATCCTTCAATTTTTTACTTGCAAGGAGTACAATCTAATGCATTTAATTTACATCACATCACATAACTAGTTTCTAGATAAGACTTGTTCAGCTAGAGCAGTGAAACTTGAAAGGAAAGCAAGCATTAGAAGCTCGTGATCCAAGGGAGGCGCAGGCTAAAATCATTACCTTTTTCTGGTTATCTCTCTGATTTTTCCGATGCAATAAATCAATATTTTATAAAATGTAACTTTTCTTTTATTTAAAAAAGGTTTTCGAAAAGAGATTTTTGTAGATATAAAAAAAATTTATTGTTTTTTTATTTTATTTTGTATATAATGAAAATAATATTTATTCTTTAAAAATTTATGGAATTTCGGACGGAATCATAGAAAATATTTGAAGGATTAAGTGATCGAAGAAGTGAAGGTTGTTGACTCTTATAAGAAACCAAATAAATATTCTAATGCATTAGTAAAAATTGACATCGATAGTGGTTAAGACGTGGTATTCTTAGAAGATCCTCAATTTTTTATTAATGGCAAGATATAGATGTAATGGGAACTTTATTCTTGAGATTGAATTTATTGTAGTTTTTTTTCTTTTTTGGGGCTTCGATCCCCTTTGTTAAAAATAAATACTTATTATTAATATATTTTTAATTTTTAAAATACTATAATAAAATAAACTATATTTGAAAAATTTGATTAAACTCTCCAAAACTCTTCAAATCTCTTATCTAATACAAATTTTTAATTCTTTAAATTATGGACATTTTGATTTTTGAATTAAAATAAATTTCTCAAATTCCTACCGACATAAATCTTTTCACTCAATCATTCTCTTATTTCAAAGTTTTCCTCCAGGCTCCTATAAACTCATAAATAAAGTCTTAAGGTTTTATTCATCAAATTATTATGGCCTAAATAGTTTTTTGGTCCCTATAAGTTAACGAGTTTTTTTATTTTAATCCTTGTAAATTATTTTTGTCTGAGTCCCTATATCTTACTTTTGTGTTAGTTTTAGTCCCTAAAAATAAAATCCGAAGGAAAATCTGCAACCTGCAGATTTTCTTATGGATTTTGACTTTAGGGTCTAAAACCAACACAAAAAATAATATATAGAGACTCAGACCAAAAAAATAAAATTACAGGGACCAAAACCTAAAGCTCGCTAACTTATAGAGACCAACAGACTATTTTAACCAACTATTATTATCTACTAAGTTAGGGCATCTCTACAATTATATGTGTTGTTATGTTCAACACATGTCGTTGTCTAATGCTGGTATGAAGTGTGTAAGATAATTCGAATAAGTGTCTTTAAAAATAATTAAATTTTCTTTTATTTTGATGTTTTTTTGCATTAATCTTGACATCTGTATAACACACGTAAGATATGGGCCACACAACTTAGACAAATGGTAGAAAAAATTACTCATATACACTCCTTTCTGCACATTTATAATGATTAAATAAGCATTTATAATCAATAAAAACATGAAAAGTAAAAAAATTAACATAAATAGGGTTAAGGTTTGCATGGTTGAAAATCCTCTGTTAGGGTTTGCGACTAAAAAATATGAAATCTCACAAGATGAACAAGATCTTTTGGAGCACAATTCTAAAAAAGTTAAAGGTAGTGATCAAAATTAAAAAAGACTTGAGCATGCATTTGGTATATGAGGATGTGGTTTCAATGGAGAAGAATGATCAAGAAATTTATGCACTTAAAAATTCCTATAAGGATTTAATAATGGGGAATTCTGATGGAGATAAACAGAGTAATGTTACTATGATTGTTATTTTGACTGATGAAGAAATAGAGAATCTTTCAAGGGATGATGAGGAAAAATGTATATTGGTAGAAGAAAGGAAGGCATGTCAATATGATTGTCCAACTTTCATACTTTCGAGAAAGGAAGAGGAAATGATTTCCAAACCATCGAAATCAGGATTTTATGTTAAACTTCTTGGTAGGAAGATTGGATATAGGGCCTTGGAAAGTGATCAAATTGAGAAGGTAGTGATTTGGATAAGATTTTTAGGGTTACCACTTTTCGATAAAGATTATCAAAATCATGCTTTAATGGATGGCCCTTGATTAACATATGATCAGTATATTGAAGGTGAGAAAATTACACAAGAAGGAGAGTTGAATTGTGTATGCCTAAAAATCTCTTTTCACTTTTGATTCTGGAATATCAGATTCTGAACCACATTCAAAGTCTGATACCAGAGTGAGTAACAACAGTGCAAAGTTTACTTCCTTTTCTTAACTTGGTTTCAGAACCTAAGGTGTCAAGCTCAAATTCTGATACAAGTAAAAGGCTGAATCAGATGAGATCATGACTTCAAAGTTTGTTTGCACAACGGAATATAAATGCAGAAGTAAATAAATATACATACAATATATTATGGTTCCTCTCAATTGAGAGTAGTTCAGTCCCTTTGCAACATAAGAGATTTTCACTATAATCAATATATTATAATTTGCTCAATCAAACTAGAAAGTGACTTCTACTCAAGCCCTCAAGCAAGAGACTTCATTGCCTAACCCTTTCAGCACTTCCTGCTCAATCCCACGGAAAGAGACTTCCTGCTTAATCATACCAAATCGAGACTTTCTGCTCTGCTTTCAAGCATGAGGCTTCAATGCTTGAATAACCCGTTCAAGACTTCTTACTCTACCCATAAGCATGAGACTTTAATGCTCAATCAAAATGATCGAGACTTCCTTGTTCTATCCTCAAGCATGAGACTTCAATGCTCAATCTATCCAGAAAGAGACTTATGCTCTGCCTGCAAGCATGAAACTTTAATTCTCAATGAATCCTTGAAAGAGACCTCTTTACTCAAGCACCCAACAAGAGAATTCTTTGCTTAAGCACTCAACAAGAGACTTCTTACATATTCTAATCAACAACTTAGAATAGTAATTACAAATGCACTTGATATTCTTATCAGTGTTGCATAATTACCACACATATCTTGATGTCTCTAAGATTTCTAAGACTAACATAGGTAAGAAATCTTAAGACTCTAGTGTACAAGATAACAAATATACATAAGTGTTCTGGCTTGCATCAGATCCTATATGTGTTGTATGGTTCTGTTGACAGCTTATCCGAAGACTTTCATAGTATTTGAATCTTCAGCATATTCATAGTTTTCAACCAAAGTCAACGAACCTATGATGGTCGACTTGATCAATCATTTTTCAACATATTCTTCATATCCTTGAACTTCCTTTTAAAGGACTAGGAAAATAGTCGTTGGAGAGTTTGAACATAATGAGAAGGCTTGTTGAAGAAGTATGTGTAAGACCCCAATTTTGACCCTAAGATCCCCCATGTCATCTCATCAATTTGCATTGGCTTTGGGATCACACCTTAGTATCCTCCTCACCCCTCATTCATTGGGTTTGCATTGGGAGATATCACCAAGCATATTTGATTTTATCATACTTTATTTTTATTTTTCTTACTAACCAAAATACTAAAAATATGCCTAGCATTGTTTTATTTCTTTTCTAGGTAGTGTGTGCATCCACCTGTCCATCGTCAAGCTCATATCTAGGGTTTGAGACTCTCAATGAAAGAGATCAATCAAGAAAAGGTTCACATTGGTTATAAGCATCATATATGGATCCTCGTGTTCTTTATTTGTCATTTGATCAAGAATTCATCAAGATTTTGAATCTTATTTGCCTTGGAAACCTTAATCCATCTGGGTATCTTATGTGACTTCCTTAGCAAGTTTCTTCAACAATTGGTCAAAGATATCATGGGATACTTTTTTGAACATCATCTTAAGCATATATGATTCTCCATTAACCCCAAAGAGCAAAGGAACTTCAAGTTTGCAAGTTGATTCAAGGAGGTTGACCAGAAAAGTCAACTAGTCAAATCTAGGGTTCCCTGGACCTTATCTCCTACGATTTTTGTCATATCAAAATGATTCTAAGTTTATGAAATTAAAAACAACTTTAATGTTGGAATAAATATATAATTTTTCTTGGAAACTCATTTTTTATGGTGAAAGATTATAGGTCATTTTGTTTGTGCCCTAGATAGAAGGTCAACTTCCAAGGACCATAACCTGCTCAATTTTTATGATATGAAGAGCATACAAGTTTCGTGATCCATTTAAATATGTCTTATCCAACTTTTCTTATTTGAGAAAGGTCAAATTTCACTTGAAAGGGCATGTACCAAGAGGAAACATTATAGGTCATTTTGGGCCATCATCATTCAACAAGCAATTTTCCTCAACTTCTAAAATCCATAACTCCCTCATGCAAGATTCAAATGGTGTCAAATTTGTAACCAAATTGAAGAGAATTGAAATATATACAACTATGTTTGATTCTTCCAACTTCCACCTCAAAATTCATCATGATCCAAGATCCAAATGAAAAACGTTTCAACATCAAAGTTGTTCCCCTTAATGTTAGATTTCCGAAAAGTCCAAGATCATGTCATTTAGATTATTTTTGAATGACTTGCGTATGGGTGTAATGCATGGGCCCATTTAGAAATTTTCATGACCGACTTTCAATTAACAATGCATGGATTCATGTTAAGTCTTCACAATATTTTGCACACGATTTGGGGATTGGATCACATCATTTTTGGGCCTTGTTGCATGCCCATGCAACCATGCACACCATGTTACTATTTTGGCCAAAATTTGAAAGTGTGTGGAAAGCAACTTGCAAGCCTATGAATACATCTCCTTCTACTAAGAATCGAGGACCCCTTTGCCCAAGCTTTGATCTGCAACACTCCCACCCTCCATTGATAGAACAACATTGAGGATTTCACTTGAAATCGAGTTTCATTTCCCATTCTATTTTGGATTTGAAACTCTAAGGGTTCAAGCCATTTTTGCATCCAATTCACTTCATGTAAGTTGGTAGAAGAAAGCTCAAGCAAATTAGAAGAGAGATCGAGCTCCACTAAAACAAATAGAAGGTGATTTTCTAGATTTTTTCCTTCTTCGATTCTCTCTCATTTCTCTTGATTCTTGGTTGTCTGAAGCCCTACCAATGTAGGCAACAAGATTGAGTTGCTTTGAGCTCAAATTAAGCAACTCAGTTCATACACCTCGTTTTTTAATTCCACACATATCTCTATATAGTGAGAATTGGGAAATTTAGAGGTTAGATTCGTGCTCTCCATCATTTTTCCTTTAATTTAGTATGTAGATCTTGAATTTTGGTGAAATTTGGTGATGGACTAGTTCAGTGAGGTCCACCGGAGAAGATGATCGGAGCCCTAGCTCTGATGGTGTGTTGGCTTCATCTCATCCATCTGATCTTGGTCCAATGTTTTAATCATGGCCCTTGGTTTGAATTACTTTTGTTCCCACGTGTTTGACTCAGTGTATGGTGGACTCCACACGTGTGGCCATCAGATTTGCCACCTTAATTAATAAGGGAGATCTGATGGCCCCTGTTTTTTCTCTTTTTATTTTAATTTCTAATTTTATTTTAAATAGCCTTATTTTCTTTAATTCGTAATAAATTCATTTTTAATCCAAAAAATATGGGACTTTCACCAAAAATCTTTAAATATTTCCCTCTTTTATATTTTGAATTAAAATCATTTTTGGATTAATTTTGATATTTTTTGAGAATTAAATGATTTGTGACTTGTTTTTAAATATTTTTAAATACTTCTGACTTTCTAAAAATTCCCAAACTTTTTGTCTAAGGTCCTTTGACCTTGTTTGACTTAGGATAAATCCCTTGGCTATTCATTTGGTGATTTGAAAGAATTTGAGGTTTTTCCTTTTGAAAAATGTTTTTTAATTGTTTAATTGTTTAAAAATATTATTGAGCCATTTGATTGACCTTGTGATGTTTCATCTTCTGCTTGGCCTTGATCATGGTTGATTTGAACTTCCATTTGATCAATACTATTGGATTTAGGAGGTTGATGAAGTGTACATTTCATCCCTTAAGATGAATGGATAATATTGATCAGATGAAATTCCTCCCATGATCAATTTAGGTTTCCATTTCCCTTCCCCTCTTCATCTTCATCCCCATTCTTCCCAATCCTTCATTGACCAATGATTTCTCTATAATCCAAATGCTATTTGATTCATCAATGGCCCTTTGTCAGATGAATCAACATGAGCTTGGTTGAGATAGGTCCCTCCCATTTTATTTTTGTATGTGGTATGCTTTAGGAGCTTGGTTCTTTGTACCATGTCTCTAGCATGCATTAACACCAATATTATTATTACCCGGTCTCAGATAGGTGTGACTTCTACATAAGTCCAATTACGATTGCCTTAACATAGAGCTAAATCTGCCCCAAAAGGTATATCACTCTTATAAGTGAGATTGTAAGTCTCCAATTCTTCATGGCATTGTGTGAAGACTTGACCTTTTTTCCATTTATGAGAGCTAGTAACATACTTGTTGATTTATCCAAGTTGGATCCCTTCTCATAGATGATGTCTTGGTTCATGTCTCCATACTTGCGAATGAATGGTTGAGTGTTCTCCAAAGAATGACTAAAAAAAATTGAACTCTTCACTAACATTTGACTAACTTCCTTTATTATTTGATTTACTTGTATGTCATTTACTTAATGTAATTTAAATTTTAGTACCACTATCATTCATTAACATTTACATTTCATGCAACTTGCTTATGTTTCAGTCATCTTCACTTTGCTCACTTGAGCCATATTATTGTAATTGTGTATATTGTGTGCTTGTGATATTGTTCCGTTTATGGTCTTAGGACCTTAAAATACCTAATAACAACAAAAATCCTAAAAAATATATTGGTGGACTATTGGACCACTGCCTTTGGTTGGATATGAACTTTTGGACTTAGAATAGGCAACTCCCTTATGCTTTGAGGGCTTGGCCAATGCCATTATTTGAGACTGAGTTATCTTGGCCAATGCCATTCTTCTGAGACAAGCCTTAAGTCCCCCTTTTGGTTTACCTGTTATTTTGTGTATGTGTTTAAGTTGATATTTTGATCTTGTTATTTATATCTGATGATTGTTTCTATGAGTATCCACAAGGAATATTTCATATGATACATTTTGAAGACACTGAAGACTGCTTACTTTTGGAATGCTTGCTTGGGTGTTGACCATCTTTATTTGATGCCTCTGATCTTCATATTTATTGCTTGAATGGTTATACTTATTGCTTGCTTAAAAATCCAAAGGATATGGGTCGTTATCTGACATTTTTGTCTTGTGGATTGCATCCCATTTGTCATATCTTTTCAACTCTAAACTTTTAATTTTTGTCTAGGATAGTCCCTTCATCTCCTCCCACTTCTTTAATTTCAAAATCTCTCCCTCTTTTCAAAATCTTCTTTGCTTGTGATTTCAAACTTAGACATATTTTAATAATTAGAAACCTTGGCCTTATGCCATTGAATTTTCAAATATTTTCTTAATCAAACTTGTAAATAAACTTAACCATATTGACTTTAATTTCAAAATACAAAAAGAACTAACCATCTCATCTAAATATTTTGGCCATTTTGTTCCTTTTTCTTTTAACCTTTTTAAAAAGAGAGCATTTAGATTTGAGTTATCTTTAGTTGAGATATGATTCTCCCATTTCCATGATATTTCATTATAAGTCTTTCCATTTATTAGGGGTTAGTGGCATACTTGTTGATTAAATCCAAGTTGAAGCCCTCCCTCTTAAATGTTGTAAAGCACTCATTATCGGCGGATGCTTGGTTGAGTATTATCCCTTGGATAACAAAAGATCTTTAAGCTTTTGTTAAAATCAATCCACCAATCTTATTGAAATTTTTACCACGAACTACGAGGTTTTGATCCCTCATTTTTAGGTTGGTACGTAGACATAAGACCGAAGGTCTTGTCAAACACAAAATTGTAATTAAAGAATTCTTTTCTCATCCCATCATTCTTTTTTATCAAACATCATTTTCAACTAAAACACTTGCACACAAAAAAGGGCTCCCTAGGAGTACCTAATACACTTTGGGTGCTAATACCTCCCCTCTGTGTAACCAACCCCTTACCTGTAATCTCTGACATATTATTAGTTTTGATTTGAAAACTTATTATCTTTGGGTTTTGTTCGTACGTTTCCTTTTTCCTTTGGAAACAATAAAAGTGCGGTGGCGAATCTGGTTTTATTGATGTTGAGTTAACCAATAGCTCGATGGTCATGAATTTACCGCTACAGTATGTCAAGAGAGCCATTGGAGATTAGCTTCTGGTTTGAAGCTTCATCCATTGAATAATAGCAACGCTCCCAATATCTTTCAAGGTACTAGATATCTACCAAAGGGTAGAGCATACTGAAGATATCACATCTTTATTTCTTGAGCCATGCAACATAAAACCCTAGTGGATTTTGTCCGAAATTCCAGGGTTTTGATAAGACAAGACTGATATGGTACAGTGTACGGAACATATGCTCTTCAGTCTTTTAGAAGTTGAGTTATCATCAGAGGCTGGACCGATATCAGAGTCTGAAGCCTTTAGATGCTGATGAACAACTTACAGATTCTGATCAATCAGAATCTAAATCACTTTTTTGTGGAACTGAGTCTTTTGATATGCTTTAAAGCTTGATGTAGTTTGACTTCAAATCTTGCAAGCAGTGTTCTGATCCTTTAGATGCAGAACAACATTGCTTCTCTTTAGTGGTTCTTCTAAGTGATTAAATTTATTTGTATCAAGGTTAATGTTTTTTGGTCCTACACACTAGAACAACCATTAGTAAACCCTATTGTTCTTTAAATACTTTATTATCATCAAAACCTTTTAAGGGCTAGAACAAATCTTGTTCCAACATATCTCATAGTTAGAGAATGAAGCCCTAATTTTCATCCATAAAATGATCAAGTTGAGAAGGTGGCAGTTTGGGTGAGATTTTTAGAGTTACCAATTTAATATTATGATGCAAAGGTTCTTACATTCACTGGTAACAGAATTGGTAGAACAATGAAGATGGACAATATCACTCTTCTTCAGTAACGAGGAAAGCATGTGATATTGTGGGTGGAAGTTGATTTATCAAAAGCACTACTTTCTATGTTCACGATTAGATATAGAGTCTATAAGGTGAAATACAAAGGGTTACATTTGTTATGTCTAAATTGTGGGAAGTTTGGTCACTATATGGAAGGTTGTGGAGAGAAAGTAACTCAAGTAGCTTAGGAGGGAGATGGTGTCCATGAGGGAGACAAGAATGTGGATGCCAATGGTATTCAAAGTGATAGTAAGGTACAAGAGGGTCCTTGGACGATTATCAACAAATAGAAACGTCAATAAAAAAATATGAAGAGTGATTCCTTCCTTGGTGAGTACACTATATTAAAATCTACATCCACTCCGCAAACCTTTGGCAAGCAAACATTCGATAAATAACACACACGTAAGCGCAAACATCCTAGATGGTTCCCATGGAGTACCATGGATGTGAGGGGTGATAATGTCTTCCCCTTGCATAACCGACTTCCGAACCTGTTCGTGGTTGCGACCACCATAATTTGGGGTTTTCTCGATATTTTCCTTTTCCTTTGGAATAAATAAAAACTGAGGGCAACTCTGTATTTATCGCGTAGCGACAGCAGGTATGCTTTGCAACTCAAACATTTAATGATGATTAATCGAGATGTGAAAAGAAAGAGGTATACTCTTAAGTATGCAATAACTCTTTGATCCATGAATATACGATAGTGGTGAATATGAATAACAATGATCAAAGCAAGAGTTTTGAGGATACCTCAATGTTTATGATCCTTAGTGACCAATCAACCTCATTAAAGATTGAGTAGATATGTTTGTGATAGACTTATCTATCTCGTGGCTTGAACCAACTCTAGAATCCAACGATACATAGAGAAAGACGCACGATAATGTGATTGGTGTACCCCTTTAAGTTAAGTGTTTATCAAGGCCTTTTGATAAAAGAGGCAGTACACTATTTTAAGGTTGAAGTGATTGAAAAACTCAAATTAATCCTTTAAAATAGTGGATTTAATTTTTCTCATCTCAATAAATTATATTTACTAACCAAAAAGATGTTTTTTTAGTGTTTTATATAAAAGAGGTGCGATAAAGTTAAACAATGGTGTAGAAAAGCAATAAAATTCAACACAAAACCCAAAATGCACTAAGGAGGCTGATCAATTAAAGCCCAATCAATTGGCACATGGGCAATCGATTAGAGAAATATGTCGCTCATATTTTCATATTATATCCAAGCTAAATGTGTGCTTCAAGGCAACTAAATACCAACATTAATGATGAATGCTCAAAATCCTGAAAGATCTGAATATCCAATTGATTTGAGCTATTAGACAATCAACCGAAACACCTATTTGGAAAGTTTTAAATATGATTTTAAATCAGCACAATTTCTATTAAGTATGTTCCAGAAATGCACAGTTAAAACGTCAGAGTACGCATTATGAATATGTATGTCTTCTCTCTATTTCTTGCATCTCAAATTTCACATCTTCTAGCATATTTCTTGTGCGGGCTCTCCTTATCTTGCCATAAGTATCATCATGGCCTCTTCCAAAAGTCATAAATATGAAAATATCCCAAAAAGGAACGTTTTCACCGCTAGGTTGATAAATAGAAACCAATAAGAGAAGAAGACGATCCTAGGAAGGAAAGTGATTCAACCATGGTACATGGAGTCAAGCCTCTTGAGAAGTCATAAACCATAACATCAAATATTTTAAGATTCTCTAAGAGTTTCTTTACACAGGTACCGAATAGAACCTTCCCAAACCTAGTTAGAGAATTCTACTTGAACTTAAGACTGTAAGAACCTCACTAAGATCCTTGGAAGAAGTTTTTAGTTACCAATTGTAGGGAAAACCCATACTCATGAGATACCAGCAGGATTTAGGAACTTCAAACATTCCACAGCCATAAACCCCTTTGTTTCAGTCCCATGGAGAAAAGGGAAGTCCCTTTCAAATCAACCCATTTAAAACCAAAGGTTCTCATCCTCCACTATCTTCAAACTAGAATCCTCTTTCCAAGGAATGTGAATCACAACTATGCCATTTGAGAAGATGTCATACCCCTCTGGCTTTTAACCCAAGAAATCCCAATGAATTTGGTAGAAGGAATCTTTCACCACATGATTCACTCCAAAGAGAAATACTCGAGCTACCATAGGATCACCTATATTGCACTCAGATAAATTAAAGTTATCGTAAAATATGGAGAAATAAAAAATGACCCAATAATCAAGCTAGAAGAAGAGTTAGAAGAAGTAGATACTACCACGAAAAACTCCTTTTACCTTAATTAGAAAAGGGGTGAACCCCGGTTTCATATGCAAGGTAACTAAGGGTGTCAAGAAATATGCGCTGCTTTTCCCTCAAATTCCACTGAGCGGAAAGACTTAATGATCGTGGTTTAGATCCCTAGCAACTCATATTTTCTCTTGGTTATAAGAAAAACTAAGGTAATAGAATCAGTCTTATCACCTCGATTTATTAAAATAACTGAGGAGAAAACATTCTTATTTAATTTTTTATATTTCTATATTTTTTGTTTTAACGTGTACTAAAGAATCTATTTTTCCCATTTCTAAAACAGAAACATTGAACCAAAAATATTCACTATTTATACCAATTACAAATCCAAAATGGCACACACCTTATATTTTTACAACAAAACTAAAATAAATGATTAACTAACAAAAGCAAAAACCAAAATGCAAATTCTTGAATGATCGTTCAAAAGGTTTCTAGTTTTATTTGTAACCGGTTGTTAAACACCTATAATTTAAACATTCGAAACCAATTAGGATAATCAGCAACAACATTAAATATTTAAATCATTGATCTCAACAACAACAACAATAACAATAACAACAACAACAATCAATCAAACTTCAATCTCAACAACAACAATAATAACATTCAAACTTCAATATCAACAACGTGCATCAATAACTACATCTAACATAAATAATTTATAATCATAAATGAATGAAAAAAAGAATAACACTTACCTTAGGGGTTTTTAGTTTTTTTACTTTTACTTCTAAGACCATGCAACATATGGTATACTTTGACATCTCTACATGTTCAGAAAGATATATATATATATATATATATATATATATATATATATATATATATATATATATATATATATATATATATATATATATATATATATATATATATATATATATATATTGTTTACTAGTTTTCTCATATCCCTTATGGATGATCATAATGAATAGCATGCACATCATTTAAATTATTTTCTTTGGGTAGGAAACGTACATGTGTTGCGAAAGAAGGGGTCTCGAAATTTAAATCTTGATTTTTATAAATATCAAGAATATGTTTTCCTTGTAGAACAATTAATCACATAATGTTAGAAGGATCGATGACGTGAAAAACTTATTTTTCTTGGGATGTCATGATGAATGGTTCTTTCATATGATTTGTCTTTCGAAGATCAATCAGTGTGAATCCTATTTCATTGGTTTCTACACCAGTGTTACTGTCAATCCACTTGCACTTAAATAAAGGCACTTTAAAATTAACATAATCAATCTCGAAAATATCCTCAATTACCCCAAAGTTCGCTCTAGATCCTAGTACAAGTTTGTTATCTTTGGAACTATAGAAGTACATGGGTTCAACTTCAACTATAACCCCACTATTTTACATGGTACTACGATCATCCTTTGATTTTGTATAGAATGAAAATTTAATAATGTCGTATGCACTCCAAGTTATTACATTAAACTTATGCATATATGACATCTATTTAATTGTCTCAGATGTACTAGTAAATTTAGAACCCTTTCGATAAACCAATTTATGAAAGTTTTGTTATGCTCTGTCAACATCAGTTTTTCGCTCATCCATGGGGATTTTTCCTTGATAAAACTTTTGTGAGTGGACAAGTAAGGTTGAACTTCATCAATGTTATCCAATATATACATATGTGCTTGAAGAACTACATCTCGGTCCATTGTCTTAACATTTAAACCTTGAATACCTCTACCTCCATATCTTCCATCATGACAAGACTCGTGAGTTCCTATAGAGTTTTCTTTTGACAGATAGTTTATACAAAACTCAATAGTTTCTTTTATGATGTAGCGCTTAAGGATTGAAGCTTACGAACGATGGTGATTTTTTGTATACACTTTAAAGATCTTCATGTATGGCTTTACCGGATATATCCACCTTAAATTTTAATCAACATTTCATGTCAGTTTTCAAGAAAACTGGAGGATAAGATGATTTATAAAATAAGGGCGTCATTTTGGTTCTAAATAAAGCACAAAATTGCAGAAGCTGGGAATTCAAGCTTAAGCACTGAGCTACATTTTCTGTTGGTTTTCTAAAAAGCCGAGGGATAAGATTTAATTTTTTCAAAAAATAAAATAAAATGGCGCTTTCCAGGTAATTTGACCTCGATTTTAAATTGGTTGAGGTGAAAGTTTTGTCATGAAATATATTATTTATAGTAATGAGAAGACACAAAGATGGATAAAGTTTTTCAGTTGTGTTAGAATTTAGCCAAGGATATGAAGAAGATCAAGAAAATCATCATAAGGGATGATTATGCTTATGGAAATGAATATACTCACTTAGGTGTCTTAGGGTTTTTTCCTTCGTTGTTACTTTTATTCTGAAATTTCTCGCTTTCCGTATTATTTCAATTTTGCAACTTTTCCTTTTGTACTTTGAATTCCTAGAAATTTTCAATTAATAAAAAAAGTGATGTTTTTCCTTTCCTAAATGTTTATTTGCAAATATGTTTGAATATTTAAAATATCACAATGCATTTTTATCTGCCTTTTCGATTTAGTCGATAAGGAGCACACACACCTATAGAGAAAGTGATGTCGGGACGACTAACAATAAGATATAATAGGCTACCAATCATACTTCTATAGAGACATTAATCAACAATTACTTCTTGATCATAGTTAGTAAGTCTGAAATGAATGGCAACAAGGATGCGTTTATGCCTAGCATTTTCCAAACAAAATTTCTTAACAATATTTTTAGCATATTTGCCTTAGGAAATAAAGATGTCATGTTTCATTTGTTTAAATTGAAACCCAAGAAAGCAAGTAAGCTCACCAACCAAGCTTATTTCGAATTCAGATTGCATTTGTTGGACAAAATATTCTTGGAGCTTGTTTCAACCCATAAAGTGCCTTCTTAAGATTGTACACATGATCTGGAGAAAATGGATCAATGAATCCTTTAGGTTGTTCAGCATATACTTCTTCATTTAAACATCCATTCAAAAAGGAACTTTTCACATCCATTTGGTATAGTTTGAACTTCATAAGACACAATACTCATAATAATAATCTTATAGCTTTTAAACGGGCGACAAATGCAAAGGTTTCATCGAAATTCTATTTGATTATATCCTTCAACCACTAGAGGAGCCTTGTTTCTTGTAACATTCTCATTCTTCTTAGACTTGTTTTTATAGATCCATATGGTACCAATGATGTTGTGAGAGTTCTAGGAACTAATTCCCAACCTTTATTCCTTTTAAATTGACCAAGTTCTTCTTGTATGGAATTTATCCAATATTCATCCTTTAGTGCTTCCTTGACATTTTTGGGCTCACGTTTGGATATGAAGAACATATTGGCTATCAATTCTCTATAATTGATAGGATCTTTTGCTTTGATGGTGACTCCTTCATTTAGTCCCCAATTATATTTTCAATGGGCAGATTCTTCTAAACCCTTGTGGATGGTTTTATGTTTATTAGAGCATTATCTACATAAATTTTTGTGTTCTCATCTTCAACTGGTAGAATGATGTTGGTATTCTTGTTAGGACCATTAGTTATGACATGTTGCTCTCTACCAGCAAGAACATAATACTTGCTACCAAATACATGAAATTATTTCACACTTTGTTTTCTTCCTCTTCACATATCATAATGGGTGACCTTTGTGTCTGGTCGAATGATTACACATTTCTGGTTATTCCAAACAATGTTTATTGCCTCTCCCTAAAAGTGGTAGGGAAGATTCTTGGCAAAAATCATAAGCTTAACCATATCTTAAAAAGTATGATTATTACACTCAACAAGCCCATTTTGTTATGGTGTGATAGAGACAATTAGTCTTTAACATGACTTAGACTCTAAAGTCACATGTTGAAAAGGTGTCTCCAAGCACAAGAGGAGGATGAATTGTGGTATTCAAAATTCGTGACTAATTTCAAGTTTTATTACTTAAACTAGTTATATGTGTTAGTACGAGAGAGAGAGAGAGAGAGAGAGAGAGAGAGAGATTGCACCAGGACTTATAGATGTTCGATCGATCTCTTGGCATACTCCTCTCTTCAAGAAATTAATCTTGAGATTTCAACTAAAATAATATCTTTGGGATTTTACCAAGTTATGCCCAAGAACCGTCTTAGAATCGAGTGAGATTTTAACACGCGAATCCCTCAAACCAAATGGAACTTTTGATATGATAAACTCACGAACCAAGAAAGAGGTTTTGACTGGTTGATATCATAAACCAAATAAAGATTTTATTTGGATAATCTCAACAACCAAACAAGAGAAACACTTAAAGAGTATCACACTTTAGATAAAAAGTTGAACACAAGTTCAACTAAAAGCTCACAAGAGTTTTTCAGTCAACAAGGTACTACGGGAAACTTTCAGTAAAAGAATAAAAAAAAGAGAGAAGTGAGAATCAAAAAAGATAATTGAAATATGAAATCTCGTGTTTTTTTAAAGTGATGAGACTCCTTCCTTTTTTAGTAAAAATGTGGTTCAAAATGAAAAGAATCCATGGGATTTTTTATGTTCATAACCGATTATTCATATCACATCCAAATTGATGTCAATCTAACATTCGTCAATTCTTGATATGTTCCTAGGAGGGTTATCCACTTCCACCAAATTGATGTCAGTCTAAAATGTTTGTCATTTCCTTCCACATATACTTAAACAATATGAGCCTCAAACCTTGCAGAAAATGATATCTACTGAAGTAATATCCAACTCTATTTCCCTAACGGTAACATATTGACTAAGCAAATATCTCTAATTCTCAATCATCCTTTATTATTTGAATTGCGTACATAATACACTAAACCCAATCAACATTTACCCTCTTTTAATTCCACCTCTTAGCAACTTCCAATGAATTTTATCTAACCTTTTATAAACCTTACAAAACATGATACAAACCACATGTTCTTCCAAACTTACATACTTATCAATCCAAGAGTCAAGCTTTCTAAAGATGAGCTTGATATGGGACTCCGAAGTAAACTCTAAGCAAGGGTTGGCTCTAATCGAGAGTCCCCAATACTTAAATGAAATATGCTTTTATTTGCAATGCATAAATACTTCTGCCATATATATAAAAATCGGTGCTGCATTGACCACTATGAGATTGTTCTTAGTAAAAGTCGTCTAAAGAAATTAGGCTATCTATAAACCCCATAATAATAATCTAAATGTTCTTAATAGAGGTATTTCCAAATATCTAGGTATCATTTACATACTACATATGAGAAGCCACCTAACCAAAGTATCCAACTTTAAAACCAGAGAAAAACCCTAGATCATTTGGCTTGCAAAACCATTGTTTCAACCATTTTTAGATATTAATCTTTGAGTTGAGCTTCCATTTACTAGGAAAACAAGTTTCCCATAGAACATACATGCACATATCCAAGTACGCCATCTATAACAAAACTCAAATCTTCACAATGTAATCCATAAATTTCAACTAGCAAATCCATAATCCTTTTTAAAGTAGAGTTTAAAGATAAGGCAATCATCATTAAACTTCGTGAGCATATTCACTGTTCATTCATCTCAAATCACCCCATCAACTAATTGTTTCCATTAGACGAATACACGCTGGTTTGGAGAGATACGATTATCCATAGACAAAGATAATTTAACCGCTAAAACCTTTGCAACCAATTTATACCGAAACCAATTAGAAAAATCGATCAGAAGTCTTCCAAACAAATATGAGAGCTTCAAATAGAAAGGTAAAGCAGGAGATAGTCAAAATTGAGATTTATATCGGAGTGAGAGACCAAATACAGGTATAAAACTATCATCCTAATTCTTTGTTAAACATGAGGGATAATTTTGTAGACTATGTTATAAGCCATCCAAATGTCCAATAAGAGAAAGTCCCACAACTAATCCAGACCATTAATCCCCGATCACCGTTGGATATCATCTAACGATCTCCCTCATTCCAAGCAACGAAGCATGGCCACCTAAACCAACTTTCATATATAATGTACCTCACGTGAAGAAAAATGTATGATTTTAATCTACTCTAACTTTCACATTACTCCTCATTCTCCCACTAATTTTGACGGTGGAGTGCTAACTTTAAAACTAAATAAATTAATTCTATACTTTTACATGAATCTAAGTGTGGTGGAGTGCTAACTTTAAAACTAAATAAATTAATTCTATACTTTTACATGAATCTAAGTGTGTGTTCCTGATGATTCAAATATATTTTGATTAATTTAAATTTTGAATTTCTGATCTAAGTATGTTTCAAAAAGCACAAATATTTTAACACATTTATGTTATAAGATGGGATGTGTCACTCTATATAAACTTTCGTATGCTCTAGGTTGATTAAAGGATATAATTTTTTCTGATATATATATATATATATATATATATATATATATATATATATATATATATATATATATATATATATATATATATATATATATATATATATATATTAATTGTCAAATTAATTTATAAGACTAATTAAATTTTTAATTAAATAAATTTTAATTGATATTAGTTTTTGTGTAGTAATTTATATGACTAATTGTCAAATTAATTTATAACACTAATTTAATTTAAGCATGACTATGGCTTGTGTTATTAATTATAAGATAAATTCCAAAGAAATGGTCGAATTCTGGAAGCTCAAGAAGCCCTCCTTGGTTACTCACCCAAAGAACCAATCGAGGTGATCTAATTGTGAAATGACAACATTATAAGGAATATGGAGTTGAATTAGAAGTTGAGAATGAGAAAATTAAGCCAAGGAGAAAACAAAGTTGGTTTAAGCATGATGATGAAGATCATCCTTGTATTAAATTAGTGTTCCTTTTATTTTTTGAGTCTTAATTAAATTAAATGGGTGGTTTGTGTAAATTATAGGGGTAGGAATATAATTGTGGAAGTAAGATATTTTTTGAGTTGGAATGGTAGTAGAATTCTATTTCTTGGGCTTCATGTCGAAAACCACGTAACTTAAGACCTTTTTAGCCCACTATACGATGATACCACTGGTTTTCCATTTTGTTGCCCATTGATGATTTGAGTGTGAATGCTTATTTGAAGTTTGAAATTTTGCAATCCCAAAAATCAATATAATGAAACAATTACTTAATACAGCTACAAGTGATTAGAGAAAACTAATACTTTGTTTAGATAAGAAAAGAAGATAGTAGGAAAATAAGGGTAATGAATGTTGAAAGAATTAAAAATAGGTAAAAAGTTGATGAAAAAACAAATGATTTTATTGTTGTTTGGGAAAAGGGAAAGTGGATAGATAGTAAGAGAAAAGAAAGACATAAATTTGGTAATTGACATGGTAACCCTTATATAAATATAAAATATCAAAATATGAATAACAATTCTACTAACCCCTAAGATTTCCACCAAACTAATAGAATTATGAAAGATAAACTCTCAGATAATGTGAAGAATGATCTCAACGCCCTTTTTACTCCTTGAGGAATTCTCAACTCTATAAATCAACTTAACGCCATAGGAATCCTTGGTTTTTATGGTATACCGATTATTTTTCTATCAATTTTTTGGAGTATAGTGGAAGAAGACATCACCTCGGTTGTCCTTAACATTCTCCATGAAGATGGTGATCCTAGAGACCTCAATCAAACTTTCATATGTCTTAAAAGGTTAAAAACCTTATACCTCTAATGAGTGTTGTGGATCTATGTGCTTGCATATACAACTATCTGCAACAACCAAATGTTCACGATGGTTTTTGTTGATGACAACACTATGATGTGAAGTCTTCATTAGTCAAGAAGAATTAAGGATCAAAGACGTTCTATCAAGATCAAGATGTTTTGCTTGTGAGATCAAGATATCAACACCTAATGCTAAGCAACATTTGGTGGAATCCCTAATGATCTCTAGTCAAGGAATCTCTAATGATGGTTCCAATCAAAGAAGTTTTATCAAGCCTCGTTAGTTAGAATAAGTCAAGTCCCAAATGAAGTACCGCATAAATGATTAATCAAGCAAGGAACTTGAAGTTTCAAAGATTGTGAAAGAGAGAAAGTGTGAAAACTCGGCGGGTCTGCGCCTGAGTGATCAATATATTGTAAGGATATAAGAATAATTTTTAAAATTACTAAGACAACTCACAGACGCACTTAAAAATATCTTTAAACCTCTCTCTTTATCTAAAACACCTTAAAACCTATAAAGGAACCATCAAGGTGCTTGCGGGACGACCAATTGTGTGTTCCTTATCACTTAGGAAACATTTGTACATTGCTTAATCTATTAGGGACTTTATCCAATCTATTAGATTAAGGAAAAAGGCTTCTTAATCGATTAAGAAACATAATCGTTATAGGGTTTTCTTTTTGGAATTAGGGTTGTCATATTTGTAAAGCTTCTAATTGATTAACCATATGCCTTAATCAATTAGGTTATTAAAAGGCTCATGTATCTTTTTCCTTTTTGAGCCAAATTTTTCTTCTATAAGTATAGGTCTTTTCTGCATTTTAAAATACACCCGAAAATGTATTTCTATAATACTTTCTCACTTTCTACTCTCTTCATTTCATTTCTTTCTTTTTCATGAAATTGCCTTAGTGCTTTGAGAGTGAATAATATCAGTGAGACTTTTGTTGTTCTAGAGCTATGAGAATATTTGTAAGTTAGTCAAGAGGTTTTTTTCTCTTGTGTAATACCTTTTAAAGAAGTTGATATTTGACTCTTGAGCTAAACTAGTTAAAATCTCTTTTTGGTTTGTGAAATTAGCCAGGTAAAATCTCTATTTGGTTCGTGAACTCGGTCTGTTAAAAGCTTTCGTTTGGTTATTGAGTTTAGCTGTCAACAACTATGTTTGGTTCATGACCTTAGTCTGGCGTAAAAGCTTTGGTTGTGTTATGATATTACCTCGGTGTAAAATCTCTCGTTTGGATTGGAGATTAGCTAGTGTAAAATCTCCTATTTGGTTGTAAGAAGGTTTGTGAGTATAAACTATGAAAAGCTTACGTCTGATATAGTGGAAACTCGCAAGAAGAAATTTTTGGAGACAGAAGTATGCCTAGTAATTAGGTCAAACCTTTATAAATCACTGGTGCATTTATGTTTCCCCTTATCTTTTTTACTTTTTAGTTTTTTTTTCCGCAACATTTCCTTATATTCATCTCTTTGATTTTCATTCTTTCAAATATTCTGATGTTTATTCTCTGTTTCAAATATAAAATCATTTTAAACAATTTTATAAGTCAAGATTTTTATAATTAGACATCTTTTTTCAACCTACCCTCTTTTCCCTTATCGTTTTATAATACATGTTGATGTTTTTTCTAACTTAAATAAAGAAGCCTTAAACAAAAAACTCTTAGGAGATATTTCTATTGCCATAAATTCCCCTAACATTACCCATTTATTTTTTGCAGATGACAGTTTGATCTTTTGTAGGACTCGTGAAAAGGAAACAAAGATTCTTCGTAACACCATTAACACTTATTAAAAAGCTTTAGAACATAACATAAATTCCAACAAATCGGAGATAATGTCCCGCAAGAATACTACTAAAAGAGAAGAAAGATGACTTCATTAGCTGAATAAAAATACCTATCATTGGAAAAATATACACCTTCTTAGGCATTCCCACTCAAATGGACTTATCAAAAAACCAAACTTTCAATTTTCTTATTAATAGGATCAGGAAGAAGCTTAAAGGTTGGAAAATTAGCACCATATCATATGCAGGTCGTACAACCCTTAAAAAAGCAATAGCCCATGTTATACCTACTTGTATCATGAGCTCCTTTAGTATCCCAAATCTTTATTGGAAGAAGTGGGCAGAACTATGTAGACCGAAACATGAAGAAGGTCTAGGTTTTAGGAATCTTAGAGACTTCAATGAAGCTATGATATCAAAACAAGGTTGGAGGCTCCTCACTAACCCGAAATCCTTAGTTTCAAAAACCTGAAAAGATAAATACTGTTAAAAAATAACTTCCTTCAAGATAAACTATAAAAACCTTAGATAATTATAGATAAGCATACATTAAAGTGGATGAATCATAAAAAAAGGTATATGTTGGATGATAGGTTATGGAGAGAAAGTCAATATATGGAGTTACAATTGGATTCCAAATCAATGTGCGTTTAAAGTCCTAACACAAAAACCCTTAGAAACAAGGGTGGTTGGAGTTAAGGACCTCATTAATGGGGAAAACAGTTGTTAGAACAATTACATTATTGATAATATATTCCTTCTTATAGACAAATAAGCTATCAAGCCTATTTGTTGATTACTCGTGGGGTTGCTTAGAAGGTGATAGCAGCCAAGCCTAAAAAACTAAAAATTTAAAAAAAAATTAAAAGAACAACAAAAATAATTTCCAAAAGAACAAAGAGGATAAAGGTTTATCATACAATATAACAAAATATTGAGGTAATCAAACCAACACAAACAACTCAGATCAGAGAAACTATAAGAATAACATTGCTGAAATAAAAGAACATGTGAATGTTATCCAAAACAACAATGATACAAGGAATTAAAACAAGGAAGATGGAAAAGTAAAAATAAATCATACATTAAAAGAGTATGGAAATTCTAGAAATATCCATAAGAATCCCAACATGAACCTTGGAAAGAACAAACATTATCAGATCAACCATGTGCAACAGGATTAAATGGTCAGAAATAATAAAGAAATAATTAGAATTATAATAACAAAGGAAACTACAATAATACACCTGATGAAAAGAGTATGAAAGACCCAACTATAAATCACCCAAAAAGAGGTGCATAAAATGCAACCTGAATGCTTGTCTTTGAGAAAATGGGAAATGGGGTCTATGATCCATTTTCAGAGATGAAAAAAGGAAAATTGTGAGAACTAGCTCTCGTAGCATAAAGGGTAATATTGACCTGTTAATCGTGGAAGTTATGATGCTAAAAAAAGCAATTGATATAGTAGTTATGGATTGTTGTTGTGATATAATCCAAGTTGTGTAGCCTAAGCCCAGAGTTAATTAGGTTTTAGAGTTTGTTACTTAGTATACAAGTTAGTTGTATATAAATTGACATATTTTATAATTCGGTTTATACAATCATAATTCAATAATATAAATCCTTATTTTCATTCTCTCTCATTCTCTCTCTCCTCACTAAACGTGCCTCACGCACTAATAAATTAGTATCCAGAGCTCGGGTTAGATTCTTGATCGTGTTTTCAAGAATCACACATCAGTGATTGTGTTTTCGGGATCATAGGTTGTTAATCAATCGTTTCAAAGATGAATGCTACTAACGGAATTCCAAATTCTCTTTCGATTCTTGACGGAAAAAATTTTAACCGATGGAGAAAACAGATGAAGTCCTTGTTTGGATTTCATGAAACCCTAGAAGTGGTTACTAATGGCGTCCTTGAGCTTGTTGAGAATGCAATCGATGCTCAAAGAGTCGCGAATAAGGAGGCGAAGAAGAAATATTGCAAGGCCGCATATTACATTCAACCAACCGTAGATTCAATGAATTTCAACAAGATCTCTCATGCTGAATCAATGAAGGAGGCATGGGATATTCTTTTCAAGTTCTATGAAGAAGGTGGGAAAGTCAAAGTCGTCAAATTGCAGACCTTGCGACGGAAGTATGAATTGTTTCAGATGGGAGAAGATGAAAAGATTGCAGACTATGTGTCGAAGGTGCAGAATCTTGTCCATCTCATGAACGATTGTGGTGAAACCCTAACTGATAAGATGATAGTTAAGAAGGTAATGGGTACGTTGACCTCTCACTTTGATTATGTTATTGTATCTATTCAAGAATCCAACAATCTTGAAACCCTGAAACTGGAAATTTTGGTTGGTTCGTTGGAGGTGCATGAGATTAGGATTGTCGAAAGGAAAGATGTTCAAGATTTGATACAATCATTGTAGGCTCAGGCTTGGAAAAAGCATATTGGTTTTGACAAGTTTAAAGGAAAAAGAGACAAGACTCAAAGCAAGAAGTCTTTGTTGAATCCTCAAAGCATAAGGTCGATGATAGGGCTTCTGAATCCTCGTAAAGAGGATAAGGAAACTCCTATCAGAAAGACAAAGAGAAAAAAAAGTATGCATTGCTATAACTGTGAGAAGTGGGGTTACTTGGCCAAGAATTGTTGGTACAATAAAGACAGGTGAGCGACAAAAGGTAAGAAGGAAGGAGCGAACCTTGCACGCCAAGATTCAAATGATTCTGAAGATATGGTGGTTATGGCTGCAGTTACAGATGACCATGTCAACTCCGAGATCTGGTTCCTCGACTCGGGATGCTCGAATCACGTGATTGGTCAAAAAGTATGGTTAGCATATTTCGACTTGTCGAAGAAGAGCAAGGTCAAACTTGCTGATAATAGCTCGTTGCAAGCAGAAGGTATTGGATACATAGTTATTCAAAGGAGCGATGTAGGAAAAGCTATAATCAAATATGTATTATATGTACCTAGAATGAAATGCAATATGTAACACCCGAGACTGCTTTCAGGATTATCGACTGACCCCACAAACCAACATGGGTCTTTTCAGCATGCTTTTTCCTCACTCATACGTTTTCCAAGAAACTCCCCAGAAGGTCACCCATACAAATACTACTCCAAGTCAAGCACGTTTAACTATGGAGTTCTTATTTTTTAGGCTACCGAAAAGAAGATGCATCGTGTTGGTTAGGTAGTAGCAATCAATCTTTATAAGACTTCCTTCAACCATGAAATCCCATCCCTGAACAACCTCAAGATCCCTCTCATTCCGATGTGAATTTGGCAACCACTCTCCGCCCTCTTCGGCTTCAAGAGTTACATCCACTCTCCGCCCTCTTCGGCCTCGGGTGTTACACAATCTGCTAAGTGTTGGACAACTGGTAGAAAAAGGTTTCTTAATGATTATGAAATATGGAGTATTGGAAATGTTCAACACTAAGAATAATATGGTATTTAAATCTATTTTGTCAAAGAATATGACATTCAAGACCATGATCAGTTTGAATAAAGTACAGTGTATAAATTTTTTTTTATCGACCACAAGCATAATTGGTTGTGGCATTTGAGGTTTGGACATTTGAACTTTCGATCACTCAACCAATTGATTACTCAAGATATGGTAATTGGTATGCCAAGCCTTGAGATTCCCGACAAACTCTATGAATGTTGCTTAGTTGGAAAGCAATCTAGAAAGTCCTTCATTTTGACTATGCCAATGAGATCCTATTGCATACTAGAAGTAGTACATTCATATGTATGTGGCCCGTTTGAGGATCAGAACATTGGTTGAAACAAGTATTTTGTCTCATTTGTCGATGATTAAGTCGAAAGCTTTGGATCTATGTGATCAAGCGAAAGGACAAAGTATTTGCAATCTTTAAGAGATTCAAAATACTTGTCGAAAACCAGAGTGAAAAGAAGAACAAGGTTTTGTGAACATATGGGGGTGGAGAATATACATCAAAGATGTTTGAAGAATTATGTGAAGAACATGGTATTGATCATGAGGTAACTGCTCCTTACATGCCTCAATATAATGGAATAACAGAAAGAAGAAACAATACCATATTGGACATGGCAAGATGCATGTTGAAGCAAAAGAATTTGCCAAAATCCTTATGGGGTGAAGTTGTTCCACTGCTGTTTATATTTTGAACAAGTTCCCTCCCAGAAATTTGAAGAACAAGGTTGCTGAAGAAGTGTAGAGTGGAAAATGACCACTGGTGAGTCATCTGAATGTGTTTGGCTCTATTTCTTACAAGCATGTTCCTGATGCGAGAAGAAGACAACTTGCTGACAATAGTGAACCTATCATTCTAGTAGGATATCATAAAACTGTAGCATATAGGTTATTCAATCCAATCAATAAGAAGATCATGATGAGTCGAGGTATTGTTATTGATGAAAATTCTGCCTAGGATTGGAATTCTTGTGATCCAGTTAACAAGTCATTGATGAGCTATGGCGTTGACGAAGAAACCGATAAATTCGAAGTCGAAGCAATTGCCGATATTCCAGTCGAAGTAGTTGTTGACATTCCCGAAACAGTCGAAGTGAAAGAGGGTATGGCTAGCATATGCTAGAGACCTCAAAGAACTAGAGTTCTTCCACCAAGACTTTAAGACCACGAAGTGACTGGTGATGATGAAGTCGCACCATATGGAGAATTAGTTCATTTTGCTTTACTTGCAGGTGTTAAACCATTCAACTATAACGAGGCTTTAAAGAATATGAAGTAGAAGTCTTCTATGGTCGAAGAGTTACAAGCAATCGAAAGAAACATCACATGGGAGTTAGTCGAATTATCGGCACATAAAAAAGTTATCAAAGTGAAGTGGGTGTTCAAGATGAAGTAAAATGATGATGGGTCGATAGCAAGACATAAGGCGAGATTGGTAGCTCAAGGATTTATTCAGAGAGCAGACTCGACTACTCTGAAGTATATGCATCTGTCGCAAGATTGGAGACTAAAGGATTGGTTGTAGCCTTGGCATGCAAGCAAAACTGGTATACATTTCACTTAGATATGAAATCATCATCTTTTAATGGTCCCTTAGACGAAGAAGTACATGTCACACAACCTCCTGGGTTTGTGATACAGGAGGAATCCAGAAAAGTGTATAAGTTGCACAAAGCGCTATATGGCCTCAAACAGGCACCTAGGGCATGGAACAAGAAGATCGATTCATACTTGGTCGAATTGGGATTCATCAAATGCAGGTCTGAGTATGGTGTTTATGCAGAGGTTGTGGCACGAGATATAAAAATCATCTTCTTATATGTCAATGACTTGCTGGTAACTATAAATAGCTTAAAGAACTTGTCGAAGTTCAAAGAGCTGATGACGAGGGAGTTTGAAATGTCAGATCTAAGAAACTTGCTTTATTTCTTAGGCATGGAATTTCAAATGTTGAAGCAAGGTATGTTGCTACATAAAAGAAAGCATGTCAAAGAGATACTCAAGATATTCATAATGAATGATTCGCCTCCTGCATCTTCTCCCGTCAAACCAAATTTGAAGTTGAAGAAGCATGGAGAGGAAGATAAAGTCAATGCAACTTTGTTCAAACAAATTGTCGAATCTCTGAGATATGTGTGCAATAGTCGACCTGGTATAGGTTTCTCAGTCAGATTAGTGAGCAAATATATGAGTGAACCAAAGGTGTCACACATGAAGGATGGAAGAAGAATCCTGAGATACTTGAAAGGATCAATAAACTATGGAATTCTATTTCGACGAGACTCTGAAAGCAAAGAAGTTATGGTTACTTTATATTCAGATGATGATTGATGTGGAGATAAGGAAGACCAAAGAAGCACAACTGGTTATTTCATTTAAGTATTTGGTTTCCCAATCTCATGGTGTTCGAGAAAGCAACCTGTGGTAGCATTGTCATCATGTAAGGATGAATATATAGCAGGATTCTATTGTGTATCAAGCAATCTGGATCATATATGTGTTGGAAGAGAATGAGGTTGAAGTGAAGAAACCTCTGGTGTTGTAGATCGACAACAAGTCAGCCATAAATCTTGCGAATAATTCAGTTTTGCATGGGAGAAGTAAGCACATTGAGGCTAGGTTTCATTTCCTAAGGGAGAAGGTAAACCAAGGTGAACTTGAAGCGAGTCATTGCTCGAGTGAAGCACAGTTGGACGACATTTTCATTAAAGGAATGAAGATCAACAAATTTCTGAATTTGAGAAAGAAATTAGGAATAGTTCAGATCGACTATGATTAGCGTATGTTCAACAACTTGGATTATAGGGTGGTATGTTGTGATATAATCCAAGTTGTGTAGCCCAAACCCAAAGTTAATTAGGGTTTAAGGTTTATTACTTAGTATACAAGTTAGTTGTATATAAATAGACATATTTTATAATTCATTTTGTACAATCATAATTCAATAATATCAATCCTTATTTTTATTCTCTCTCATTTTCTCTCCCCTCACTAAAATTCCTCACGCACTAGCAATTGTTTCTTAGAGGTGGAATTTGAAGTAGACAACAAGATCCTTGCTAGAACTTAGAATGGAAATGAAAACCCTAGAACTAATTGGGGTTTTGTATGCAACCAGACTCGCAAAAAGACTAAGGTTTTAAGAAACAAATCCAACAAACACATGTAAAATTATAGCTAACTTTGACTTAAAAAATTGAAGTTATTGGCTACTTTCTTTTCAAATATGAGGTGAATGATTTTTGCATGTGGGCCCCATAAAAATGTACTTTCTTTCTTCTTTAACATGAAATTAAATATGGGTGGCAAAACAGTCTGGACTCTTTCCCCTTTTATCCGCACTTTAGTGCGGGATGGACCAAGAGTTCAGACTCACACTCTCAAATGTGTTAGCCCCGCTTTTTTCGTGGACTTTTGCGGACACGTGTATTTACATGAATTTTTGTATTTTTAGGCCTAACAGGTGCAGCGTCCACGGAGACGTAACCAAAATTTTAGACTCTCATTTCTTTTGGACTTTTGCAGAATGGGCTTAAACGAGACGGACATGCTCATTTGTCACCTCTAAATCCAAACGGAAGAAATTGAAACTTCAATAAACTTTTCATACTCTATATTTTCCATTTATTATTATTATTATTATTATTATTATTATTATTATGTCATGTTTTTATTATTATTATTATTTCTCACGTACATATATATTCCTCCATAATTCTCTTCTCCAAATGTAAGATATGGTCTCCCCAAAAATAAACATATTTTTGAAAACAGCCGCGGGCCAGGCCCCCCATATTTCTGCAGTACAAATTAAGGGCCTCAACACGGCCTACTACATTAGAGAAGATAGTGATCGATTAGTTGGCAACAGAACCTGACAAATTCCAAATTCGAACATTCCAATATGTGCTGGAACCATAAACATCTTGAGGCTAATATAGTGTTAATTTAAGCATCCAAATGCAATATGAAAAACATAAATAAAACCTTCTAGATATAAACATCAAGTTTTGGTAGCAATTGAGTTCAAACCACAAAGTCATAAGGTCCTCCAATTTATTACTATCATGAAAGACATACATTTATTACATCATTAATCACATCCAGAACATTGCCGTGAGTGTAATAATTCCTCTCATAGCCAATATGCTGATGAATAAGCATTAGTTGCTACCATATCAACTTGTGAATATAGAAAAACACAAATAGTTGCATGAGCAATTCATGTAGTTCAAAAATATCAATGAATTTGTGGACAGACAGACTTTAATGTGAGGCTTTTCTATGTGAGATAAATTAACATTAAAAAATTATATCTTTAAAAAAATTAAGAAAATTAAAATACATAGATCGGTCATTAAAAATAAAATAAAGTAATAAGTGAGCCTTATGCAAACAAATATCATCTAGAAAGAAAAATGAATAAGAGGTTTCACACAAAGTCGTGGATTCAAATTGTAGAGTTGGAACTTGGTAGTTTTTAAAGTTAAAACACAATTAGGTTTTTTTTAACTGTGGGATTGGTAATTGTAGTTTTACGGTGTTCAAAATAATAAAAATGAATAATAAGAGAAAAATGTGAAGATTTAAACATTCATAAGTAAAAGAACTTGCACACAATTACTTTAAAATTTTTGGTGAATATGTGGTGTATCTCTCACAAAAGTGTTCACCTCCAATTTATACCCCAACTTAACTTTTGGAAGAATCAAAAATAATTTTAGAGATATATAATTGATTTTATAATGATTTTGAGTTGTTTGATTTTTTAAAGTAGAATTGATTTTGTCTTTTGTTTGAAACTATAATTTATAACTTTTAAATTTAAACATAATTTTTATACTAAAATTTATTTTTCATCTTATTTTTATAAAAATATGAGAATCAATTCACCCAGAATCAATTCTCCTTCCTATAGAACCAAACATGTGATTTTGAAAAAACATTGCTTTTAACCACCATTTTCAATTTCTAATGCAATTTTTAGTATAATTTTGTGAAATTAGAAAACTAAGTTTTTGGTTTAACGTGAGTTTTTAACGTAATTTGATAAAATGAACGTCCAACCAAACAAAAACTTAATCACCCGGTCGTGTAACTGAACTTAAAAATTCAACATAAACTAGTGATGTCACTTTGGTTCTTCTAAAAACTTTAGCATCAATTAGATCCTTTATTCCATGCAAGTTGATTGAATCCTTAATCATACAGTTGTACATTCATATTTCCATCGTAAAACAAATTTAATGTCGGCATGTCACTTTCATGATTAAGCAACTACATTAATTTCAATAATTTACATGAGAAAAGTACTATTAATACTGTAATGGAGTACTGTAATAACATCTCTAGTTGGGTTTAATTATAAGCAACACGCCAAATCTGAACAAATAGGTCAAAAATATTCGAAACTACTACAGCAAAATTAATTATAGGATTTTACTAGTGTTTTAGAGCATTCTTTAAGAATTATAGATAAATAAATTATTGCTTTAAATAATTAAATATTTCAATTTATAATATCTTGAATACAGTATACAAATCTGTATAAAACTTTACTGTTGCCAACCCTTAAGAATGTCCATAAACCATTCATTAGTATTTTCCTTTGTATTTTTTCAGGTGGAACCACCTAGGTCGACCCTGGGCAGCACTAGCTCATTTAAGATACGTTAATGATTAATTTAAGATAGACAGCACATGCAGTAGTGACAAAATAGTAAGATTCAGAAGTTGAGACTTGAGAGACAAGCTTAAATTACATTATGGATTACTAGGGTTGATTTAGAAAAACACATGATATATTTAAATATTCTTGACAAAATAACTATATATTATTCGATTTATATTGGTCCTTTAATTTTCTTTTGTGTCACTTTGAATTTTTATTTTTTGAAATATTGTCATGTTTATCTTTCTGTCAATGGACGTTAGTCAAAGCCAAAAAAACAGCTTCTAAATGGCATGTTATCTGATGATGTGGATATGTGACTCAAGAGCTGAAACAACTTATTCAACAAGCACTTAACAAACATGAATTCTCTTCAGATTCAACTCCTAGTCCTAACCCCCAGATGAACAAAAGTTTGAACCAACACCAGAAGAAGAATCACAACCACCTGCTAAAGAAAACAACAAGAAAGAAAAGTTGAACAACGAACAAGTATCAGAATCACTGTCACCCTAACAACAACACCAACTGAAACTGAGAAACCTAATGAAGTAGGAGAAAAGAAATAAGAAACTGAAGTGGCTCTTCTTCCACAGACGACGTCGGGCTAAAAACGGTTGAAGCGATTGAAGAAATTTGTTTTCCAAAGACGTTGATGTTTCTGCCAAAGAGATTAACTGTCAATTATCATTGATCTCCAATGTGGAATCTTCTTGTGTCATTGATGGATTGCGGTTAGGTTTGCATAAAGTGGTTCGTATTTCTTCTAAGACTAATTCTTCTTCCACTGTTGTGGTTTGTGGTGTTTTCCAATTGATATTCGTTGTTATTGTTCTTGATGCTGGCAATTCAGATTTGCTGGTAATATTTTCTTGACTGTTCATGTTCGTGATCTGGGGTTTGCTATGGCTCTGTGAAATGTAGGTCCAACTTCCAGTGTTTCTGTTTCATTTTGAAGATACTTCTTAATGGCTTAGGTATTAGTTGTTTGTAGTACCACTGATATGCTCAGATATAAGAATAACTCTTATGTAATCTTTGTATTGTGTATTTGATTTGGTCAATTTAGAGCTTTGTTCCATTGTGATCTCTAGAGGATGGTGTTGTAGTAAAATTGTTCAACCGTAGAGGAGTATTCATGGATTCTTCAAACAAATTTTGCTTAATTACAGTATTGGAGCTGATCTTGGAGAAATTGACTCCAACATGAAATTCCTCATTCCTCTATTTTAGCATTTCATGGTTGTTCATGGTGCTTCATGGGAAAAGATAATTTGAAGAATATTGACTGGAGAGAAAAGCACAGTCATGCCCTACCATTGCCAACTCAGCTACCACGTAGCTTAAATAAACGGACGTTTGAGGAAAACATACGGAAGGGACCCATATACATCTATTAAAAAGTTAAAGGACCAAGGTGACATAGAAAAAAATTAAGGGACCAATCTGAATTCAATGGTTTAATTAAGGGACCAAAGGGGTATTTTGCCAATATTCTTTTGTGAAAACCAAAACCTGATTTTCAAAGTCAATTTTAAAATCAAAATCTATTAGACAAAAACGTAGTTGATTTGAGTCGGAGTAATGCAAGGATTCAATCATCCCCCTATATTGAGTTGAATCAACACGTTGCTCATCCTCACTCTTTGACAACTGTAGCATCAACTCAATCGGAGTAATGGCATCATTGCAATGCTCCATGTCAAACTTCTTCAATACCTCAAGCGCATACCTTTTTTGATGCATGAGCATTCCTTTTTTGGACGTATGGAACTCAATGCCAAGGAAGTATGTCATAAGGTCAATGTCGGTCAACTCAAATTCTTTCATAAGTTCACTCTTGAACTTAGAAATACAATTTCCATTGTTGTTTGTTATCAACAAGTCGTCTACATATAGACAAAGGATAATCACTCATTCACTTGTATTCGTCTTCACATATACTGTAGGATCAAGCGCTTACCACTGCGCTAAAAGCAATTGCTGTTAGTGAGGGTGCAACTTTATTTCCTTATAGTATGAGCCCTCAAGGGCTGCACCTAAAGCGAGGTTTGTAAGCTCCCTCTAAGCGTCATGGGTTGGGATGTTAAGCCCATTCGATCCCTAAGGGTGACGCTGGATTTATTTATCCAACAATCTCCCCCCCAGTGTCAGCCGGGGGGATTCAAACCCATGACCATGCTCTGATACCACTTGTAGGATCAAGCGCTTACCACTGCGCTAAAAGCAATTGCTGTTAGTGAGGGTGCAACTTTATTTCCTTATAGTATGAGCCCTCAGGGGCTGCACCTAAAGTGAGGTTTGTAAGCTCCCTCTAAGCGCCATGGATTGGGATGTTAAGCCCATTTGAATCCCTAAGGGTGACGCTGGATTTATTTATCCAACATATACGCCATACTCGGATACACATTTCTTAAAGACAACCTCTTTTAGGAAACCATCTATCCTTTTGTTACAAGCTCTTGGATATTGCTTCAATCCGTACAATGCTTTCTTCAACTCGTAGAACTTTAGCTCTTGGTTTCTCACAACAAAACCAGGGAATTGTTCTTCATACACCTCTTTTTCAAGCGATCCGTTCAAAAACACATATTTGACGGGCATTTGATAGATGGGCCAATTGTTGTTATTCCCAATACCAACAACTAGCATAACAGTTTTAGTCCTAACAATTTGTGTGAATACCTTTGCAAAGTCTATGCCTTCTCTTTTCAAGAATCCCTTTGTAACTAATCGATATTTATGCTTGATTATTTTACTCTTGGGATTTGCCTTCACTTTGAACACCCATCTCACACCAATTAGCTTCTTCCTGTCCGATAGATCAACCAACTCCCAAGTATTGTTCTTCTCAATAGATTCCAGCTTCTCTTTCATAGCACAAATCCATTTGGATCACTTAAAGCCTCTTCCATTTTAACGGATTTGAATTCGATCATAAGTGTAAAATGGACGAAATCACTATCATCATTAACTTCGTTTCTCAGAACAATTCACAATCTTAGAGTCTTTGAGGAAAACCTATTTTCCTTGTTGATCTTCTCAAATTCTCTTCAATGCGGGCTTCGACAATATGCATTGTTGCACTTCCCAATTTTGCAAAATCTGAATTTTCAAAGTTGTAACCAGTTATAGCTTTTACGTAACCAGTCACAAGCTGTTGCAATTGCTTTATCTCGTCGAAAATGATGTCTCAGTTGATCGTAACCCTTCTGTTTATTGCATCAAAAAACTAATAACCACCAATGAGTGATAACATACAAGTATCATCATTTCTCCCTTATCGTACAACTTCTTTCTAAGTTGCCCTAGAACATGTTGATACGTCACAGAACCAAAAACTCTCAAATAGTTCAGATTCGGTTTAAATCCCGACCATTAGGGATACCGCTGTTGGACACATATTCAACAAATAGGCACTTATGGATACTGCTTCTCCCCATAACTCTTTCGGCAAGTTCTTCCTCTTTAACATGCTTCTTTTCTGCAACACCATTTTGTTATGATGTATAAGATGGTACAACCTCATGTACAATCCTTTTTTAATCCCAAAATATCTCAAAGTCTTTTGAAACATATTTGTAACACCTTAACCCCGAAACTTATATAACAAGCATTATACGCTGGTTAAAGGGTTACCAACTTCAAAACATCTCAACTTTATCCAAATAGTCACTACTATAAAAAGTACATTTTGTAACGTCATTTCACCTCGACCAAAGTATCCATCATGGTAGAATCTATTCATTTAGGTGTTATCCTTTTATTTTCATCTTTAAGTCACTTTTCATCACGGTCGGAACTTACAATCGTGGTTAAAAGTGGTGCATGATCATGAGTTCGAATCCTAGCACCTACAGTTTTGTTTTTTATTTATTTTTAAGTCGTTTTTTTACCACGGTTGGTGCTTCCAATTGTGGTGAAAAGTGGCACATGGTCATATGTTCGAATCCTAGCACCTACATTTTTGTTTTTATTTATTTTTAAGCCACTTTTTACCATGGTTGGAACTTCCAACCGTGGTGAAAAGTCACTCAGGATCATGGGAAAATATAAGTGTGTTTATTAAGTTTCTTCACTGTCCTTAAACAAATCTTTATCGTCCATTTAGTGAGTATCAACGCTCAAGACACCACCATTAGTGATCGATGTGAAACCTAAAACTTAGATGAACTTCCAACTTAGACGAACTTCGTCTTCTACCTCCAAACATCATCTTCCGTTTATGACACTCTATTTCTCCACTAAACCAAGCTTGAAAACATCATTTCTTCCATAAACAAAACTCGAAAATATCATTTCTTTCATTAACAAATTTCAAAACTCCATCACCTCTTCTCTGACTTGAATGAGACAAGGAAAACATGGATTCAAGTTAGCAATGTTAGTTGTTGTTGTTATTCTTTTTTTTTGTTATTCTTGTTGTTCTTGTCGTTGTTCTTGTTGTTGTTCTTGTTGTTATTGTTGTTATTGTTCTTGTTATTCTTCTTGTTGTTGTTATTGTTGTTGTTTTTGTTGTTGTTCTTTTTCTTGTTGTTGTTCTACTGCAACATTTTTTTATTAAAAGACATACAACAAAGGTTCTTTAAAGTAACCATTATGATAGGTTGAGACATACAACAACATTTGTTTAAAGTAACTGTTGTGATAGATTGCGCGCTACTTGACTTATAATCATGATCGCATGACCGTGGTAGAAAGAATCATACATACAATCATACATTACCTCATAACAGTTGGTCAGACGTGGTTGTATCACTTTTTCAACCGTTATTAGAGGTTTTTTCCATAATAGTGAACAGCAGAAAAATCAAATTAAAATACTCAACATAATCATATTTGTCTCAACTTCAAAATAATATCATAAAAACTTCTCAAAACATTAATTTGAATTCAACAAGTAAAACAAGCGTCTCAGACCCAATGTTACATGATCATAGCATAACCACTAAATAAACAACAACACTAAATGGAAATAACTTCAAAAGTTATCTTCCACTCCCAGCAACAACTTCTAATCCTGGTTATCTACAAGATGTCCATGATAGAGAATATCAAAGCAAAGAGGGTGAGAATTCACATCAATAACTTAACGGCATAAGCTGCAAGGTAGAATTCAAACATCTACACATTCATCAATATTCGCACAACTATCATTCTCACACCCAATTCATCATCATACACAACACATACTCATTCAATTAAATGATGCAATGAGACTCACGATTTAAATTTCAAACAATAACCTACTTAACAAAAAAAAATCTATCATAATTTTTTTTAAAAACTCTTATAATTAGCCGCAAACCCACAACCCACATTAAATATTATTGAATTAAGTCAAGAGTATATATTATTATATTATTATATAATTTAAAAATATTTGATTTTAATATATAATAATGACTTAAATTTGTTTTTTATTTTTATTTTAATATTATTATATCTCAAATGACAATCAACAATATGTGATTAATATAATTGGTAAAGAATTCTAAACTTCTAGAGGCCAATGCAGAGCAACAAGTGCTGCAGGGCTCCAGAATTTAAAAAGCCAAATTTTAAAAGTCTAATTTTTTAATTAATATTAATAAAAAGAAAAAAAATAATATAATAAAAACTTTATAAATTAAAAAAATACTATGATAAAAATTTAGTATGAAAAAAATGGATAGATCAACATCCAAAATAATTATAATTTAATTTAATTTTTGTTAATATATAATTATATTTTGATGTGTCATTTTTAATTGTTATAATTATTATCTTTAAAATTAGAATGGACGCTCTAAGCTGATTGGGTTAAGAATAATGGGTTAAAAGGAAATAAATCACATATTTTCTAATAGGTTGTCTAACAAAATAAAATCACCTAAACAACTGTGAATATTTTGTCACTCTAACATGGCTAGTTAAACGCAATTACTCCTTCAATTTTAATTTTTTAATTTTTTAATCCCCTTTAAAAAAGTTTATCTTTTTATCCCATTATTTAATATTTTTTAAAAACATTTTTTTGACCCCTTCAGATTTGTGTTGTTGATATTTCATTTTATGACGTGACACTGCATGACATTGTATATACAACGTCACATTTTTAAAATAAAAAATTATTTAATATAATTAATAAATTATAAAATATTTATTGATTAATTATTTATGTCACATGTCAAACTATGATTGGTTATTGAATGGAAAATTAAATAAAAGAAAATAAATGAGTTTTATTTTAAAAAAATAAAATGAAATAAATTATTTGTGCCACATTTCAAACTATGATTGATTACTCAACCTGTCCACTCTTTATAAAACTGACAACCCTCAACTATATGTGCTATTTAGGAGTGAAAATATGTCAGACCGACTAATAGGGACCTACAACCTAGCCTACATAGGCTCAGGTCAGGTCATGCTTTTTTTTAAAATAGAAAAGGCATATGTTTTTTAATAAGTCTATTTAATTAAAAAATCTAAGCTTTTGATCATTAAAAAAAAGTCTATCAAACCGATCTATTTAAATAATATGAATAACTTTTTTTATTATCACTATGTTATGTTTTGTATTTTGAATTAAAATACATAAATAAAATTTGGTTATCTTGAAGAAATTATGAAAATAAGATGAAAAATCTTATAACAATGTCATAAGTTATTTTCATTAGTTCTTTTAAATAAATAGTCTCACAAAACTTATACTAATAGGTAAGTTATAAGTCAATGCAAACAAATTTTTAATTTTATTGATCTATTAGTTTGTTAGTCTATTTAAACATTATTCGAATTGTCTATTTATATATGTCTAAATAAACAGCCTTTTATGTAGGCTAACGGGCTAACCAGGTATTCGAAAAGGCCAGCTCAGACTTAAAATTAGGTTATGACAGATTATAGGTCAACCTTAGACTTCAGTATTTTTGACAATCTATGTTTAGACTTAACAAAGTCTGGCTCAACCCCGCATATTTCCACCCCTAGTGCTATTGCATCCTTTATGAAATATATGTCCTGAGTTTTTTATATATTAATCTGTTACGTAAAAATCAACCACACACAAAACCAACAACAATTGCATCCTTGTATTGCTTATATTTGATTACTTCATACCTTTCTGCAAGATTTATATTTATCTCATGCATGTTGGGAGTGGATGGAAGAACTATTATTTCGGGGTGGTTAATGAAGATGACTTAAGTCTGGCATGCTTTTTCATAAAAAGACTTTTTGTTGGAATTGAATAGGGATATTTCAGAAGGTGGACTGGGGAGCACTTTTTATGTTAATGCATAACTTTATGAGGTTTCAATTTAAGATAATTACGGAAAGATTTCTATATAATATTTCTTCCATACTCTTGTTCATTCTCCTAAGCATGAGAGATTCCCTTATAATAAACTAATGTAAAAATAAAAATTCTTATATTCTCCTAAGCATGAGAGATTCACTTATAATAAACTAATATAAAAATAAAAAGTTCTCGCTCAAGTTTAATATATGTATGTTGGTATTAATAGGATACAAATGACTTGTTACAAGTTCACATGCTTCATATTAATAAGATACAATATCTATAACTCTTGCTCTGCAAGGCAACCATTATTTTTCTTATTTTTCTTGGAACAATTTGGTTAGGGTTCTCAGAGAATAATAGGTGTGTCCTACTTGTCTTACCCTAATTTCGTTCAGGCAGATTGAAACTTTCATTAGCATTTATAACCAAAAAGCGTGATGCACAAATTTAAGGTTTGAGGATCTCATTAGAGGAGGAAATTAGGGTTTTATTGGCATCACCTTAACCTAGGGTTTTACCAAGCATCAAACCCTAGTATCTTTGCATTGTGGATTTGGGCCATCTTGCATATGAGAATCCAGAATCCATCAAAACTCTACGATAAGGCTTAATTGGTTGTTGGCCGTCCATTCATGGTGATGCATATCATCATAGTCCACATTATCATCTGCTTCACTCACAAGTTACCTTGAAAACTTGCACATCATCAGTTCAAGATCTTAAAAGCAGTGCATGGTTCATAAGTACCAGTTACATCTTACAAACAAATTTTTTAGAGGGATTGATTTACAAGTTCGTGCGTCATTTTGGTCTATTACATCTCATTTCAAGCAGTGTATGTTGAATTGGCATCTTGTCCACCTAGGTTGACTTATGATCAACTGTTGTCTTTTTGTCAAATAGTTGATCAAAGTCAACAAACTAATGATGAATGACTTAATAGAGACTCATAGCATTCCATTGCATTTGACAACTATCACTTTTTGATATGTTTAGGTCATACCATAAGAAATTGCATTAAGCTGAGATTAGAGGTCCAAGTTTTGCAATAAGTGATTATAAGTGAAATTTAGGCCATTTTTAACTTCATACAAAATCATGCCTTTAGTCTAGTAAGAGAAATGAGAGAAGAGTACTCACTTGATTTTGGGTCATTGAATTACCAATTCTAATTTGAAATTTTAGATGTTCACAAACATATGACAATAGAGCCCAAAAATAATTCCTCATTAACACATAAGTATTAGTCAATTGTTACATTTCATTACAAGTGTTTGTGGTACATGAACCATGTGTATAAATTTCAATACACATTTTGCCGCGTATTACATGATTTGAGTCAAAAAGAAGGACAAAGAGAGCTTCTCAATAAGGCAGCTCATCCGCGTATCCTATAGGGCTTCCAGGTGCCGCCATGATCTGTGTCATCTTGATTTTACTATGAGCCTGCAAACCAATAAAAACAATAGTCCGTTAAGGCAACCAACAATAATAACAGAAGGTTGCACAAAATTAATCCAACAAAGTAACCTCAATCCCATTTACAACAATGCAATGTTCAACATGGAAATTATTAGCATCGCCACATAAATGTTAAACAACAAAAATCAATATCACAATCCAAATCAAACTTTTTTTCAAGTCCTCACATCAGCTGAAAACCAGAAGATCACAAGGCAATGTTTTGAATCAAAGATAATTAAAATCATAAATCAGTTAAAGTTAAATTTTACAGCAGTAAAAAGAATCAAGTTTCTACCACATCGTATCCATATTTTACAGCAGTAACAATTCAGTGAGAAATTCAACAAAGAACCACACGTTTTTGGAAGGATTTTCAAATTTTACTACAGACAAAATTCATGCCTACCCAGCGAGGAAGAAGTGAGCGTGCACGGGCAAGAGCCAGAGCACGCAGAGGCCAACGTCGTGACGACGAGTAGTGATCTTCATGTTTCTTCCCTTTTTATTTATATTGTCGCATTGAGGACAATGCTTTGTTTAAATGTGGGAGGAAATCCTTATCTTTCCTTTACTTGTTTCTATTTTTAGCCATAACAAATTTTTTTTTGTCTTTATCTAATCGTTACCATCGTTCATTCATTTATACCTAATTTGACATAACAAAATTTTTTGTTCTTAAGATTAAATGCATACCCTACGAGTATATCGGTTGTCTTACAGAGGTTCTGTTAGGAAACTGAGAAAAATCTAACAAGATTGATATCGTCCCGACACCTTAGATCTCTCACTTCTGCGAGATCAATTTGAATACCCATTATACCAATACCTTAAGTTTCCGTTCTAGATTAACCCCTAGTAGTTTATACTAGCAGTCAACACCGTCTTAAACACAAACCATGTGAAGAGCCGATGAATATAAGTGTTGACCAAAGTCAACCACCCATTTCCAAACCTAAGTCTCAAACTATCATTCATGATTCATTTCATTTCCTCTTTTCAATGCCATTCAAACCGTTTAAAAGGAAATGAGATTTCACTATTTTCATAGAATTTAATAACTCTTCATACATTCAAAATCACATCATAATTCAACCATAATCTAATCCCAAATAATCCCAAGTCACAATTACATGTGGGATCCTATTACATAAACCATTTCATTTCAATACAAAAACCATTGTTTGAACCAATTTCCAAACTTTCCATTTCATATATAAACCATACAAATACATACACCCAATTACAACAAAAATTACATATATTACATTTTTACATTTTTCCAATTCACAAGGTTCATTTCAAATTTCACAACAAAATTCCATAATAGTTCAACTTGATATGATAGCCAAACTCCTAGCTCATTAGCAACAATTCCAAGATAGGAAGATTCCGAGCATCCATGAGCGAAAGGTGCGTCTCCAAATGTGATCACGATCCAAACTCCTTGACCAATACCTTGCCACAAAACCAACGGTTCAGAATTGTTATGACTTGTTTTCTGCAATGTAAAAAAGAGAACCAATTGCTAATGCACAAACAAACACGTCCTTCACATGCGACCAATCAATAAACATTCACAATTCAGTTTTCATTCACTATTCACCTTGACAAATCAATTTAAACCTAACATTCAGTCGTCACCATCCATCTAATATTAACCTAGCATCTTTCACCTAACTGACATGGCAGCAAAACCAAACAAACAAATGGACAGTAGCCCATGGCAAAGAAAAGCATAAGTATTATAGAACGAATGGCACGGTAAAAAGGCAAAGCATGCTACCATCTTAAACCAACCTTAACCTGCAAAATTTTCATAACAGAAAAATAAGAAATTTCTAACCGTAATACCCTTTCCTAATCTGCTAAAACCTGCCTTGATTTGAATGTTGAGAATATCCTAGACGAGGTTCATTCGTCTAGTTTTGAAAATTCAGATGAGAATCCCGTTCAGTTTCTTGATGCTGAGAAAATGGTTGTCACAGGCACTGCTACTAGAAATGCATATACAAGCAGAACAAAGTTTGAATCGTCACAAAGGATGAGTATAACTCCAGCTTCAAAGGAAATCGTTGGTTCGTCTGCCAAGCTGCTAAATAATTCAGTGTCACCAAAATTTTACCAACACTACAAACATAATGAAGAACAGTTTTGGAAAATACAACAAAATTACACTCTTTCAACACTTACCCTAATCCCTTTTCCACCATTGATGTTGGGTTTGTGCCATGTAGCAACGCTACTTCATGTGCAAGATAGGTGAACCTCCATGTTGCAAGCTATTATCCAACAATCTTTCCATGGGCGCATGACTTAAAAAGGACTAGCCAGAGGCATTGCAGCCTATCATACAGTCAAACAAGGCATTAAACATATGTTAACTAGTTCATACAAAAAAACAATGCATCAAACATATGTAAAGAACCATATAAGGCCAATAAGAACATGGTCCAACCTTAGGCATTTCAGGCCATCGAGGCCAACCAAGTTCAAGCATCTGCTAAATTTACTGTTGTTCAGGACCAAGAAGAAATAATATACTTCAAGAATTTATTGGCCAATTTTCCTGCCGAATGCAATGTTGCTGCAAACATCAGTGACATATCTCCTCATTTGTGCTTTACATGTCTACTTCATTTGGAAAATGAGAATGGATTGAGACTTCAAGGCTTTCCCAACTTGGATAATCTTTCAATATTCCTTCCACATGATGCTGAGCCTGAACTCTTAAGTGGAACCTTCTAGATAATATACTCCTCTATTCTGCAGTTTAGGATTTAGAAAATACTTTGATGGAGATTGTAACAAGCTGATTTTGGCTATGGCTGGCTGTTCAAGTCTCCTCTCATCAAGTAATTGTCTGACCTTACAAGATACACATTAACTCTTGTTCATGACAGAGTCAACTCATGTTTGCTCCTATTTGTATCCTCTGGTCTGGATCGATTCTTGTGTTTGATAATGGTCAAAGATAAAGGTCTTGATGCATTCCAACAGGCTTGGTCATTACAACAAACACAACGGTGGCCCTGCAAAATTAAACCAAATCATAATGGTCATTATCAAAACTAGATAACCAAGAATCAGTACTTAGAAAGGAAGAAGAGCAAGAATAAGATCATTCATTCATTTTTAAGAATCTTCCCTGGCATGTTGGTTCTGTTTGAGATGCATGGTTCAGTTGTGCTTCAAATCAAATGACTTCTCAGATGCAACCGTCAAACTCGCAAGATAGTGTTGCATGCTGATCTCGCTCATGTGTCAAATATCTGGCATGGAATTTACTCTAGAGTCTGTTAACCCCATCTACAAAGCCAAGCCTGAGCAAGCAGAGAAAATTTTGAAGCATGTTTTAGAGAAAAAAACAGAAACTGAAGCTACCCTGCATAATTGAAGAAAGTGAAAAACGTGGATACCGTGTTCACGATAAAAAATCCCTGTGATAATTAGAGTTTTTACTCTCATCGGTTTTCACTGCAGTAAAAAACAAATAAATTAGCAAGGCGTTAAGATTCAACAAATAACCCAAAAAGGATTAGGACAAATTCAAAAGGGGAAAGTGTAGGATTCATATTATCGTTTCCAAATCAAACTTTAAATAGGGCAAACAAACTGAGCACCCTAAAGTATTTCACAGAGATGCCCTTTTGATCTCCATAAGCCGAATCTGAAACCCTAGCAAGCTGAGTATAAAAAGAGGAGAGGGCGACCACGAAGAAGGAATTTTTGAGACGGCCGAAAAACCCTAGGAACGGTATTTTCAGAGACGGCGAGGAGAATACAAAATGAGGGAAGGCATTTGAAGAAGACGATCCGACATTGCTCTTTCCATCGCCGCTGTCATCTCTGCGAATAGGTAAATACCATCTTCTTCCCGTCAATCTCTCTTACCGTTCATCTTCTTCGCTTCGCACTCTGTAACATTCCTATTTTCGTTTATGACCTTCGGTTCCTCTTTTGAGTGGAATATGTTTTAAAAAATATATAGGAATGTTTATTCTTGATTAACGTTTAAGACCATTTAAGCTCATTTGTTGGGAAGGTGAATGGCGTATCATTAAAAGTTGTTTGGCTTCACCTTGCAAACAGCTTTTCATTAACTGCTGTCTACTGGCATTGATGATGATATGCCTCGTCATATACACCCAACAACCATGCGGCTAGGGTTTGTCCATTGGATTCCCATGTTCACCTCCATGTGGGCCAGTTTTTTGGTTAATGTTTGGTTGACCCGATTTCAGCACAGTCCAAACGTTGTTTGGGCTTTATTTTTAGGATCCACACTTCGTGGCCCATTATGACTTTCCACTCTTTTCTTTTTCTGCTTTGTTTCGTTTTTTTGTGATATGCCTAATCTTTTGGTTGGTTTAGCAAATGACCACCATTGGCCGAGTGGAGAGAGAGCGATTTCACTTTCTTAGTGGGATGGGTTTGATACTTGGGAGTAGCACATCTTCATATTTTTATTTTTTATGCTTACTATTTCATTTAATTTTTTTATAACTTCTTACTATTTATTTTAATTTGATTAATTTAATTTAATCGTTAATTAGATATTTAGATTTTAAATGTTTAGTTTTCTTTAGATTTTCTTAATTATTGACTTTTTTTTATATGGGATTTTGTACGGTTAATTGATTTCCATGTGTTAGTTAATCTAATTAGGTTATTAGTATCTATGTTCATACCTTTACACATGTAAATAATCACATTCAAATTCACTAAATTTTCGATTTAAACTTCACTAACTTTCCGTAGTTTCAACATTTAATTTCATTTCCTCCCATTGGAATCTAGCATTCTGGTGGGAACTCGATTATATATATATAAATTAATTCGATATATATATAAAATTGTAAAATTAATTTTATCCCTATAATTTTATTTTATTTTTTAAACTATCTTTGCAACTCTATTAAATTCCTTTTTTAAAAAAACACGAAAGAAGAGGACCATTCGAATCTTCCATTCCGGTGGGAACCCTCGAATGATCAGTCCTGAGCCTCACGTTTTGGATTAACCGTTCATTCTTTTCTTTCATTCTTAAAACACTTAATAATTAACTTGGACAAAATAAGGGCCGTCGGGATCAAGCATTCTGGCATAACCCTTTGAACATTTGATTCTCATCAAGTGTTTGTTGTCCATTAAATAATTTTCTTAAATAATTCGAATGAAAAAGGACCATTGGAATCTAGCATTCTAGTGGAACCCTGAATTATTAATCTCGGGGCTCATGTCTCGTTCTTAAATATTCGTCTTTCAAAACTCAAAAAATACTTGATTCCTACCTAAACACTTTTTCAATAAAGATGGAAATGGAACATGGTGTATACCGTGCACTCCTGAGATTAAGATTCGAGGCGGATGCCTTGCCTATCTTAGCTCTCGCCATTGACTAAAATTGTCAATGCGGTTTCTTCAAACCCCTTCCTCAATCAAATTCAAAACACTTAATCTTTATTAAACACTCTTTTAATAAAGGTGGAAGTGGAACATGGTGTATACCGTGCACTCCTGAGACTAGGATTCGAGATGGATATCTCGCTCATCCAAGTTCTCGCCATTGCTCAAAATAAATCCAACCAATCAAACTCTTTCTCTCCGCCGTGCGATTAATTAGGAAAAACCTTTTTCATAAAAGAAATACATGTTGTCTTAAGTTGATACAAAACAATGTTTCGGCCACGATTGTTGAGTCGAGATAAGTGATGTTTTTCCGAATGTTGATTTGTAAATCCGTTCGATGTGTGGTATACGTCCGCTCCTCATCTGTTTTTGGGTAAAATAATGTTTTTCATCGATTAATACAATATAGATTTCGCTAAAATCGACCAACATACAAACATTTTCTACCCAGAACTAAGCCTTGACTTCTCTATTGAGATACGTAGGAGCAGGATTTGTAAATCTTGTCAGGCCCATTAATAAAAAACTTAGGTTTAGTCCTTCGTCGAAAAATCCAAAAAACATTCTCCTTTCGTCTATTCTTTCTTTCCCTCATAATAACTTGAGAAGACTAACATAAGCTAACATTCAAAACGAAACTAACTAAACGGTTCCCGTTGAATACAACGGACGTGAGGGGTGCTAATACATTCCCCTTGCATAACCGACTCCCGAACCCTGATATTGGTTGCGACGACCATAATCATTGTCGTTCTTTCTTGGGATTTATCGATATTTCCCCTTTCCTTTTTAGGAATAAATAAAGTTCGGTGGCGACTCTGTTCAGTCCATCATTGCGAGCGTGCGATTGCGCTTCGCTTAAAGTCGTGTTCTCATTTTTCGAGGTGCGACAGATGACGACTCTGTCGGGGACAAGAACATCCCTAAGTCAGTCAACCCTAGTTCAGTTAAGTTTTCGTATGTGTGTTAGCTTTGTTTGTTTATTTTTCTTCCTTTGTTATATGCTTTCTTTATCTCTGTTTTATTGCATTTTTATATCTGTATATATATCTATGTGTGGGTGTTGGGATTTTGATATCATGAATAAAGCTCTACACCCGAGCTTTGGAAAAAGAAGAGAGAACACATAAGTTTAGAATTGGAAGTTGTGTAGTGTTAGTCCCCAAGGGCCACTCCTTGCGTGCCTAGCATGAAGACTCCCCTAGAGTAGACTTGTATCTAGATCTCGTTATAAGACAGCTAGCCTGTTGCATGACGTTGATTCATGAAGGGTCCATGACTCTAGGAGCCCCTCTTAGAACCAGTTTCTGCTTTGGTGGTTGCGTAATGTTGGACTCCAAGGGCCTCTCCTTGTTGCACCCAATATGAAAACCCCGCTCAGAAGAGACCTTTCGTCACTCTTGTCATAAAGCGGCTAGCCTATTGCATGATGTTGATACGATTATGGTCCATGACTCTGGGAACATTATCAAAAACGTAGAAACTATCCTGTAAGTGGGTTTATGGGTAACCAACTTAGAACTATCTATTAAGAAGCCTACCAAATAGGGTGTTTTTAGTTACCTTATCCCAAAACCAAATACCATGCATTCATGATCATTTGCATAAAATCATGACACTCATACAAAATTTTGTTTTCAGGGAATTTTTGAACACGCAGTTGCTAGCACAAGCCATCACCGCTTTAGCTCAGTTCTATGATCCTCCGCTTCGAAGTTTCTTATTCTAAGACTTTCAGTTGACTCCAACCTTGGAGGAATTCGACCGGATCTTGGGATTTTCTATGAAAGGAAGGACACCGTATAATAGGATTGGTCAGGTACCTGAGGTAGAGATGCTAGCCCTTGCCCTCTGCATCCCCATATCTGATGCATTGGCTAATTGGAAGAAAAGGGAGAATCTCTTTGGTTTTTGGAGGGCTTACCTAGAAGAAGAAGCAGAAAGGTTGTTTGTGATACATCATTGGGATGCATTGGCAAATATACTAGCTTTTCTCATATATGGGCTAGTATTGTTCCCAACCCATGAAGGTTTTATAGATTCAGCTGCCATAAGTATCTTTTGGGCCGTTTGGAAGGATAAACAAAGTTTGGTTCCTCCACTACTAGCTGACACTTTTCATACTTTGCATACTCGACATCAAAAGAAGAATGGAATGTTAATATGTTGCCTTCCATTGATCTATAATTGGCTTATCTCATATGTGTTCAAGCCTAATGATCACATCAGTGAAATGTCCACTGGGGAGTGGGCAAGAACTCTGGTGTCTTTGTCTAGTAAGGATATCATTTGGTACCGACACAAGCTGAATGTTGAAGAAATCATTATCAGTTGTGGTAGTTTCCCAAATGACCCCTAATAGGATCTAAAGGTTGCATCAGCTACAACCCCATGTTAGCTTTGCGACAGTTTGGATACCCTATGCGTGGGAAGCCCGGTGATAAAGATTTAGAAGAGATGGTTTTGAATGATATGGGAACCGATGATCCTTTTCTCCTCCGTAATATCATTCGATCTTGGGAAAAGGTGCATACCAAAGGAACAGAATTAGTAAAGAAGAATGATGCAGCAAGGGTTCCTTATCAGCAATGGATCTCGGAGAGGATCAAAGTTGTGAAGCTCCCTTTTTCTATAGAGATTCCTCTAAGGTCTACTTCACCAGAACCAGTCCCTATTTCTCTTGAAGAGACGGAAGAACTTCGAGCCATGGTAGCTAAACTTGGAAAGGAGAAAGATGATCTGCAATCTGAACTCTACAAAGAAACTGGGAAAAATATGATTTTCAAAAGGAAGAGTAACCAAAGGAAGGAACTTTTGGATGAGAGTCGTAAGAAGAACAGAATTGAGCAAGATCTCAAGGAAAGAGTCTTGGAGTGCCTAGATCAGGCTGATAGTGGATTAGGTTCACTCCGTGATGAGTTAGCTAAGGCTAAAAGAGATGGACAAGAGTGGAAGCGTTGGTGGGACCTAGCCACTAAGCAAAAGAAGGAGGTAAGAGAGGAGCTTGAAGCCCAAATACAAGAACTGAAGGAGCAACTTCGAAGCTCCGAAGCTGAAGTGGTGCGTGAAAGACGTCTTAAGGAACAAGCCCAAAGAACCTCTCAAATATGTCCTAAAGCCTGGGAAGAGAAGTGTGATGAGTTGAATACCAACAACAAGCTAGCTAGTTATTGGAAGGAACAATATGAGTCTCTGAAGAGCCAAAGCATGGGTTGGCTAAATCATAGGAAGCATTTGAATGAGATATTGGATGAGTATGAGTGCACCATCAACCTTCTGCAACCAAGTCTTGATGCATACCGTACGAAGTTGGCTAACCTCATAGAGTTTTGTAATGGCGTGGCCATAGACTTACCATGGAAATTAGAAAATTCTCTAGAGGACATGGATGAAAATAACACTCATCCTTCGGCTCGTGACCTTGTTTTGCTTTGCGAAAGGATGATGCGAAGATTCAAAGAAGAATTGAAGGCGCACAAAGAGCGAGTTGCTAAGAGGACTCTTTAAGTTGTTTGCTTCGTGTTATTTCCAATTTTTGTATTTGGCTTAATGTTTTGTACCCACTTTGACTGTGTACTTCGTACTCTTTGGCTTCATTGAATGAATGGGTATTGAATTTTTGAATCAGCTTCTGACTATTGTTTTCTGTTTCTGTTCACATTACTTTCAAAGTGCGTGCTCAACAACTGCAAAGTTTATAAGAATCCCTAAAAATAAATAAACATAAAATGCATTCATACATACATTCATGCTTTCTCCATATAAATAAATAAAAACTCATTCTGTTTTCTCTATCAGTTGTTACACACTGAGTCCTCAACACCACTACAACACCAGAGCCAACGCTCGTCGAAGAATGGCGGGCCAAGAACAAGAATTGGAGCGAGTAAGCTCAGAACTCAAAGACCTACGAGGAAACATGGGTCAAGTCATGGAGATACTACAGGTCATCAGGGCAAAGTTGGACACCCAAACGACGGTCATTTCAGAAATCGTTGGTGCTACGATTGAACCCTAACCTGCAAGGACAATACCAACCACCTGGCCAGCCTATGGTTTACCTCCCGGTTTCACACCTCCAGTTGAAGGCACCCCTGGTTTTGCATAATCCACTCAGCAGACGGCTCCTCTACCAACCATCAATGAAACTCATCCCGTGGTCCACACGTTCGCACCACCTCTCGTTCGTCCACATGTGCAACCTTATTTTGAGGATCAACAACATGCTCCAGACTTTTCAGAAGAAGATGATGAAAGGCAGGAAGACATAAGAGGGATGAAAGAGAATTTCCAGATTCTTGAGAAAAGGTTAAGGGCTATGGAAGGTGACCAAGTATTTGGTGCTACTGCTAAGGAGATGTGCTTAGTGTCAGGTCTTATGATTCCTGCAAAATTCAAGACCCCAAATTTCGATAGGTATGAGGGCCACTGGTGTCCTAAAAGTCACCTTATTATGTACTATCGAAAAATGGTTGCGCACGTAGAGGACGATAAACTTATGATACATTGCTTCCAAGACAGCTTGAGGGATGCTCCCTCTAAGTGGTACTTAAGCCTTGATCAAAGTAGAATTCATTGTTTCCAAGACTTATCTGATGCTTTCATCCAACATTATAAGTATAACATGGATATGGCCCCAGATAAGAGGCAATTGCTCAACATGTCCCAGAAAGATAACGAGTCTTTTAAGGAATATGCACATGGATGGAGGGAAGTGGCCTCGCAAGTCGAACCACCCCTTGTTGAGAAGGAGTTAGCAGATTGGTTCATGGATACAGTAAAACCTATGTTCTATGAAAGGATGGTTAGTAGTGTATCGGCAAGCTTCTCTGACTTGGTTGCCGTGGGCATAAAGGTCGAGCTTGGATTAAAGAATGGAAAAATGATAACCACCTCTGAAACATCTGGTAATAATTCCAAAAAGTTTACCGGAGGTTTTCAAAGAAAGAAAGAGGGTGAAACAAATGCAGTGTCAACCAGTCAAAGAAGGAGTCTTTCATGGAAGAAGCAACATCAATTTGCTCAGCAACAACCAACTTATCCAGTGCAGTATGTTCAACAACCGTATGTGGCAGCAATCACACCAAATTTCAACCAGTCACAAGCTCCTGTCTATCAACCTATTCAACAAGCACCAGTATACCAGCAAGCGCCCGCACCACCTGCTTATCAACAGCCAAGAGCACAGGCTCCTCGTCCACAAAATCCTCCAAATCAAAATAGGGTACAAAGAGGTAGACTTCCGTTTGCTTCAATCCCTATGACATACACTGAGTTGTACCCATCGTTATTGCGAAAAGGGTTGGTGACTCCCATACCTTTGGGTCCTCCACCAAATCCTTTACCTCCATGGTACAATCCAGATGCCCATTGTCCTTTCCATGAGGGTGCCCCTGGGCATGATTTAGAGGGATGTTATGCTTTGAAGCATATTGTACGAGAGCTGGTTGAGAAGAAGCTTCTTTCATTTCGGGATGTCGGACCCAACGTAAAAAGTAACCCTCTGCCGGCGCATGGTGACGTTAATGCCATCGAGGATGCTTCTAATGTTTGTATAATCAAAAATGTTGAAGATGTTAAAACTCCATTGCTAGCACTTCATGCAAGATTGGTGGGAGCTAGATTGATTGATACATGTCACGACAACTGTGAAGAATGTGTCGTTCATCCAAGGGGATGTAAAGTGGTACAAACTGATATTCAAAACTTAATGGATCAAGGTGTTTTGCAAGTTTGTGGTCCTACAACAAACGAGGAAGTTTCAGTCATTGAACCCGTTTTCAATCTACCAGAACCGTTTGAGATAACTTATCATAGAAAAGATGTTGTTCATCCATCACCCGTGGTAGTTTGTATGCCTACCCCATTTCCTTTTGAAAGCACCAAAGCGGTACCCTGGAAGTATGACATAACTGTGGTAGATGGAGTGGTAGATGAAAAACCCAAAGCTGCTGAAAGTGAGAAAGGCTTGGAGAATGTTGACGCCAATATCACTAACATCGCAGGTTCGAGCAGGTTGACCCCCAGCGGTCGGATTTACACTTCCAGTATTAATATAAACCCTCAAGAACCAACCAGGGAAGCAACAATTGCAAATCCTACCCCAGATTATGGAGGGGCACAGCCGGCAGTGCAGGCAGATGAAGCGAGTGAATTTCTAAGAATAATAAAGAAAAGCGGCTACAAGATAGTTGATCAGTTACATCAGACACCGTAAAAAATATCTATCTTGTCTTTTCTTCTAAATTCCGAAGCTCATAGGGAGGCTCTACTGAAAGTGCTTTCTCAAGCTCATGTTACCCAAGATATAACGGTTGGCCAATTCGATGGAGTGGTCGCCAATATCACAGCCTGCAACACTCTAAGTTTCAGCAATGAAGAGCTACCCAAGGAAGGGAAGAATCACAATCGCGCCTTACATGTATCCATAAAGTGCCAAGAAGATGCTCTGGTCAGAGTTTTAGTTGACACTGGATCGTCCCTCAATGTTCTACCAAAGAGGGCGCTTGCTAAATTATCTTACCAAGGTTCGGAATTGAAACCTAGTGCACTTGTGGTAAAAGCATTTGATGGTTCTCGAAGGACAGTAGTTGGGGAGGTAGAGCTACCAATCCAGATCGGACCGCATGTATTCCCCATCAATTTCCAAGTCATGGACATAAATCCCGCTTATAGCTGCCTTTTGGGACGTCCATGGATACATGTTGCTGGGGCAGTGACTTCTACTTTGCATCAAAAAATGAAGTTTGCTATCGATGACAAGCTCGTCATTGTCTCGGGTGAAGAAGATTTTATCATTAGTTAACTCTCCTCTTTCCGTTATATCGAGGCTGATGAGGATGCCTTAGAGACCTCTTTCCAAGCACTTGAAATATCCAATGCCACACTGGATGAGGTGAAGGATCCTATTGAGAAAACCAATTTGTCGTTCGCCTCTTTGAATAGTGTAAGGTCAGCAGTTGAAAGTGGAGGCCCTGCAGGTTGGGGGAAAGTCATTAATGTCAGCGAGAAAAACGATCGTTTTGGTTTGGGGTACAAGCCTTCTGCTAAGGGAGAAACCCTGGTCCCTGCAAAGGACCGCGCACGGAACATACAAGAAGTTTTCCTAAGCACAGGATTTATCCATGGAGATCAAGTTGGTACAGTTGAGGATGACACTGAAGATGGAGAAGCATCAAATCTGATATACCGGTGTGAAGCAGCCCTAACAAATTGGGAAGCAGTTGAGATTCCAGAAGTTTTTCCTGTGTCAAAGTAATTGTGTTTCCTTTGTTTTTTGAAAAATCCTTAGCTCTGCCCAAGGCTAATGGATCATTTGTAGGGCCCCTTTAAATTTCAAAATCGTTATGACAAATAAAGAGCATTTTGTTCAAATTCTTATCGTTCATTCATTTGTTTTTCTTAAAATGGCAATCCTTTCAAAAACTACAAAAATATTTTTAATTCTTTTGCATTTTATTTCCATTTTTCTAAAAAACCATCATTAAAAAACATGCAGAATAATCAATAAACCAGTTGAATTCGGTGACCCCACTACTTCCTATAACTTTGAACTCCCCATCTACCAAGCGGAAGAGGATAGTGAGGAAGATTGTGATTTCCCTGAAGAATTGGAAAGGATGCTCGAGCACGAGTCAAAGGCCCTTCAGCCGCATCAAGAACCAGTGGAAACAATCAATCTTGGCACTGAGGAAGACAAGAAAGAGGTCAAAGTTGGGACTACACTTGGGGCAAGCATCAAAGAATGATTGATCGAGTTGCTACAAGAATATGTAGATGTATTTGCTTGGTCGTATCAGGATATGCCAGGTTTAGATACTGATATTGTTGTCCACAAGCTACCACTACAGCCAGATTGTCCGCCAGTAAAACTGAAGCTCCGAAGAGCAAGACCTGACATGGCTCTCAAGATTTGTGATGAAGTGAAACGTCAATTTGATGTCGGTTTTCTAGCAGTTGTAAAGTACCCTCAATGGGTAGCTAATATTGTGCCCGTACCCAAAAAGGATGGCAAGGTCAGGATGTGTGTTGATTATAGGGATTTAAACAAAGTTAGTCCAAAGGATGATTTTCCCCTGCCACATATTGATACTCTGGTAGACAACACTGCTAAGTTCACAGTCTTCTCCTTTATGGACGGATTCTCGGGTTATAATCAAATTAAGATAGATCCAGATGACATGGAAAAGACCACATTCATCACCCATTGGGGAACATTTTGCTACAAGGTAATTCCATTCGGTCTCAAAAATGCTGGGGCAACTTACCAAAGAGCAACGGTCACTCTTTTCCATGACATGATGCACAAGGAAATTGGGGTTTATGTAGATGATATGATTGAAAAATCCCAAAGTGAAGAGGATCATATAGATCACTTGCAAAATCTATTTGAGCGTCTTCGGAAATTTCGACTACGGCTGAATCCTGCTAAATGCACCTTCGATGTCCGATCTGGAAAGTTGCTTGGTTTCATTGTTAGTCAACGGGGAATTGAGGTAGATCCAGACAAGGTTAGGGCAATACAAGAAATACCTGCTCCACGTACAGAGAAAGAATTTAGAGGATTCCTGGGACGTTTGAACTATTTCTCTAGGTTTATATCTTTATGACTGCTACGTGTGAACCTATATTCAAGTTGCTTAGGAAAGATCAAGCAGTTGAATGGAACTCTGACTGCCGGATGGCTTTTTAGAAGATCAGACAATACCTGCAAGAGCCCCCTATTCTAATTCCACCTGTTCAGGGGAAACCACTCTTTATGTACTTAACTGTGCTTGAAAAGTCAATGCGATGTGTGCTGGGACAACATGACGAAACCGACCGAAAGGAGCATGCCATCTACTATCTAAGTAAGATATTTACCGATTGTGAAACCCGATATTCACTCTTGGAGAAAACTTGTTGTGCTTTAGCATGGGTCGCTCGTCGTCTAAGACAATACATGATTTGCCACACTACTTTGTTAATCTCAAAAATGGATCCAATAAAGTATATCTTTGAAAAGCCTGCTTTGACTGGAAGACTCGCCTGTTGGCATATGTTACTATCTGAGTATGACATCCAATATGTATCTCAGAAAGCCATCAAAGGAAGCGTATTGTCTGATTACCTGACAAACCAGCCTGGTGAAGACTACCAGTCGTTGAAGTTTGACTTCCCAGATGAAGACATTATGGTAGTAAAAGATTGTGAAACCCCAGGGCTTGATGAAGGACCTGAACCCGGATCTCGGTGGAAGCTCATGTTCGATGGTTCCTCCAATTACATGGGGATACACTCCTTTCACAGCAAGGTTGTGTTTTGATTGCACAAATAATATAGCAGAATATGAGGCGTGCATCCTAGGCATTGAAGCAGCAATTGACCTCCGAATCAAAATCCTCGAAGTATGTGGAGACTCAGCCTTGGTAATATACCAAGTCAAGGGCGAATGGGAAACCCGTGATGCCAAGTTGATCCCATATCGTGCCTACGTCATGGAACTAATAAAATACTTTGACGAAGTCACTTTCCGTCATATCCCGAGAACGGAGAATCAAATTGCTGATGCTTTGGCTATGTTGGCTTCAATGTACCAAGTTAGATTCCATAATGAAGCGCCCCTTGTAACACCCCGATAAAATATGATAATTATTTAATTTAAGTTAATAGTATATTTATTAATTTAATTAAATAATTGGAATATTATTGGATTATTATTATTGGAATAATAAAGTTGGAATATATATAAAGAGTTCCATTTGGTAAAAAGGGTTTTTCACGTGAAAACCAGAGAAGCGACAGAAAGTGAGAAAAGGGCAAAGAGGAAGAGCAAGAGATCAAGGGTTGAAGAAGGGAAAAGCTTGAAGCTAAAGGATTGTCGGATTAACTCAGGTAAGGGGGGTTTATCGTTGTTTAATGGGTATTATGGGTTAACATGTAATGGGTAGTAATAAGCCATTGAATTGACCCTAATTGGGATGAGGAATGCTGTAAATGGTGATGAATAAGTTATGTTAAAACTGTAATTGAATCTATATGTGGGTGAGTCGTAAATTTCTGGACGTGTAGCTTTTTACGGAATTGAAATCGGAGGTCCGGAAGTCCTCCGACGGCGAAAATGCGGGGGATTCTCCATTCTGTTCGTGTTAGCGCAGGAACAGCTTTCTGTCTTGCGTTAACCGGTTAACCCAGGGTGTTAACCGGTTAACACTGTTATGAATTATGAAAAATTGCTGTTTGTCTTGCGTTAACCGGTTAACCCAGGGCGTTAACCGGTTAACACTGTTAAAATGTGCCAGGAAGCGTGTTCTGTTTTGCGTTAACCGGTTAACCCAGGGCGTTAACCGGTTAACACTGTTGGAAAAGTGAAAATTTGATATTCAAATATTGTGTACATAGTTGATGATTGGCCTATATTGGTGTATGATATAGTAGGGATCATTTCCCGTTGTTTTGAGCAGTAGGGGTATTAGTAGAGTGTGCTAATACTGTAATTATTATTTGGCATGACATGATATGATTCTGTGATAAATATGCTGATAATGTATGATGGTATGCATAATGCTGTGAATATATCTATTATGTATGCAATTGTGGATGGACTGGTTATGGCTTAGAGTGTGAGCATATGTCCATTGTGGATTGTTGTTGATGGTTGCATGCTAGGTGATTTAGCGTGCATAGTATGGCCTTTATGGTGGTAGCTAATTCCCATGGTGAGGAATTAGTGAGTGAGTTATTGTGGATTGTTGTTGATGTTTGCATGCTAGGTGATTTAGCGTGCATAGCATAGCCCTTGGGGTGGTAGCTAATTCCCATGGTGAGGAATTAGTGAGTGAGTCACTAGGTCTCAAATGAGTGGGACTAGTGAGCTTGGTAGCCGTATCTGGATTTGATCGGTGAGGTTGAACTATGTGTTCACGAATAGTCGGTACCGCATGCATGGAGTCTCATTGCATAATGTATGTATGACGTATAATATGAATGGATGTATTCCAATATTACACGTGTGTTTTGTGTTGTGTTGTGTTAAGTATGATTATGAGTTGATGTTGCCGTTGCTGAATGTGTGATATGATTAGGGTGACGAAATGTGTTAATTTACTTAGCATTACATGATATTTTATAATGCTTATTATATCGATTGAGGAACTCACCCTTACAACTATGTTTCAGGTAACGAGCAGTGATTGAGTAGAAGCTAGTGCTTGGAGTCTAGTGTAGTTCCTTAGTGGGTCATGCTCTGGTAGATGTAACATCGGGACAGGATGTTTTACCCTGTCTTCCTTTTGGTTGTCGGACAGTTTTACATGTAATGTGATTACATGGTTTGCATGATTGATTAGATCTCTATCCGCTGCGAATTGTGCAATGTTTTATTTTGATTAATAAATGAGCATGACAAGTTATTATGGTGAATGGTGTGAAGTGTCAAGTGTGACACCCTTAAATTGCATATCTACTCTGATTTATATTTTGTTGAATTAATTAATTATTGGGGTATTTTAGAAGGGTGTTACATTAGTGGTATCAGAGCATAGTCGGTCGAGTCGAGTCGTAATTATTTTGTTTCCCTGTATGGGATAGGTGTTGTGTAACCCTATCAGTACTTATTGTTTTAGCTTGTTGGGTTCTCAGAATAGAGATGGCTGGAAGAGGTAGGGACGATGCTGCGATTGCTGAGGCTCTGGGTATGCTAGATGGAGTACTTGGAGGAAATCCGAATGTTGTGGGACTGGGAGCTGCTCGTCAACTGAGTGAGTTCTAGAAGAACAATCCTCCAATGTTCAAGGGAGCATACGATCCAGATGGTGCTCAGAAGTGGTTGAAGGAGATCGAGAGGATCTTCCGAGTGACTGAGTGTGCCGATAACCAGAAGGTCAGGTTCGGTACGCATATGCTGTCAGAGGAAGCAGATGATTGGTGGGTTGCTGCCCGCACTGAGTTGGAAGCTGCTGGGAGTGCTGAGATCACTTGGGCGGTGTTCAGAGAGAGATTTCTGAGGAAGTACTTTCCAGAGGATGTCAGAGGAAAGAAAGAGATAGAGTTCTTAGAATTGAAGTAGGGCAACCGGTCTGTTACTGAGTATGCTGCTAAGTTCACAGAGCTGTCGAAGTATTACACTCCCTATGATGAGGCTACTGGGGAATTTTCAAAATGTGTGAAGTTTGAGAACGGGTTACGTCCCGAGATCAAGCAGGCCATTGGGTATCAGCGGATTAGAGTGTTTTCTGACTTGGTTGACTGTTGCAGGATTTTTGAACAGGATACCAAGGCCAGAGCGGAGAGCTATCAGCAGAGGGTTGATAGGAAAGGCAAGAATCAGAATGATCGTGGGAAGCCGTATGCAGCTGGCAAAGGTTTCCAGAGACAGAGTGGGATGAGGAGAACTAGTGGGGGAGACTCCAGTGCCCCTGCTAAGTGTTACAGATGTGGTCAGGCTGGACATCGTATCCATGAGTGTACCAGTACTGAGAAGAAGTGTTTCAAGTGTGGCAAAGGTGGTCACTTGGCTGCAGAGTGCCGGTTGAAGACTATGACTTGTTTCAACTGTGGAGAGGTGGGTCATATCAGTCCACAGTGTCCTAAGCCGAAGAAAGAGAACCAGTCGGGAGGCAAGGTCTTTGCTTTATCGGGTTCTGAGACTTCTGCAGATGATCGTTTGATCCGAGGTACGTGTTATATTAATGGCTTTCCTCTTGTAGCTATTATTGACACAGGTGCAACTCATTCCTTTATATCTTTGGATTGTGCTGTGAAACTTAAATTAGAGATATCTGAGATGCATGGGAGTATGGTGATTGATACTCCTGCGAAGGGTTCAGTGACTACTACTTCAGTTTGTTTAAATTGCCCTTTGAGTATTTTTGGTAGAGACTTTGGGATGGACCTCGTGTGTCTTCCACTAGTGCAGATTGATGTTATCTTGGGTATGAACTGGTTGGTGTTTAACCGAGTTTATATCAACTGTTTTGATAAGACTGTGATCTTTCCTGAGATTAAGGAAGGAAAGAGTTTGTGTCTATCAGCAAGGCAGGTGAATGAGGCGGTAGCAGATGGGGCAGAGTTGTTTATGCTGTTAGCGACTTTGGAGGCTAAAGATAAACTGGTGATTTGCGATCTAGCTGTGGTGTGTGATTTTCCTGATGTGTTTCCTGAAGAAGTGAATGAATTACCGCCAGAGCGTGAAGTTGAGTTCTCGATTGATTTGGTACCTGGTACTAGGCCGATATCGATGGCTCCGTACCGTATGTCTGCTGTTGAGTTAACTGAATTGAAGAGTCAGCTGGAAGATTTGTTGGATAAGAAATTTATTCGTCCGAGTGTGTCGCCATGGGGCGCACCAGTGTTATTGGTTAAGAAGAAAGAAGGTACTATGAGGTTGTGTGTGGACTACAGGCAACTGAATAAAGTGACGATCAAGAATCGGTATCCTTTGCCGAGGATTGATGATTTGATGGATCAGTTGGTTGGTGCGAGTGTGTTCAGCAAAATAGATTTGAGATCGGGGTATCATCAGATACGTGTGAAAACTGAGGATATTCAGAAGACTGCTTTCAGAACAAGGTATGGACATTATGAGTATTCTGTAATGCCTTTTGGTGTGACTAATGCGCCTGGGGTATTTATGGAGTATATGAATAGGATTTTCCATCCGTACCTAGACAAGTTTGTTGTGGTGTTTATTGACGATATTTTGGTGTATTCGAAATCTGAAGAAGAGCATGCTGAACATTTGAGAGTGGTTTTAGGAGTTCTACGAGGAAAGAAGTTATTTGCTAAACTGTCCAAGTGTGAATTTTGGTTAGAAGAGGTTAGTTTTCTTGGTCATGTGGTTTCAAGAGGTGGTGTTGCTGTTGATCCTTCTAAAATAGAAGCGGTATCTAAGTGGGAAGCTCCGAAGTCAGTTTCTGAGATAAGGAGTTTTCTTGGACTTGCAGGTTATTATAGGAAATTCATTGAGGGATTTTCTAAGTTGGCGTTACCGTTGACGATGTTGACTAGAAAGGGGCAAGCGTTTGTTTGGGACTCAAAATGTGAAGAAGGTTTCCAAGAGTTAAAGAGAAGGTTAACTACTGCTCCTATTCTGATATTACCAAGTCCATCGGAACCATTTGAGGTTTACTGTGATGCTTCATTGTTGGGTTTGGGTGGTGTTTTGATGCAGAATAAGCAGGTTGTAGCTTATGCTTCGAGACAACTGAAGGTTCATGAGAGGAACTATCCGACACACGATTTAGAGTTGGCAGTTGTGGTATTTGTTCTGAAGTTATGGAGGCATTACTTGTATGGGTCAAGATTTGAGGTTTTCAGTGACCATAAAAGTTTAAAGTATTTGTTTGATCAGAAAGAGCTGAATATGAGACAGAGGAGATGGTTAGAGTTTCTGAAGGATTATGACTTTGGTTTGAATTACCATCCGGGTAAAGCAAACGTAGTGGCTGATGCATTGAGTCGGAAATCATTGCATATGTCTATGTTAATGGTTAAGGAATGGGATTTAATTGAGCAATTTAGAGACTTGAGTTTGGTGTGTGAGAGTACTCACAATAGTGTTAAATTGGGAATGTTGAAGTTAATGAGTGGTATTCTGGATGAGATTAGAGAGGGTCAGAAATCCGATGTGCTTTTGGTTGATAAGTTGACTCTAGTGAATCAAGGTCAAGGTGGTGAATTTAGAGTTGATGAGAATGGTGTTTTGAAATTTGGTAATCGGGTGTGTATTCCGGATGTTACCGAACTTAAGAAGAGTATTCTTGAGGAAGGACATCGTAGTGGCCTGAGTATTCATCCTGGGGCTACGAAGATGTATCATGATTTGAAAAAGTTATTTTGGTGGCCGGGAATGAAAAGAGAAATTGCGAGTTTTGTTTATTCTTGTTTGACTTGTCAGAAGTCAAAGATTGAGCATCAGAAGCCGTCTGGGCTAATGCAACCGTTGGCTATTCCAGAGTGGAAGTGGGATAGTATCAGTATGGATTTTGTTTCTGGTTTACCGAGGACAATTAAGAATTTTGAAGCTATTTGGGTGATTGTTGACAGATTGACAAAATCGGCTCATTTCATTCCGATCAGAATGGATTATCCGTTAGAGAGATTAGCTGAGTTGTATATTGAGAAAATTGTAAGTTTGCATGGTATTCCGTCGAGTATTGTTTCGGACAGAGATCCTAGATTTACATCGAAGTTCTGGGAAGGTTTGCAGAGGGCTTTGGGAACTAAGCTGAGATTGAGTTCTGCATATCATCCGCAGACTGATGGTCAGACTGAGAGGACGATTCAGTCACTGGAGGATCTTTTGAGGGCTTGTGTTTTGGAAAAGGGAGGTGCTTGGGATTGTTATTTACCTTTGATTGAGTTTACCTACAACAATAGTTTTCATTCGAGCATTGGTATGGCACCGTTCGAAGCTTTGTATGGTAGGAGATGTCGGACACCTTTATGTTGGTATGAGTCCGGTGAGAGTGCTGTGGTTGGACCGGAGATTGTTCAACAAACTACGGAAAAGATTAAGATGATTCAGGAGAAGATGAGGATTGCTCAGAGTCGTCAGAAGAGTTATCACGACAAGAGGAGGAAGTCACTTGAGTTCCAAGAGGGAGATCATGTGTTTCTTCGTGTTACTCCGATAACTGGGGTTGGTCGAGCTCTGAAGTCGAAGAAGTTGACACCTCGATTTATTGGTCCTTATCAGATTTTGGAGAGGATAGGGGAGGTAGCCTATCGTATCGCTTTACCGCCGTCACTTGCGAATTTGCATGAGGTTTTTCATGTGTCTCAGTTGAGGAGGTACATTCCTGATCCGTCGCATGTGGTCCAAGTAGATGATGTACAGGTGAGAGATAACCTGACTGTTGAAACATCACCTATGAGGATCGAGGATCGAGAGTTGAAGCAGTTGCGGGGTAAAGAGATTGTTTTGGTAAAGGTAGCTTGGGGAGGACCAGCAGGTGGCAATGTGACTTGGGAACTTGAGAGTCAGATGAAGGAGTCTTATCCAGAGTTATTCGCTTGAGGTATGTTTTCGAGGACGAAAACTCTTTTAGTGGGGGAGAGTTGTAACACCCCGATAAAATATGATAATTATTTAATTTAAGTTAATAGTATATTTATTAATTTAATTAAATAATTGGAATATTATTGGATTATTATTATTGGAATAATAAAGTTGGAATATATATAAAGAGTTCCATTTGGTAAAAAGGGTTTTTCACGTGAAAACCAGAGAAGCGACAGAAAGTGAGAAAAGGGCAAAGAGGAAGAGCAAGAGAACAAGGGTTGAAGAAGGGAAAAGCTTGAAGCTAAAAGATTGCCGGATTAACTCAGGTAAGGGGGGTTTATCGTCGTTTAATGGGTATTATGGGTTAACATGTAATGGGTAGTAATAAGCCATTGAATTGACCCTAATTGGGATGAGGAATGCTGTAAATGGTGATGAATAAGTTATGTTAAAACTGTAATTGAATCTATATGTGGGTGAGTCGTAAATTTCTGGACGTGTAGCTTTTTACGGAATTGAAATCGGAGGTCCGGAAGTCCTCCGACGGCGAAAATGCGGGGGATTCTGCATTCTGTTCGTGTTAGCGCAGGAACAGCTTTCTGTCTTGCGTTAACCGGTTAACCCAGGGTGTTAACCGGTTAACACTGTTATGAATTATGAAAAATTGTTGTCTGTCTTGCGTTAACCGGTTAACCCAGGGCGTTAACCGATTAACACTGTTAAAATGTGCCAGGAAGCGTGTTCTGTTTTGCGTTAACCGGTTAACCAAGGGCGTTAACCGGTTAACACTGTTGGAAAAGGGAAAATTTGATATTCAAATATTGTGTACATAGTTGATGATTGGCCTATATTGGTGTATGATATAGTAGGGATCATTTCCCGTTGTTTTGAGCAGTAGGGGTATTAGTAGAGTGTGCTAATACTGTAATTATTATTTGGCATGACATGATATGATTCTGTGATAAATATGCTGATAATGTATGATGGTATGCATAATGCTATGAATATATCTATTATGTATGCAATTGTGGATGGACTGGTTATGGCTTAGAGTGTGAGCATATGTCCATTGTGGATTGTTGTTGATGGTTGCATGCTAGGTGATTTAGCGTGCATAGTATGGCCTTTATGGTGGTAGCTAATTCCCATGGTGAGGAATTAGTGAGTGAGTTATTGTGGATTGTTGTTGATGTTTGCATGCTAGGTGATTTAGCGTGCATAGCATAGCCCTTGGGGTGGTAGCTAATTCCCATGGTGAGGAATTAGTGAGTGAGTCACTAGGTCTCAAATGAGTGGGACTAGTGAGCTTGGTAGCCGTATCTGGATTTGATCGGTGAGGTTGAACTATGTGTTCACGAATAGTCGGTACCGCATGCATGGAGTCTCATTGCATAATGTATGTATGACGTATAATATGAATGGATGTATTCCAATATTACACGTGTGTTTTGTGTTGTGTTGTGTTGAGTATGATTATGAGTTGATGTTGCCGTTGCTGAATGTGTGATATGATTAGGGTGACGAAATGTGTTAATTTACTTAGCATTACATGATATTTTATAATGCTTATTATATCGATTGAGGAACTCACCCTTACAACTATGTTTCAGGTAACGAGCAGTGATTGAGTAGAAGCTAGTGCTTGGAGTCTAGTGTAGTTCCTTAGTGGGTCATGCTCTGGTAGATGTAACATCGGGACGGGATGTTTTACCTTGTCTTCCTTTTGGTTGTTGGACAGTTTTACATGTAATGTGATTACATGGTTTGCATGATTGATTAGATCTCTATCCGCTGCGAATTGTGCAATGTTTTATTTTGATTAATAAATGAGCATGACAAGTTATTATGGTGAATGGTGTGAAGTGTCAAGTGTGACACCCTTAAATTGCATATCTACTCTGATTTATATTTTGTTGAATTAATTAATTATTGGGGTATTTTAGAAGGGTGTTACACCCCTCATCCAGATCGAGCAGAAAATCGAGCTTGCCTACTGCCAGTCGGTTGTAGAGGAAGCCGATGGTAAACCTTGGTTTCACGACATCAAATGCTTTTTGCAAAATCAAGAATATCCAACAGATGCAACAACCCTTGACAAGAAAACACTGAGGAAGTTAGCATCCAAATTCTTCTTAAGCAATGGTGTGTTATACAAGAGAAATCATGACATGATTCTGCTCAGATGCGTGGATGGACGTGAAGCGGACCTGTTGATCAAGGAGATTCATGAAGGATCCTTTGGAACTCATGCCAATGGGCATGCCATGGCTAAGAAGATTTTGAGAGCTAGTTATTACTGGTTGACCATGGAATCCGACTGCTTCAATTATGCTAGAAAATGTCATAAATGCCAAATCTATGTCGACAAGGTACACGTGCCTCCGAACATACTAAATGTTTTGACATCACCTTGGCCTTTCTCAATGTGGGGCATCGACATGATTGGCGCCATCGAGCCTAAAGCTTCCAATGGTCACCGCTTCATCCTGGTTTCTATTGATTACTTTACCAAATGGGTAGAAGCCGCCTCTTACGCTAATGTGACAAAACAAGTGGTTGCACGGTTCCTCAAGAAAGAGATCATTTGCCGTTATGGGGTTCCAAGCCGGATCATCACAGATAATGGGATGAATCTGAACAATAAGACCATGAAAGAATTATGCGAAAGCTTCAAGATTGAACACCATAACTCTTCACTGTATCGTCCAAAGATGAATGGCGCTGTTGAAGCCGCTAATAAAAACATCAAGAAGATCCTGCAGAAAAGGGTGAAAACCTATAAGGATTGGCACGAAATGCTACCCTTCGCACTGCACGGATATCAGACTTCCGTCCGCACTTCAACAGGGGCAACCCCGTTCTCGTTGGTATATGGGATGGAAGCAGTTCTCCCAATTGAAGTGGAGATACCTTCAATGAGAATCCTGATGGAAACCAAGCTAGAAGAGGCTGAATGGATTCAGAATAGATTTGATCAGTTAAACCTTATAGATGAGAAGCGAATGACTTCTTTGTGCCATGGACAGTTATACCAGAAACGGCTCAAAAGGGCTTTTGACAAGAAAGTACGTGTTCGGGAATTCAGAGAAGGAGACCTCGTGCTCAAGAAGATCTTGCCAATACACAAGGACTCACGTGGGAATGGACTCCCAATTATTAAGGCCCATATGTTGTGAAGAAAGCTTTCTCCGGAGGTGCCTTGATTCTCACAACTATGGATGATGAAGAGCTCTCACACCCCGTGAATTCTGATGCAGTTAAAAAATACTATGCCTAATAAAAACCCGCTAAGTCGAAAACCTGAAAGGGCGATTTAGGAAAAAAGGGGTATCCCGGTGGACTGAAAACCCGAAAGGGCGGTCCAGGCAAAAGTTAGGGATAAAAAAAATGGTAGCTCGCTAAGTTGAAAACCTGAAAGGGCGACTTAGGCAAAAAGGAGCGTCCCGGTGGATTGAAAACCCGAAAGGGCGATCCAGGCAAAATTTAGGGGCACAAGGCATAAACTGCATCAGTTGTTACTGATTAACACCGAAGAATCTGAGGCGGAAGATCAATCCAGTTACTCCTTTTAGAAGCAAGGTTTTGGGAGAATCATATCTATTAGGGATGTTAGTGGTCACTGAATTCAACGTAAACCTTTCCTTATTGCCATTTTCCAAAAGATTGTAACATTCTATGGAGCTACGCCATTTGTGTGCTACCATTCTTGAATAAAATACAAGTTTTGCCTGTTAATCATTGTTAATTGTGTTTTTCTATGTCTTTCTTTGTTATGCAAAGTGTCATTTATTTGTTAATAATGAAGTTTTGAAACTTGAAAAAGAATTTGAAAATTAGTGAAAAGAACAAAATTACTTTGATATATGTGAAAATCAAGAGAAAATCATTTGTTTTCCCGAAAGTCTCAAGGTTGCATAAATATTCCTGGATCACCAACAAAATCTCCATGGAACACAACTTATTAATCCTCCGGAAGGATGGACCTTTGGTTATTTAACTGTGAATCATGATGGATTCTCCTCTAGATACACCTGTTAATTGTACGGGTTTTGAGTTATTGGTGTTGAGGAATTAGAATCCCTGTAAACAGCCCATACAAACTCCCAGTATGCCTATTGTCAGCATTGCATATCATGATCATTCATATATCATGCATAAAACAAAAATCAAGTCATGCATGGTTCAAAGTGTACTCCGTGCCCATGTGTGTAACCCCTTCATTCCCGTTGTTGATTATTATCCCTTGACCCAAAGACCAGTTGTCACTAGTATCATTTCAGAAGTTCAAATCGTCGTTGGCATCACTGTCAGTCTGTTTGTAAGTACAATTGTAATTGGTATCTGAATTTTTGGTTGTCACCAACATCAGTCAAAGTCCAATTGTTGTTGGCACCAATCTCTTAAAAGCTGGTTGTAATCCCTTGCTTACAGTCAAAGTCCAATTGTTATTGGCACCTATCTGTTAAGAGTTGGTTGTAATCCATTACTTACGGTTAAAAGTCCAATTGTTTGTTTGGCACGTACAGAGAGTTTAATTACCATGTCTTTCATGATGGTTCCGTGAAAGTCATGTATGACTCATAATCTTGAGGAATTCCCAGAAGCTTGGAGGTTTTTCGTGGTTGAAAAACTCCAATGATGTTGGTTTTGTTTGATTTCTTTGTAAAGAATTATCATAGCCTTTTGCACAGGTGATCTACTTATAAGAAGACTCCTGCTTATCTTTGTTTTGCATAATTTCCCTATTAAGAATCTCCAAAATCTTTGATTGGATGAATTTCTTGTGAGAAATCTCCAGAATTGTCAGAAGTATTCTAAAGTGTCAGGTCACGTTTGAACCTGTTATTAAATTCTTTGACTTTCTCCAGAATCATCAGGTCATGTCTGAACCTGTCATGTTGATGGAACTTTCTTTGTACGCTTTCCAGTATTGTCAGGTCATGTTTGAATCTGTTTATGGAACATTTTTGATATCCCCCAACATTGTTAGGTCATGTCTGAGCCTGCTGTCAGAATCGTTCTTGGTATTCCCCAGCATTGTTAGGTCATGTATGAACCCGTTGCTGTTGAGCCTTTATTCCAGTATTACCAGGTCATGTCTGAACTTGTTTTGAAGAATCTTTTTCTTTGATTATTCCAGTGTTGTCAGGTCATGTATGAACCTGTTGCTGAACCTTTTGTTCCGACGTTGTCAAGTCATGTATGAACTTGTTGTGGAAATTTTCTCAAAATATTCAAGTTGTAGTAAGTCATGTGTGAACTTACTGTCAAAATATCTGGTGTTCTAAGTGTCATTTGTCAACTTTCACTTTGATTACTCCCCAGTGTGTGTCTGACTCTCCAGCAGGATTGTTATCCCCAGTGAGTTGGATGTGCATTGTTTGTCTATTTCCTTGTGGGCCATCAGAGTTCCCCACAGATTGGTTTGTCTGTTATAACATCTCATGCTAAAAGTTCACCGTGTCCCTAACAGACAAATTCAAAAATAAAGAATCCTACATCCATGCATATCATATCATAACATTTGCCTTTTTCAGGATCAAAATCTGGGTCTTCATAGTATTTAACCATCCCCCACTGCGATCCGATGAAAAGTGTTGTTTCATTTTCCTCTGGTGGAGGATGTTTAAATAGGGGCAATTGTCACACCCCGATTTTGGTTATTATTTAATGGTTCATTCAAGATTTGTCATAGGTTTTTCTTTCACACTTCATTCACGGATTTTTGCTTTGACTTTAAGTCAGCTAAAAGTTATGGTCATAGTTGATTCGAAGTCATATCATTTGCAAAGCATGTTCATGTCATTTCAATACAAATGCATTCACTACAATATCAAATTCATGACCAAGATCCCATTCGAGTAGCATTACACGACATTCCATTGTTCATTACATGAGAGGGTGCAATTTGGAAACTTTGACTATTTGTTGACCTTGGTCAACAATTGACTTTTAGGTCAACCGGTTGGCCAAAGTCAACCACCCATTTCCAAACCTAAGTCTCAAACTATCATTCATGATTCATTTCATTTCCTCTTTTCAATGCCATTCAAACCGTATAAAAGGAAATGAGATTTCACTATTTTCATAGAATTTAATAACTCTCCATACATTCAAAATCACATCATAATTCAACCATAATCTAATCCCAAATAATCCCAAGTCACAATTACATGTGGGATCCTATTACATAAACCATTTCATTTCAATACAAAAACCATTGTTTGAACCAATTTCCAAACTTTCCATTTCATATATAAACCATACAAATACATACACCCTTACAACAAAAATTACATATATTACATTTTTACATTTTTCCAATTAACAAGGTTCATTTCAAATTTCACAACAAAATTCCATAATAGTTCAACTTGATATGATAGCCAAACTCCTAGCTCATTAGCAACAATTCCAAGATAGGAAGATTCCGAGCATCCATGAGCGAAAGGTGCGTCTCCAAATGTGATCACGATCCAAACTCCTTGACCAATACCTTGCCACAAAACCAACGGTTCAGAATTGTTATGACTTGTTTTCTGCAATGTAAAAAAGAGAACCAATTGCTAACGCACAAACAAACACGTCCTTCACGTGCGGCCAATCAATAAACATTCACAATTCAGTTTTCATTCACTATTCACCTTGACAAATCAATTTAAACCTAACATTCAGTCGTCACCATCCATCTAATATTAACCTAGCATCTTTCACCTAACTGACATGGCAGCAAAACCAAACAAACAAATGGACAGTAGCCCATGGCAAAGAAAAGCATAAGTATTATAGAACGAATGACACGGTAAAAAGGCAAAGCATGCTACCATCTTAAACCAACCTTAACCTGCAAAATTTTCATAACAGAAAAACAAGAAATTTCTAACCGTAATACCCTTTCCTAATCTGCTAAAACCTGCCTTGATGTGAATGTTGAGAATATCCTAGACGAGGTTCATTCGTCTAGTTTTGAAAATTCAGATGAGAATCCCGTTCAGTTTCTTGATGCTGAGAAAACGGTTGTCACAGGCACTGCTACTAGAAATGCATATACAAGCAGAACAAAGTTTGAATCGTCACAAAGGATGAGTATAACTCCAACTTCAAAGGAAATCGTTGGTTCGTCTGCCAAGCTGCTAAATAATTCAGTGTCACCAAAATTTTACCAACACTACAAACATAATGAAGAACAGTTTTGGAAAATACAACAAAATTACACTCTTTCAACACTTACCCTAATCCCTTTTCCACCATTGATGTTGGGTTTGTGCCATGTAGCAACGCTACTTCATGTGCAAGATAGGTGAACCTCCATGTTGCAAGCTATTATCCAACAATCTTTCCATGGGCGCATGACTTAAAAAGGACTAGCCAGAGGCATTGCAGCCTATCATACAGTCAAACAAGGCATTAAACATATGTTAACTAGTTCATACAAAAAAATAATGCATCAAACCTATGTAAAGAACCATATAAGGCCAATAAGAACATGGTCCAACCTTAGGCATTTCAGGCCATCGAGGCCAACCAAGTTCAAGCATCTGCTAAATTTACTGTTGTTCAGGACCAAGAAGAAATAATATACTTCAAGAATTTACTGGCCAATTTTCCTGCCAAATGCAATGCCGCTGCAAACATCAGTGACATATCTCCTCATTTGTGCTTTACATGTCTACTTCATTTGGCAAATGAGAATGGATTGAGACTTCAAGGCTTTCCCAACTTGGATAATCTTTCAATATTCCTTCCACATGATGCTGATCCTGAACTCTTAAGTGGAACCGTCTAGATAATATACTTCTCTATTCTGCAGTTTAGGATTTAGAAAATACTTTGATGGAGATTGTAACAAGCTGATTTTGGCTATGGATGGTTGTTCAAGTCTCCTCTCATCAAGTAATTGTCTGACCTTACAAGATACACATTAACTCTTGTTCATGACAGAGTCAACTCATGTTTGCTCCTATTTGTATCCTCTGGTCTGGATCGATTCTTTTGTTTGATAATGGTCAAAGATAAAGGTCTTGATGCATTCCAACAGGCTTGGTCACTACAACAAACACAACGGTGGCCCTGCAAAATTAAACCAAATCATAATGGTCATTATCAAAACTAGATAAACAAGAATCAGTACTTGGAAAGGAAGAAGAGCAAGAATAAGATCATTCATTCATTGTCAAGAATCTTCCCTGGCATGTTGGTTCTATTTGAGATGCATGGTTCAGTTGTACTTCAAATCAAATGACTTCTCAGATGCAACCGTCAAACTCGCAAGATAGTGTTGCACGCTGATCTCGCTCATGTGTCAAATATCTGGCATGGAATTTACTCTAGAGTCTGTTAACCCCATCTACAAAGCCAAGCCTGAGCAAGCAGGGAAAATTTTTAAGCATGTTTTAGAGAAAAAAACAGAAACTGAAGCTACCCTGCATAATTGAAGAAAGTGAAAAACGTGGATACCGTGTTCACGATCAAAAATCCCTGTGATAATTGGATTTTTTACTCTCACCGGTTTTCACTGCAGTAAAAAACAAATAAATTAGCAAGGTGTTAAGATTCAACAAATAACCCAAAAAGGATTAGGACAAATTCAAAAGGGGAAAGTGTAGGATTCATATTACCGTTTCCAGATCAAACATCAAATAGGGCAAACAAACTGAGCACCCTAAAGGATTTCATAGAGATGCCCTTTTGATCTCCATAAGCCGAATCTGAAACCCTAGCAAGCTGAGTATAAAAAGAGGAGAGGGCGACCACGAAGAAGGAATTTTTGAGACGGCCGAAAAACCCTAGGAACGGTATTTTCAGAGACGGCGAGGAGAATACGAAACGAGGGAAGGCATTTGAAGAAGACGATCTGACATTGCTCTTTCCATCTCCGCTGTCATCTCTGCGAATAGGTAAATACCATCTTCTTCCCGTCAATCTCTCTTACCGTTCATCTTCTTCGCTTCGCACTCTGTAACATTCCTATTGTCGTTTATGACCTTCGGTTCCTCTTTTGAGTGGAATATGTTTTAAAAAATATATAGGAATGTTTATTCTTGATTAAAGTTTAATACCATTTAAGCTCATTTGTTGGGAAGGTGAATGGCGTATCATTAAAAGTTTTTTGGCTTCCCCTTGCAAACAGCTTTTCATTAACTGCTGTCTACTGGCATTGATGATGATATGCCTCGTCATATACACCCAACAGCCATGCGGCTAGGGTTTGTCCATTGGATTCCCATGTTCACCTCCATGTCGGCCAGTTTTTTGGTTAATGTTTGGTTGACCCGATTTCAGCACAATCCAAGCGTTGTTTGGGCTTTATTTTTAGGATCCACACTTCGTGGCCCATTATGACTTTCCACTCTTTTCTTTTTCTGCTTTGTTTCGTTTTTTTGTGATATGCCTAATCTTTTGGTTGGTTTAGCAAATGACCACCAGTGGCCGAGTGGAGAGAGAGTGATTTCACTTTCTTAGTGGGATGGGTTCGATACTTGGGAGTAGCACATCTTCATATTTTTATTTTTTATGCTTACTATTTCATTTAATTTTTTATAACTTCTTACTATTTATTTTACTTTTATATTTTTATTTGATTAATTTAATTTAATCGTTAATTAGTTGTTTAGATTTTAAATGTTTAGTTTTCTTTAGATTTTCTTAATTATTGATTTTTTTTTATATGGGATTTTGTACGGTTAATTGATTTCCATGTGTTAGTTAATCTAATTAGGTTATTGGTATCTATGTTCATACCTTTACACATGTAAATAATCACATTCAAATTCACTAAATTTTCGATTTAAACTTCACTAACTTTCCGTAGTTTCAACATTTAATTTCATTTCCTCCCATTGTAATCTAGCATTCTGGTGGGAACTCGATTATATATATAAAATTAATTCGATATATATATAAAATTGTAAAATTAATTTTATCCCTATAATTTTATTTTATTTTTTAAACTATCTTTGCAACTCGATTAAATTCCTTTTTTAAAAAAACACGAAAGAAGAGCACCATTCGAATCTTGCATTCCGGTGGGAACCCTCGAATGATCAGTCCTGAGCCTCACGTTTTGGATTAACCGTTCAATCTTTTCTGTCATTCTTAAAACACTTAATTGAAGGAGAATTGCGATCCAAAACGCAGCGGAATTTAAAATTTCTCCTTTAATGATCCTTACAAATGGGCATGATCAGTGATAGAATAGTTACCTCTTGTGGCGATCACGAACGTTGAACGATGACAACGCCTCTACTCAGTCCACACGAACGGATTTCTTCAATCTCAGTGCTAGCTGCTACGAATGAAGACTTTGAGTGAGAGAGAGGGAAACAAAATTCCAAGTGAGTGACAATGCTTGTACCCAAGGGTTCTATTTATAGAACCACTTGTGTGGGCTTCAAGCTAAAAATCCCACTTAAGTATATTTTGGCCCATATCTTATAATATGCCCAAAATCACTTAAGCGTGTGGTACCTTACCATATTTCGTATTCCACTTAAGTGCACCGTACCTTACGGTGTTCCTTAGTTACTCTATCTCTCATCAATCCGTCCTTTGTGTGTGACCCTGTAGGTTTTCGCGACATTGACAATTATATTAAATCACGCATTTAACATAATAAACAGTGAGCGGTATCTAGCAACACATCACTGCTACCCAAGACACGAAAATGTCATGTGGTCTGACAAATCCTTCTGTGATAATAATTATGTGTATAATTACCCTTTTGCCCTTATGTCTATATTGAACACAAGGCATAGACCGTGTCATCCTTGTCAAGTTCAATATTGGGCCCGTAGACATTTATCCTGTTACGCAGGATGGGCAAAGTCCATCTAGGTCACTCATGTCCCTTAGCATGCTTTGTGGAGTACCCATCAACTGTCTTTATGGTTATCCAGTTACGGACAACGTTGGATCAACAATAAAGCACTCGACTCTACATCTAGGGTCCATAGTGGTTTCAGGTCGAAGAGTGGTATACACCATTATCACCATGAGAATAACTTATGACACTTTGCGTAACTTTCTATATAGTATTCTCATAGCGGGTCAATCCGGTATAAATATTACTCTTAATATTCATACCTATGTTTAAGACTTGATAACTCCTTATCCATGATCCATGAGATGTGATCATCAGTCTATATACATAATAGTCTTAATGCTTTAGTGTTATCCCACTTCACAATAAAGCTCAACTACGGATACTTTAAGAATAATGTCCTTATGTTTAATGTGATCTCATTATCAAGTCACACTTGATACATTAAACGGACTAGCTATTCTAGGGACTTTATTAAACAAACGTAATAAAGAAAAAGCCTTTTATTATTCGATACAAGTACCAAAAGTATTGGCCTCTAGGGCTTACACCAACAATCTCCCACTAGCACTAGAGTCAATCAGGCATACCCCTAATGCCCATAGATCTAGTATGGCCATCATGCTTCTGTTGCGCAAGAGGCTTTGTCAGTGGGTCACCAATATTGTCAAGTGTAGGTACTCTGCATATTTTCACATCTCCTCTATCTATTATCTCTCGAATGAGGTGATAACGCCTAAGTATGTGTTTGGATCGTTGGTGAGATCTAGGTTCCTTAGCTTGTGCAATAGCACCATTGTTATCACAATAGAGACCAATGGGATCCACAATGCTAGGAACGATGCCAAGTTTACTAATGAACTTTTTGATCCAAACAGCTTCCTTTGCTGCACTTGAGGCAGCAATATACTCGGCCTCGGTTGTAGAATCAGCAATTGTATCTTGCTTTGAACTTTTCCAACTCACAACGCCACCGTTTAAGCAAAACACATAACCAGATTGTGATCTAAAGTCATCCTTATCTGTCTGGAAGCTAGCATCGGTGTATCCAATTACAGTCAGCTCTTCCTGACCTCTATATATCAAGAGTGAGTCCTTAGTCCTTCTCAAATACTTGAGGATATTCTTGACAGCTACCCAATGAGCATCACCAGGATCCAATTGGTACCTACTCGTTGCATTTAAAGCATACGAGACATTTGGTCGAGTACATAACATGGCATACATGATAGATCCTATTGCAGATGCATATGGAATCTTATTCATGCGATACCTTTCTTCCTTAGTTGAAGGGGATTGTGTTTTTTAAAGACACAGGCCATGTTGCATATGTATGAATCCTTTCTTGGAATCATGAATATTAAAGCGTCTCAGCACTTTTTCTATGTACGTACTCTGACTTAGGCCAAGCAGTTTTTGTGATCTATCTCTATAGATTCTGATTCCTAATATATAGGCTGCTTCACCTAGGTCCTTCATAGAAAAGCATTTCCCCAACCAAGACTTTACTTGTTGCAGGGCAGGGACATCGTTTCCATTGAGTAATATATCATCTACATATAATACCAGGAAAACGATCATGCTCCCACTAACCTTCTTGTAGACACAAGGCTCATCTTCGTTCTTGATGAATCCATATTGTTTTACTGTTTCATCAAAACGAAGATTCCAGCTTCTGGAAGCTTGCTTCAATCCATAGATTGACCTTTGTAACTTACATATATTTTGGGCTTCTTCTGGCATGTCAAATCCTTCAGGCTATGTCATGTACACATCCTCAAGAAGATTCCCATTAAGGAAAGCAATTTTGACATCCATCTGCCATATTTCATAATCATGATATGCAACGATACCAAGTAAAATCCGAACAGATTTAAGCATTGCAACTGGTGAAAAGGTTTCATCATAGTCAACCCCATGCATTTGTTTATATCCTTTTGCAACCAGTCTTGCCTTATAAGTATGTACCTTACCATCCATGTCAGTCTTCTTTTTGAAGACCCACTTGCATCCTATAGGGTTAATTCTTACAGGAGGCTCTACCAAGGTCCAAACTTGGTTTGTGTACATGGAATCCATTTCAGATTTCATGGCTTCTAGCCACTTCTCAGACTCGGGACCAGTTATGGCCTCTTGGTAGGTCACAGGCTCATCTTGATCCATGAGTAATACATCACCTTGATCAGTTATGAGATATCCATATCTCTCAGGTAGGTGACGTATCCTACTTGACCTACGCTGGTCTTGTTCTACTTGAGCAGGTTGCTCTTCCACAACTACTTGTGTTTCCTGCTCTAATTCCTCCATAGGTGTATCAATGCTTTGTGATTCTTGAATTTATTCAAGCTCTACTTTCCTCCCACTGATTCCTTTGGAAATAAAATCCTTTTCTAGGAAAACTCTAATTCGAGCGACAAACACTTTGCCCTCAAAAGGATTGTAGAAGTAATACCCTCTTGTTTCTTTAGGATACCCCACAAATAAGCATTTGTCAGATTTTGGCTCAAGCTTAGTTGAAATTTGTCGTTTCACATAAACTTCGCAACCCCAAATCTTCATGTAAGACATATATGGTTTCTTACCCACTCCATATCTCATATGGTGTCTTCTCAACCTTTTTGGATGGAACACGGTTAAGTGTGTAAGCTGTTGTCAATAGTGCATGTCCTCAAAAGGAGTTTGGAAGATCGGCGTGACTCATCATGGATCGGATCATGTCTAACAGGGTTCGATTTCTTCTCTCAGATACACCATTCCATTGGGGTGTTCCAGGAGGAGTAAGTTGGGATAGGATCCCACACTCTTTCAGATGGTCATCAAACTCTAGGCTTAAATATTCACCACCTCGATATGATCGAAGAGTTTTAATATTCTTACCTAGTTGGTTTTGTACTTCATTCTTGAATTCCTTGAACTTTTCAAAGGACTCTGATTTGTGTTTCATTAAATACACATAACCATATCATCAGTGAATGTGATGAAGTACTGAAAACCTCCTTTGGCTGGAATGTTCAGTGGTCCACATACATCAGTATGTATGAGGTCCAAAAGATCATTAGCTCTTTCACCTTTTCCTGTGAATGGAGATTTTGTCATCTTCCAAGTACTTTGGGCAGTTTCTCTTCCAGTGTCCGGTCTTACCGCAATGGAAGTAGGTGCCTGCCTTTGCTATGCCTCCACTAGGCTTCAAAGCAGCAACAGTGGGTCTGGATTTGGCAACTTCCTTGCCTTTCCCTTTATCACCCTGCTTGGTGGGCCTTTTGTTCTGTCTCTTTCCATTCCCGGTCATTAGAATGGACTTCCCTTTTGTCTTCAGATTCTGCTCAGCAGTTCTTAACATGTCTAGCAGTTCATGAAGAGATTTGTCCATATCATTCATATTGAAATTTAGGACAAATTGACTGAATCCATTTGGCAACGATTGCAAGATCAAATCAGTCGCAAGTTCCCTTCCGAGGGGAAAACCCAATCTTTCAAGGTTTTCCACATACCCAATCATCTTGAGCACATGGGGACTTACAGGGGCTCCCTCAACTAACTTGCCTTGAAAAAGGGCTTTTGAAACTTCAAACCTTTCATGCCTTGCTTGCTCTTGATAGAGCATTTTTTGTGATATGCCTAATCTTTTGGTTGGTTTAGCAAATGACCACCATTGGCCGAGTGGAGAGAGAGCGATTTCACTTTCTTAGTGGGATGGGTTCGATACTTGGGAGTAGCACATCTTCATATTTTTATTTTTTATGCTTACTATTTCATTTAATTTTTTTATAACTTCTTACTATTTATTTTAATTTGATTAATTTAATTTAATCGTTAATTAGATATTTAGATTTTAAATGTTTAGTTTTCTTTAGATTTTCTTAATTATTGACTTTTTTTTATATGGGATTTTGTACGGTTAATTGATTTCCATGTGTTAGTTAATCTAATTAGGTTATTAGTATCTATGTTCATACCTTTACACATGTAAATAATCACATTCAAATTCACTAAATTTTCGATTTAAACTTCACTAACTTTCCGTAGTTTCAACATTTAATTTCATTTCCTCCCATTGGAATCTAGCATTCTGGTGGGAACTCGATTATATATATATATAAATTAATTCGATATATATATAAAATTGTAAAATTAATTTTATCCCTATAATTTTATTTTATTTTTTAAACTATCTTTGCAACTCTATTAAATTCCTTTTTTAAAAAAACACGAAAGAAGAGGACCATTCGAATCTTCCATTCCGGTGGGAACCCTCGAATGATCAGTCCTGAGCCTCACGTTTTGGATTAACCGTTCATTCTTTTCTTTCATTCTTAAAACACTTAATAATTAACTTGGACAAAATAAGGGCCGTCGGGATCAAGCATTCTGGCATAACCCTTTGAACATTTGATTCTCATCAAGTGTTTGTTGTCCATTAAATAATTTTCTTAAATAATTCGAATGAAAAAGGACCATTGGAATCTAGCATTCTAGTGGAACCCTGAATTATTAATCTCGGGGCTCATGTCTCGTTCTTAAATATTCGTCTTTCAAAACTCAAAAAATACTTGATTCCTACCTAAACACTTTTTCAATAAAGATGGAAATGGAACATGGTGTATACCGTGCACTCCTGAGATTAAGATTCGAGGCGGATGCCTTGCCTATCTTAGCTCTCGCCATTGACTAAAATTGTCAATGCGGTTTCTTCAAACCCCTTCCTCAATCAAATTCAAAACACTTAATCTTTATTAAACACTCTTTTAATAAAGGTGGAAGTGGAACATGGTGTATACCGTGCACTCCTCAGACTAGGATTCGAGATGGATATCTCGCTCATCCAAGTTCTCGCCATTGCTCAAAATAAATCCAACCAATCAAACTCTTTCTCGCCGCCGTGCGATTAATTAGGAAAAACCTTTTTCATAAAAGAAAGACATGTTATCTTAAGTTGATACAAAACAATGTTTCAGCCACGATTGTTGAGTCGAGATAAGTGACGTTTTTCCGAATGTTGATTTGTAAATTCGTTCGATGTGTGGTATACGTCCGCTCCTCATCTGTTTTGGGGTAAAATAATGTTTTTCATCGATTAATACAATATAGCTTTCGCTAAAATCGACCAACAAACAAACATTTTCTACCCATAACTACGTAAGCCTTGACTTCTCTATTGAGATACGTAGGAGCAGGATTTGTAAATCTTCTCAGGCCCATTAATAAAAAACATAAGTTTAGTCCTTCGTCGAAAAATCCAAAAAGCATTCTCCTTTCTTCTATTCTTTCTTTCCCTCATAATAACTTGAGAAGACTAACATAAGCTAACATTCAAAACGAAACTAACTAAACAGTTCCCGTTGAATACAACGGACGTGAGGGGTGCTAATACCTTCCCCTTGCGTAACCGACTCCCGAACCCTGATATTGGTTGCGACGACCATAATGATTGTCGTTCTTTCTTGGGTTTTATCGATATTTCCCCTTTCCTTTTTAGGAATAAATAAAGTTCGGTGGCGACTCTGTTCAGTCCACCATTGCGAGCATGCGAAAAATGGTTGCGCACGTAGAGGACGATAAACTTATTATACATTGCTTCCAAGACAGCTTGAGGGGTGCTCCCTCTAAGTGGTACTTAAGCCTTGATCAAAGTAGAATTCGTTATTTCCAAGACTTATCTGATGCTTTCATCCAACATTATAAGTATAACATGGATATGGCCCCAGATAGGAGGCAATTGCTCAGCATGTCCTAGAAAGATAACGAGTCTTTTAAGGAATATGCACAACGATGGAGGGAAGTGGCCTCGCAAGTCGAACCACCCCTTGCTGAGAAGGAGTTAGCAGATTGGTTCATGGATACAGTCAAACCTATGTTCTATGAAAGAATGGTGAGTAGTGTATCTGCAAGCTTCTCTGACTTGGTTGCCGTGGGCATAAAGGTCGAGCTTGGATTGAAGAATGGAAAAATGATAACCACCTCTGAAACATCTGGTAACAATGCCAAAAAGTTTCCCGGAAGTTTTCAAAGAAAGAAAGAGGGTGAGACAAATGCAGTGTCAACCAGTCAAAGGAGGAGTCATTCATGGAAGAAGCAACATCAATTTGCTCAACAACAACCAACTTATCCAGTGCAGTATGTTCAACAACCGTATGTGGCAGCAGTCACACCAAATTCCAACCAATCAAACTCTTTTTTGTCGCTGTGCGATTAATCAAAAAAACCTTTTTCATGAACAAAAGATGTATTGTCTTGAGGTAATGCAAAACAATGTTTCGGCCACGATTGTTGAGTCGAGATAAGTGACGTTTTTCCGAATGATGATTTGTAAATCCATTCGACGTGTGGTATACGTCCACTCCTCATCTGTTTTGGGTAAAACAATGTTTTCGTCGATTAATACAGTATAGCTTCCGCTAAAATCGACCAACAAACAAACATTTTTCTACCCAAAACTACGTAAGCCTTGAGTTCTCTATTGAGATACGTAGGAGATGGATTACGAAATCTTGTCAGGCCCATTAATAAAAAACTTAGGTTTAGTCCCCTTTATTGCAAAAATCCAAAAACATATTCTCTTTTCTTTTGATTCTATTTATTCTCTCCCTCATAATAACTTGAGAAGACTAACATAAGCTAACATTCAAAACGAAACTAACTAAACGGTTCCCGTTGAATACAACGGACGTGAGGGGTGCTAATACCTTCCCCTTGCGTAACCGACTCCCGAACCCTGATATTGGTTACGACGACCATAATCATTGTCGTTCTTTCTTGGGTTTTATCGATATTTCCCCTTTCCTTATTAGGAATAAATAAAGTTCGGTGGCGACTCTATTCAGTCCATCATGCGAGTGTGCGATCGCGCTTCGCTTTAAGTCGTGCTCTCATTTTTCGAGGTGCGACAGATGGCGACTCTGCTGGGGAAAACAACATCCCTAAGTGAGTCAACCTTAGTTTAGTTAGGTTTTTGTATGTGTGTTAGCTTTGTTTGTTTCTTTTTTCCTTTATTATATACTTTCTTTATCTCTGCTTTATCGCATTTTTATATCTGTATATATATCTATGTGTGGGTGTTGGGACTTTGATATCATGAATAAATCTCTACACCCGAGCTTTGGAAAAAGAAGAGAGAACACATAAGTTTAGAATTGGAAGTTGTGTAGTGTTAGTCCCCAAGGGCCACTCCTTGCATGCCTAGCATGAAGACTCCCCTAGAGTAGACCTGTTTGTAGATCTCGTTATAAGACAGCTAGCCTGTTGCATGACGTTGATTCACGAAGGGTCCATGACTCTAGGACCCCCTCTTAGAACCAGTTTCTGCTTTGGTGGTTGCGTAATGTTGGACTCTAAGGGCCTCTCCTTGTTGCACCCAACATGAAAACCCCGCTAGGAAGAGACCTTTCGTCACTCTTGTCATAAAGCGGCTAGCCTGTTGCATGATGTTGATACGATTATGGTCCATGACTCTGGGAACCTTATCGAAAAACGTAGAAACTATCCTGTGAGTGGGTTTGTGGGTAACCAACTTAGAACTATCTATTAAGAAGCCTACCAAATAGGGTGTTTTGAGTTACCTTATCCCAAAACCAAATACCATGCATTCATGATCATTTGCATAACATCGTGACACTCATACAAAATTTTGTTTTCAGGGAATTTTTGAACAAATTGCTAGCACAAAAAGTTTGTAATGGGTTCAGAAAGAAGGAAACCATTACCATTCAAAGCCAAAATGCCAGATATTACCAACATATCAAGACTCTTGAATGAACTTCCTGCATGCTTCAGGGTTACTTTGCAAGGAAAGTTTGGCCATATTTTGGATCTCCTCTCAGTAGATGTTCAAACACCAGCCATCACCGTTTTAGCTCAGTTCTATGATCCTCCGCTTCGAAGTTTCTTATTCCAAGACTTTCAGTTGACTCCAACCTTGGAGGAATTCGACCGGCTCTTAGGATTTTCTATGAAAGGAAGGACACCATATAATAGGATTGGTCAGGTACCTGAGGTAAAGATGCTAGCCCTTGCCCTATGCATCCCCATATCTGATGCATTGGCTAATTGGAAGAAAAGGGAGAATCTCTTTGGTTTTTGGAGGGCTTACCTAGAAGAAGAAGCAGAAAGGTTGTTTGTGATACACCATTGGGATGCATTGGCAAATATACTAGCTCTTCTCATATATGGGCTAGTATTGTTCCCAACCCATGAAGGTTTTATAGATTCAGCTGCCATAAGTATCTTTTGGGCCATTTGGAAGGATAAACAAAGTTTGGTTCCTCCACTACTAGCTGACACTTTTCATACTTTGCATACTCGACATCAAAAGAAGAATGGAATGCTGATATGTTGCCTTCCATTGCTCTATAATTGGCTTATCTCATATGTGTTCAAGCCTGATGCTCACATCAATGAAATGTCCAATGGGGAGTGGGCAAGAACACTGGTGTCTTTGTCTAGTAAGGATATCATTTGGTACCGACACAAGCTGAATGTTGAAGAAATCATTATCAGTTGTGGTAGTTTCCCAAATGTACCACTAATAGGATCTAAAGGTTTCATCAGTTACAACCCCATGTTAGCTTTGCGACAGTTTGGATACCCTATGCGTGGGAAACCCGATGATAAAGAGTTAGAAGATATGGTTTTGAATGATATGGGAACCAGTGATCCTTTTCTCCTCTGTAAGATCATTCGATCATGGGAAAAGGTGCATACCAAAGGAACAGAATTAGTAAAGAAGAATGATGCAACAAGGGTTCCTTATCAGCAATGGGTCTCAGAGAGGATCAAAGTTGTGAAGCTCCCTTTTTCTATAGAGATTCCTCTAAAGTCTACTTCACCAGAACCAGTCCCTGTTTCTCTTGAAGAGGTGGAAGAACTTCGAGCCATGGTAGTTAAACTTGGAAAGGAGAAAGATGATCTGCAATCTGAACTCTACAAAGAAATTGGGAAAAATACGATTCTCAAAAGGAAGAGTAACCAAAGGAAGGAACTTTTGGAGGAGAGCCGTAAGAAGAAAAGAATTGAGCAAGATCTCAAGGAAAAAGTCTTGGAGTGCCTAGATCAGGTTGATAGTGGATTAGGTTCACTCCGTGATGAGTTAGCTAAGGCTAAAAGAGATGGACAAGAGTGGAAGCGTTGGTGGGACCTAGCCACTAAGCAAAAGAAGGAGGTAAGGGAGGAGCTTCAAGCCCAAATACAAGAACTGAAGGAGCAACTTCGAAGCTCTGAAGCTGAAGTGGTGCGTGAAAGACGTCTTAAGGAACAAGCCCAAAGAACCTCTCAAATATGTCCTAAAGCCTGGGAAGAGAAGTGTGATGAGGTGAATACTAACAAGGAGCTAGCTAGTTATTGGAAGGAACAATATGAGTCTCTGAAGAGCCAAAGCATGGGTTGGCTAAATCATAGGAAGCATTTGAATGAGATATTGGATGAGTATGAATGCCCCATCAACCTTCTGCAGCCAAGTGTTGATGCATACCGTACGAAGTTGGCTAACCTCATAGAGTTTTGTAATGGCGTGGCCATAGACTTACCATGAAACAGGGACTGGTTCTGGTGAAATAGACTTTAGAGGAATCTCTATAGAAAAAGGGAGCTTCACAACTTTGATCCTCTCCGAGACCCATTGCTGATAAGGAACCCTTGCTGCATCATTCTTCTTTACTAATTTTGTTCCTTTGGTATGCACCTTTTCCCAAGATCGAATGATCTTACGGAGGAGAAAAGGATCACTGGTTCCCATATCATTCAAAACCATCTCTTCTAACTCTTTATCATCGGGCTTCCCACGCATAGGGTATCCAAACTGTCGCAAAGCTAACATGAGGTTGTAGCTGATGCAACCTTTAGATCCTATTAGTGGTACATTTGGGAAACTACCACAACTGATAATGATTTCTTCAACATTCAGCTTGTATCGGTACCAAATGATATCCTAACTAGACAAAGACACCAGAGTTCTTGTCCACTCCCCATTGGACATTTCACTAATGTGAGCATCAGGCTTGAACACATATGAGATAAGCCAATTATAGAGCAATGGAAGGCAACATATCAGCATTCCATTCTTCTTTTGATGTCGAGTATGCAAAGTATGAAAAGTGTCAGCTAGTAGTGGAGGAACCAAACTTTGTTTATCCTTCCAAACGGCCCAAAAGATACTTATGGCAGCTGAATCTATAAAACCTTCATGGGTTGGAAACAATACTAGCCCATATATGAGAAGAGCTAATATATTTGCCAATGCATCCCAATGGTGTATCACAAACAACCTTTCTGTTTCTTCTTCTAGGTAAGCCCTCCAAAAACCAAAGAGATTCTCCCTTTTCTTCCAATTAGCCAATGCATCAGATATGAGGATACAGAGGGCAAGGGCTAGCATCTCTACCTCAGGTACCTGACCAATCCTATTATACAGTGTCCTTCCTTTCATAGAAAATCCCAAGAGTTTTTCGAATTCCTCCAAGGTTGGAGTCAACTGAAAGTCTTGGAATAAGAAACTTCGAAGCGGAGGATCATAGAACTGAGCTAAAACGGTGATGGCTGGTGTTTGAACATCTATTGAGAGGAGATCCAAAATATGGCCAAACTTTCCTTGCAAAGTAACCCTGAAGCATGCGGGAAGTTCATTCAAGAGTCTTGATATGTTGGTAATATCTGGCATTATGGCTTTGAATGGTAATGCTTTCCTTCTTTCTGAACCCATTATAAACTTTTTGTGCTAGCAACTGCGTGTTCAAAAATTCCTTGAAAACAAAATTTTGTATGAGTGTCATGATGTTATGCAAATGATCATGAATGCATGGTATTTGGTTTTGGGATAAGGTAACTCAAAACACCCTATTTTGTAGGCTTCTTAATAGATAGTTCTAAGTTGGTTACCCACAAACCCACTCACAGGATAGTTTCTACGTTTTTGATAAGGTTCCCAGAGTCATGGACCATAATCGTATCAACATCATGCAACAGGCTAGCCGCTTTATGACAAGAGTGATGAAAGGTCTCTTCTGAGCGGGGTTTTCATGTTGGGTGCAACAAGGAGAGGCCCTTGGAGTCCAACATTACGCAACCACCAAAGCAGAAACTGGTTCTAAGAGGGGGTCCTAGAGTCATGGACCCTTCATGAATCAACGTCATGCAACAGGCTGGCTGTCTTATAACGAGATCTACAAACAGGTCTACTCTAGGGGAGTCTTCATGCTAGGCACGCAAGGAGTGGCCCTTGGGGACTAACACTACACAACTTCCAATTCTAAACTTATATGTTCTCTCTTCTTTTTCCAAAGCTCGGGTGTAGAGCTTTATTCATGATATCAAAGTCCCAACACCCACACATAGATATATATAAAGATATAAAAATGCGATAAAACAGAGATAAAGATAGCATATAATAAAGAAAAAAAGAAACAAACATAAGCTAACATTCAAAATGAAACTAACTAAACGGTTCCCGTTGAATACAACGGACGTGAGGGGTGCTAATACCTTCCCCTTGCGTAACCGACTCCCGAACCCTGGTATTGGTTGCGACGACCAACATCATTGTCGTTTTGTATTGGGTTTTATCGATATTTCCTCTTTCCTTTTTAGGAATAAATAAAGTTCGGTGGCGACTCTGTTCAGTCCATCATTGCGAGCGTGCGATTGTGCTTCGCTAAGTCGTGTTCTCATTTTTTCGAGGTGCGACAGATTGATGCCTACGAATTAAGAAGATCCTTCATACTTTTGCTATCGAGAAATTGAAAAATGGACCATACAAATGGTTGCAAGATGTACAAAAGGAAGGAATAGAAAAACCCGTTGCCGGTTGGTTCAGAGGTATCTGGTACTGGACTCGGTAAGGCGAACTATAGTTCGATCCCCCACAACCTTCAAATGGGATACATAAAGGGGTACCACACTAGTGTACCAGACCCCGTGCTAAGAAAAGGATCAAAGTCACTAACCGGCTACTTCACTAAGTGCGTGTGAAGGCAAAAGGCTTAATGTGATTGCGCTAGAATGAAACCGGGTGAAATAAGAACGAGAAACACTAGGTTGAGCTATAATAGCGTGATTCGAACTGACTTGTACAAAGGAGAGATCTACGTTAATGCTTATTGCTTGTGTCGTCATTGTATCTTTAGTGTTTTACTTGAGTATCTGTCATCTTAACGAAGTATCCAACAACCACGTACGAGTTGGAAATGTGTTACGTATTCACGTTTAACTAGTGTTTTCAAATTTTATTTGCTTGAGGACAAACAAAGATTCAATTTTAGGGGAGTTTGATAACGCGAAAATATATCGTATATTTGCCTTGATTTACACTCAAAAATCGTAACACTTTCATTTATATTCCGATTATTTCGCAAGTGTTCGAGTTATTTTTGCAGCTATTTCAATCCTCATGCTGAAATGAGCAAAGTATAGAAAAGGAAGGAAAAGAAGAAGAAACAGAAGAGAAAGCAGCAGAAAAATAGAAAAATAGGGAACACAAAAATTGTGGATGTGACGACTGTCAAAAAGCATGTAACGACTGTCATACGGTGAACTGACTTTGTGTATTTTTGCTTTGGAAAGCAAATGTCGCGGTTAGCAAGAGTCGTCGCCGACTTTTCTTTTATCCAATAAGGAAAGGTGGAAAAGAACAGGAAAGACCTTAATTAGATTTTGGGTTCGGGAGGTACATTATACAAAGGGAAGGTGTTAGCACCCTTTGTATCCATGGTTATCCATGGGCTCTTAATTGCTTGATCACTTATATTATTTTTCTTGTCTGAAAAAGTGTTCGTGAATTGTTTAGAAAATGCTTTGAAAAAGAGAATTTAACTTTGTAATGATTCTCGTATGAATGTATACAAAGTGGTTATCTCGTTTAGTTTTGAAAATGGTTTAGAAAAATATAACTCAGTAATGATTCTAGTATGAATGTATACCAAGTGGTGATTTTCTAGTATTTGTGAAGTGGGAAAAGTATTTTTAAGTTGTGAGTAAACAATTAAGAGTTATACCTACCCAAGGTCTTGATGGGCATTTCCTATCCTTGTGAGGGTAAAACCGTCCTTATTATTGAGAAATAAGTAGTTTTATCCTTTGGATGTAAAAGGGTCATCGTTGGGTCATCGATTGGTCATTGAAAGCAACGGTTGTAAGGATACCTTAGCATTCAAAGGGACTATCATCATTTAACCGTAGGCTACACCGAAGGGTCATCGAGGGGCAAAATCATATATTTGAAGGCAATATCCGAGGGACTATGATTTATTTTATGATGATTTAATCGACGGGTCTTGGCTAAGTATATCCCCACGTTCGCGGGACATGACCGTTATACCGTAATACCGTAAAGCAACAGAGAGAGGTCCAAGATCACATATTCAAAGGTCGTATTTTACAATCAATTAGGTAATTAGGAGGAATCCCCACCTTAAAATTAATACATTAAGATCAATTAAGCAATTTAGGGTGGATCTTTGCCATAAAATTAACACATTAAAATCAATTGAGCAATTCAAGGTGAATCTCCACAAGGGTATCCCGCAAATAAAGCGGGATACCTAACAAGCAATCTTTTCCTGGGGGTATGTGAACCTTTACAAAACTCAACAAAACATGTCAGAATACCAAATCAGGGTGCAATCGAGGATTACACCACAAAAAAAAATCCCAACAGTAAATAAGGTAGGGTAAATGATGCATGGCTATGATAAAACATGAGTGAAAAATCAGAACAGAAAAATCAGCTACTGTCACGTTCGCTCCTGCCTCGCCTAGCGAAGGCTTAGCGAGTACTCGCTGCATGCTCGCTTAGCGAGGTGCTAGCGAGCGGCTGCGGATTCTGGTTTTGATATCAGTACAATTTCAACCAATTTTATGCCTTATGGCTTTCATTACAGCAATTATATGGTTAATCATTTAAGGTATTCAGATACATACTAAAATTCATGTGCCAAACTCAAGATATTTTCATAAATTTAATCACAATGCCATATGCAAATTAAGAACATAAAGCAGTAATAGCAATGTAAACCTGTTTGCAATTGAATTACAACTTTGAATCGGCAAATCGGATTGAATTGGGCAGAAGTAAACCTTGATGCCGCCGAGTTCCTTCAGGGTTTGCCTCCCGTGAGTGTTAGGGTTTGCTTGCTAGGGTTCTCCTTTCTCCGTTTTTCGTCTGTTTTCGTCCTCTCTTTTTCTGACTGAAGCTTGGCTATTTATAATGCTCTTGTTGTGACCTAATGGGCTCAGAATGAAGCCCAAAAATTCTGATGTTCGCAAGCTTCGCTAGGCGAGCGTGTAGCGAAGGTTCGCTAGGCGAGCGTGTAGCGAAGGTTCGCTAAGCAAAGGAATTGCTCGCCTAGCGAGCAGGCCAGTTTGGGCCATTTTCTGGATTGGGCCTGTTGTGAGCTGGGCTTTTGTTCCTTTAAGGTCAGTGTCTTGCAGAACAAGTTGGAGTGCTTCGAGAAATGTTTTGCAAGATTAATGGGCAAATTTTGGGGTATGACAGCTGCCCCTGTTCAATATTCTTGAACCGGGAGAGTTAGGATGGCATGTATGCCATTCGTGGTCTGGAGGTGGAAGATTATTGAACACTAGAATGCCCCAAAAATTTGCACTTGTCAATTAGTCTTGATGGAGATGGGCTTGAAGATGCCATCCGGGAAGTTTGATGATGAGAGCTTCAGATTGTGTCGTACGTTAGACCAATTTGCAGACATGGGTGCCACACCGGGTCATACGCTAGACCGTATAATGAGTCATCCATTATGCTGTCGACTTCGCTGGGGAGTCAGAGTGTGTCATACACTGCTGGGGATAAGGGATCAGAATGGATCGTACGCTAGATCGTATCTGAGTTGCAAGATGAGCCGTCCATTAGGCTGTATCTGAGGATGAAAGGGTCAGAGTGGATCGTACGCTAGATCGTATCTGAGTAGCAGAATGAGTTGTCCATCAGGCCGATGACTCCGCTGGGGATGAAATACTGGATCGTACGCTAGACTGTATCCGAGTTGCAGAATGGGCCGTCCATTAGGCAGTATCTGAGAGGGGTAGTCGTATGCTAGGCTACACGTCAGAATGTACCGTACGCTAGGTAGTCTCTGAGATATGAAAGGTCCAACTGGGTCGTAAACTAGACCGTATTGGAGTAGTTGGAGGTCAGAATGGATCGTCCGTTAGATCGTATCTGAGTGGAAGGAGTCATATGTTGAGCTGAATCAGAATGAACCGTACGTTAGACTGTATCTGACCGTATTTGTAGATGCTGTATTTGCAATAAATGGTCGGGATGGGCTTAAAGATACCATCCTTAGGAGGATAATTAACCTGAAAAATAAAGTTAGCTTCATGCCATGTCATGATGCATGAGATGTTTTATGCTTTCGACAATAAATGCGAACAATGTATGCATGCGTATGTTGTGAAATGATGTAATGAATGAATTATGCATCTGAAAAGTTCTTCCCGAGGACTCTACTGGGGGGAATAAATCTCAGTCTTCTGGTTGGAGATACTGGTATCGGTGATCCTTTCTTAGCTGGGGATACTTGATTCTTGTCTGATGGTAGAAATATTCGACAGAGCCTGGCTGGGGATGGAAGAGATGACCAGTCTGTCTGGTGATTCTGACCTCTTCTGGGAAATAGCTGGTTTTGCCGGGGAATAATGCCAATTCCTTCTGGGGAATAACAGGCTTGCCGGGGGAATAGAATTGGTAATCGGACTTGTTGGAAAGCATGGTTAGACCTTTTTCTCGATCCTGAAGTCTTTTAGTAATTGATATTGCTATTTTATGTAAACATTGATCATATTCAAATGCATATATTAATTCAAATTAAATTAATGGACGTTTATGCAAACAAAACAGCAAAAAAGTAAAATAAAAGCATCTTTTGAAATAACATTGTATGGATTTTGAAAGAGGGCCTATAAACAGGCAATTTGTGTACAAGGAGACAGAAATCCTAGTAAGAGGAAATCGTCAAGAAAACAAAGGAAAGCTATGAAGAAGAAGTCCTATTGATTTTAATTCTGCCACTGTCACTATGTCTTCAAGCATCTCATCTCCTGCTGTCGGATAGAAGTGATTGGCTTGTTCAGTCCCTTTGACTTGGATAGAGCTGTCTGAGAACGGGACATAGTCATACGCCTTTTAATCCCTAATTTTTGCCTGGACTGCCTTTTCGGGTTTTCAGTCCACCAGGATACCCTTTTTTGCCCAAGTCGCCTTTTCAGGTTTTCGACTTGCCAGGTGTACATTTTTATATGTTTATCCCTAATTTTTGCCCGAACCCTTTTGGTTCGCCGGGATGCCCTTACTTTTGCCTAGGTACGTCGACCTAGCGGGTCTCTTTTATGCGTAGTATTTTTTGACTATGTCTGCGTTCACGGGATGTGGGAAGTCTTCGCCATCCATTGTAGTCAGTATCATGGCTCCACCAGAGAATACCTTCTTAACTACAAATGGCCCTTCGTATGTGGGAGTCCATTTGCCCCTGGGATCACCTTGTGGTAGAATGATACGCTTGATCACCAAGTCGCCGACTTGATACACCTGTCTTTTGACCTTTTTGTTAAATGCCTGGATTATGCGCTTCTGATATACCTGCCCATGGCAAATAGCCGCAAGTCTCTTTTCATCAATCAAATTTATCTGATCGAACCGGTTCTGAGTCCATTCATCCTCATCTAAACCTGCCTCTTTCATGATTCTTAGAGAGGGAATATGAACTTCCACTGGTAAGACGGCTTCCATTCCGTAGACTAAAGAGAAAGGAGTTGCCCCTGTCGAAGTGCATACTGAAGTGCGATAACCATGAAGAGCAAATGGTAACATCTCATGCCAGTCTTTGTACGTTACTGTCATCTTTTGTATGATCTTCTTGATATTCTTATTAGCAGCCTCCACGGCGCCGTTCATCTTTGGCCGGTACGGAGAAGAGTTATGGTGTTTTATTTTGAGCTGCGTGCAGAGTTCAGTAATCATCTTGTTGTTCAAATTAGTGCCATTATCAGTGATAACTCTTTCGGGGATGCCATATCGACAAATGAGATTATTCTTGATGAATCGTGCCACCACATTCTTAGTGACAGAAGCAAATGAGGCTGCCTCTACCCACTTTGTAAAGTAGTCAATAGCCACGAGGATGAAACGATGTCCATTAGAAGCAGTAGGTTTAATCTCTCCGATCATATCAATGCCCCACATTGCAAAGGGCCAAGGGTCAACACGTTTAAAGGAGCAGGAGGCACATGTACTTTATCCGCATAGATCTGGCACTTGTGACAAGTTCTGGCATGATGGTGGCAATCAGCTTCCATGGTAGACCAATAATACCCTGATCTCAGAATCTTCTTGGCCATTGTATGTCCACTAGAGTGAGTCCCAAAAATACCGTCATGCATGTCTTCCATAATCTTTTCTGCTTCCTTTTTAGCCACACAGCGAAGCAAAGTCGAGTCATGATTACGTTTGTATAATACTCCATTACTCAAAAAGAATTTAGCGGAGAACCTCCTCAGGAATTTTCTGTCATTGATGGACGCCCCTTCAGGGTATTCCCGAGCTTCTAAATACCTTTTTACTTCGTGGAACCACGGTTTCTCTTCTACTTCATCAGCGTTAAGTTCATAACAATATGCTGGTTCATCTAATCGTTCAATGGTGATCATGGGAGCTTCATTGTCCCATCTGACTCTGAACATAGAGGACATGGTAGCCAATGCATCTGCCAACTGATTCTCTTCTCGTGGAATATGTTCGAATGTAATCTCTTCAAAGTACGGGATTAATGTTAACACCCGCTCTCGATAAGGGATGAGATTCGGATGTTTAGTGTCCCATTCTCCTTTGATCTGACTGATTACTAATGCTGAGTCTCCATACACGCTCAAAAACTTGATTCTCAGGTCTATAGCAGCTCTGAGTCCCAAAATACATGCTTCATACTCGGCCATATTGTTGGTACAATCGAAACATAGTCTAGCAGTGAAAGGCGTATGGCAACCCTTGGGAGAAATAATTACAACACCAACACCATTACCCAACGCATTAGAAGATCCATCGAAAACCATAGTCCATCGGGATCCTATTTCGGGTCCTTCATCTGGTCCAGGTTCTTCGTAATTAGTAACAAGCATGACATCCTCATCTGGGAACTCAAAATTCATAGATTGGTAATCATCCACTGCTTGATGAGCCAAATGATCAGCTAGTACGCTTCCTTTGATTGCTTTCTGGGTAGTATACTGGATATCATACTCTGTTAAAATCATCTGCCATCTCGCTATTCTTCCGGAGAGGGCAGGTTTCTCAAATATGTATTTGATGGGATCCATCTTAGAAATCAACAAAGTGGTATGATTCAACATATACTGTCTTAGTCGGCGAGCAGCCCAGGCCAAAGCACAGCAAGTTCTCTCGAGCAGTGAGTATCTTGTTTCACAGTCGGTAAACTTTTTGCTAAGGTAGTATATGGCATGCTCTTTTCGACCAGACTCGTCATGTTGCCCCAACACACACCCCATTGAATTTTCTAACACGGTCAAATACATGATTAGAGGTCTTCCTTCAACTGGTGGTATCAGGATCGGAGGTTCCTGGAGATACTTCTTGATTTTGTCAAAAGCTTCTTGACATTCGTCATTCCATATCATCTCTTGATTTTTCCTCAGTAGTTTGAAGATGGGTTTGTAGGTAGTGGTTAAATGGGAGATAAATCGGGCGATGTAATTCAAACGTCCCAAGAAACCTCTGACTTCCTTATCTGTACGGGGGACTGGCATTTCTTGAATAGCTCTTACTTTAGCCGGGTCAACCTCGATTCCTTTACTGCTGACAATAAATCCCAAGAGTTTACCGGATCTTACTCCAAAGGTGCATTTGTTCGGGTTCAATCTCAGCTTGTATTTCTTCAACCTCTCAAACAATTTGTACAAATGATCGAGATGTTCTTCTTCAGTATGAGATCTGGCTATCATGTCGTCCACATATACTTCTATTTCATGATGAATCATGTCATGGAACAAAACCACCATAGCACGCTGGTACGTTGCCCCGGCGTTCTTTAAACCGAATGGCATTACTTTGTAACAGAAAGTGCCCCATTGCGTCACAAACGTAGTTTTCTCCATGTCTTCAGGTGCCATCTTAATCTGGTTGTAACCCGAGAATCCATCCATGAAGGAGAATACTTTGTGTTGAGCGGTATTGTCTACCAGAACATCAATGTGCGGGAGTGGAAAGTCATCTTTGGGACTCGCTTTATTCAGATCTCTGTAATCGACGCACATTCGTACCTTACCATCCTTCTTCGGTACCGGTACCACATTAGCAACCCATTCAGGATAAGAAGTAACAGCCAGAAAACCTGCATCAAATTGTTTCATAACCTCGGCTTTGATTTTCTCAGACATTTCAGGGCGCATGCGACGAACCTTTTGCTTAACAGGATGACACTCTTCATTCGTTGGCAAACGATGCATTACTATATCAGTGTCCAATCCTGGCATGTCTTCATAAGACCAAGCAAAAATCTCTATATAGTCATGTAACATCTGAATCAATCTTTCTTTGATACTGTTTTCCAAGCCTGCTCCTATTTTGACTTCTTTCTTGTCCACTTCAGTACCCAGGTTTACAATTTCGATTGGCTCTTCATGCGGCTGTATAGTCTTCTCTTGTAGTACCAGTCTGGCAAGTTCTCCAGGTACTTCACAATCTTCCTCACTTCCATCCTCAGCTTGGTAGATCGGATTTTCAAAGGCATAATGAACAGTAGTAGAACTATTATCAACAGGATCCAGAGTGGGTGTGGATCTGCAATTTGTTACGTGAGTGTGTGTAAGAAAACATAGCTTTTTCGAAAGATGACAGGAAAGATAAAGAGCGCAATATTTGAATGCAAAAAGTCCATTGATTTATTGAATATGAATATGCTTATGAAAATGACAAAACCCTTAACAAATTAGCTATTGTGCCCCGGGCATAGACACAATGCTTTAAGAAGTTCAACTATAAAAATTAAAAATTGCAACACTAAAACAGACAATAGCAATTACTCCTGACTAAAGGAAATCGGGATAGTGTCTTCAACCTTCTAATTATTGAGTCCGTCACCAATTGTTGGGAAAATCCAGCTATTCAGATCGCAATCGCTATCAGCATCTTCTACAGCATTAATTTGATCTTTGACCATCTTTTCAGAGTTAAATCCCAGACCAGACTTGTCAGACTTGTATGGTACGTTGATCAGTTGACCCCAACCAGTACGACCACCATTTTCAACCACGGCTTGAGCGTCCTTCAGAGAAATCATGGCAGGAGGAGCACGGATAACCTTGGGCACACAGGAAGTCGGCTTAAGGACAGGACTGGGCGGAGGGACCACTTCAAATGACTGAGAAGGAGTCTCCAAGAATTCGCCATCCATCTCAACGTATCTGAAGGCCTGCACACTACTGACAATGTACTCTTCTTCTCCACACACGGTGACAATCTTACCCTCTATTGGATATCTCAGCTTTTGATGGAGAGATGAAGCTACAGCACTTGCCCCATGAATCCAAGGGCGTCCCAGCAAGCAGGAATAGGCAGGACGGATGTTCATCACGTGAAAGGTAGTGTTGAAGACTTGAGGTCCTATCTTGATAGGGAGAACCACTTCACCGTGAACGACGCTTTTTGCACCGTCGTACGCACGCACCACAGTATCACTAGGTTTCAATTCGATGCTCTTACAGTCAAGCTTATCGAGTACAGCTTTTGGTAGCACATTCAAAGAAGAGCCATTATCGATCAACACATGAGCCAAGGTGATCCCCTTACACTCAATGGAGATGTGCAGAGCTTTGTTATGATTCTTTCCTGCTGGTGTCAGATCAGCATCGGAAAAGCCTAGGCCATTGTCAACAGTCAGGTTGGCAACATAGTTTTCAAACTGATCGACGGATGTCTCCTGAGGTACATGAGCAGTCTTCAAGAATTTTACCAACGCATTGGCATGAGATTCAGAAGATAACAGCAAGGATAACATCGAGATCTTAGACGGAGTATGCCCCAACTGTTCTACCACATCAAAATCACTCTTGCGGATGATTTTCAGCACTTCTTCCATTTCCTGCTTGGCAATATCTTCGGTAGTAACTTCGACCGGTGTCTCTGACTGAGAAGGGTGGACTGGTTCCTTTCCTCGAGTTTCAAGGGCAGGAGGTGAGATTTCTGGAGAGAAGATCCTTCCACTTCGAGTAATTTTACTAGTCCCAACCATGTCATTAGGATTAGCAGAATTACCGACTTGCTTTACGCCATGGACGTAAACATCACCTCCATAATTCCACGGAATGGCTTTGTTTGAGTAATACGGTACTGGGCCAGGAGCAGTAATGATTAGGGGAGCTACCTTGGGCCCAGCAGTAATCTTCACAGGTGCTCTGGTAGCGGTAATCTTCACTGGAACTTTGGACCTAGCAATCACAGATATTTCTTCAGTAGGGTTTTCCACCTTAGGAACCTTTTCGAAGAGAATTGTGCGATCATCCATCATCCGTTGAATACCATTCCTCAACTTCAAGCACTCGTTGGATCGGAGTATATAACGATCGCAATTTTCAGCACAACCTGGAAATAAACCAGCTTGCAATAAATTCTTCTTGATGATCAGGAGAGGAGATGTTAAATCAGCTACATTAGAAATGTGAGAATTGTCATCCACAACATTAACAGTTTTGTCATGATTAGGCATAGGAGCAGTGATGACATTAGGAGTCTCCGGAGGCTCAAATTCAATTTTTCCAGCTTCGATCATATCCTGAACCTTATTCTTCAACGACCAACAATCGTTTGTATCATGCCCGGGGCTATCGGAGTGATATGCACACCTGGCATTGGGATTATAACGAGAAGAAGTAGTGTTGGGTTTCGTAGGAGGATCCCTGAGGGTGATCAGATTTGCCTTTAGCATTCCCTGCAGTGCCTGTGTTAAAGTCATATTGATCCTGGTAAACTGCCTTCTTGGCTTGTCTTGTTTGGGCTGGAAGTTTTGAGATGGCGGTGCTGCAATCGTAACCGCTCCAATGGTATGGTCACGATTTTTCTTGTTACGACCCTTTTGACCGTACACAGCATTTGGTTCACTCCTCCCCTGATAGGACCTTTTGGTGCTTGCAGAGGTAGCCGCCTGTATCTTTCCACTTCGGATGCCGCTTTCAACACGCTCACCTGTCAATATAAGTTCAGTGAAACCTGATGACGAACTTCCCAGTAGATGGCTGTAGAATGGGCCAGTCAGTGTGCCCATGAACATGTCCACTAATTCTCGGTCAGTCATAGGGGGTTTGACTCTGCCAGCCAAATCTCTCCATTTCTGAGCATATTCCTTGAAGCTTTCTTTGGATCCTATAGTCATATTCTGCAACTGTAGCCGAGTAGGCGCTAGGTCAGAGTTATACTGGTACTGTTTATAGAAAGTTGTTGCTAAATCAGTCCAGGTGCGGATGTCAGAGCTCTCGAGCTGATAATACCACTCCAACTGTGTGCCAGACAGACTCTCTTGGAAGAAATGGATCCATAGCTTCCTATCAGTGGTATGCGGCTGAATCTTTCTCACATAAGCTCTCAGATGCATCTGAGGACAAGACGCACCATCGTACTTAGTGAAAACGGGGATCTTGAATTTGCGAGGAATGGTCACATCGGAGACCAGACCCAAACTTTCGAAATCCAGACCGGGCGCCTTCTGACCCTCCATGGCTAGCATACGTTCTTCCAGCAACTTGTACTTATCATCTCTTGGAGAGTACTGTTCATTTTCATAATCTTCATCGTCATCCTCAGGGTTGGAGAAATCAACATTCTCCTCCTCTGAATCATACTCCGTCCCCTCTTCTGGACCATTCGGAATTCCAAACTTGACTCTCGCGGCCTGTCTTTTAAGCCTTCTTCCCGGGTTGATGTAACTCACAGCTTTCTTGTCTTTCTTCTTCTCGAGCAAAAGAGCCTTCAGTTCCTTCTGCCCTTTGGATAAGCTCAAGATCAACTCTTGGAATTGAGCATTCTGAGTCTGGAGATCTTTGACAGTTTGTTCCAGGTCCATTTTTCTGTTTGCAATGAAGACCGTGAAAACATTGATTTTTTTAGAATACCTGTTATGCAATGTTATGTCATGCTATGCAATGTATGAAATGTTTTCAAGGACTTTTGGAATTTAACTTTGCGTAAACCACCAAAAAGAGGGAAACTTTTATTAATAATTTCCTTAATCAATGTTCATTACAAGAAATAATAATAAAAATACAATGAAAGCTCAAGTCTCCCAGGGACGGCTTCTTTTTGGGCGAAGATATGCATTGAGTCTTCGTTCCTCATTAAGCTGGCTGGTGAGCTCGAGTACCTTCTTCCTTTCTGCACTGAACTGGGCTTCAAAAGTATCCCTTTCCTCTCTCAATTGGATCCAGGATCTCTTCAATTCTTCAACATCGGTAGGCATATCTGGATAAGGAATGATCTGAGGAGTACCTCCTTCAACTTCTGGTTCAACGATCAATGGTCCGACCGCAAGATATGGCATGACAAGTTCACGAGCTCTGGCGCGTACCCATCTGAGATAAGGCTCCATAGGAATAGAGTTTTTCTGTCCTAAAGTGCTTCTTTTCACCATGCCCCAGGCTCGTACAAACCTTTGACGGAGACCTTGAGAATCATTGTCATAGTCAAACACAGTGCCCTGGATAATTATTTCATGTGGACCATCTCTTCGAGCATAACCAAACTGGCGTAGGGCTAAAGCTGGGTTATAAGTAATACCTCCTCTTATCCACAGGAGTGGTACATTAGAGAATTCTCCACAACGGTCAATGAGGGTAACATTTCCTTCGAGATGAGGACACCAACGGATGTCTGAATGGGAGAGTGACATTATCCTTTGAGACCATTTCAGATTTTGCTCATTCTTCAAGACTGATTGAGGAAGGTGTGAAATAAACCACCTAGACAATAGAGGTATGCAGCACATGAGAGTCCCTTGCCTTTTCATAGTACGAGTGTGAAGGGAATGCAGAATGTCTCCGAGCAAGGTAGGCACAGGGTTATGAGTGAGAAATATCTTAATAGCATTCATATCTACGAATTGGTCTGGGTTAGGAAATAGCACCAAACCATAGATTAGCAATGCTAGAACATCTTCGAAAGCATGGACATTCGTATCCTTTAAGAATTCTCGGGCCTTATTTATCAGAAACTTGGCAAGTAAACCCTTAACTCCACTTCTTGTTACGCAATTGGTTTCAATATCGGACTTTGTCATGTGTAAAGCCGCGACAACTTCTTCAGACTTCGGAATCTTTTCTAAACCACTGAAAGGTGTTTGATCAAGGATAGGTATCCTAAGCATCCTGGAGAATTCTTCTAATGTAGGTACCAACTGATAATCTGGGAATGTGAAGCAATGATGTTTAGGATCGAAGAACTGGAATAGGACCCTCATCATATCCTCTTTGAAACCAGTGGTAACCAAATTGAGGAGAGAACCATGTTTCTGGATAAACTGAGCCCGGTCAGGAAGTTCTGACACTAAATCCTTGAGTTGAGGAGGGATTGCCACAAGATTAATCCGGATAGTCTTCCTGGGAGCCATAGCCTTACAAAACAGAGCAAAGTTAAATCCCTAAGTCCTTGAAATGATGTTATGATGTTATGATGTTATGATGTTAAGTAAGTAACACGCACAAGCAAGTCACACAACAATCATTCCTAAGTTTTGAGGCTTGCATGAGTTCCATAGGTAAGTACCCTCCCCACTGAAGTTTGGTTGGTTCAACCTGTCCTAGAATAGTAACCGGGTTCTAGAAGGATCTCAAATCATCGACCTTTCTTTAAGTCCACTTCAGTGCAACACCAAGTGGTTGACCAAAGCTTCCCTAAAGTCCAATCTCAAAGAGTGTAGTATCGAGTATCAACCAACCCCAGTCGGAACCGAAGTCAGTTATCTCACTACTTTCTAATGGCTAGGATGAGTCAATTAGGGTTCTAAAGGTTTGGTTAATGCTTTGATGACACCACGCGAATGCCAAATTTTTCCTCAAGTAAACATGAGGAACATCAGGACATCCAAAGTGTCACATTAACCGTAGCCATCATTTTAACCATTCCGGTATACGCCGGATAGTCGCGATGATCTATTGCTACTCACCTAAGGTACACTAGATTCGGGTGTATGATCTTTCACTCAAGCATAAAATACCCAAGCAATCCCTTAAAAGTAAATCAGACAATTTAAATAAGTGATCTTGTTTTTAAGGTAACCTCTCTTTAATAGGCTCCCCAGCAGAGTCGCCAGTTCTGTCATACGGTGAACTGACTTTGTGTATTTTTGCTTTGGAAAGCAAATGTCGCGGTTAGCAAGAGTCGCCGCCGACTTTTCTTTTATCCAATAAGGAAAGGTGGAAAAGAACAGGAAAGACCTTAATTAGATTTTGGGTTCGGGAGGTGCATTATACAAAGGGAAGGTGTTAGCACCCTTTGTATCCATGGTTATCCATGGGCTCTTAATTGCTTGATCACTTATATTATTTTTCTTGTCTGAAAAAGTGTTCGTGAATTGTTTAGAAAATGTTTTGAAAAAGAGAATTTAACTTTGTAATGATTCTCGTATGAATGTATACAAAATGGTTATCTCGTTTAGTTTTGAAAATGGTTTAGAAAAATATAACTCAGTAATGATTCTAGTATGAATGTATACCAAGTGGTGATTTTCTAGTATTTGTGAAATGGGAAAAGTATTTTTAAGTTGTGAGTAAACAATTAAGAGTTATACCTACCCAAGGTCTTGATGGGCATTTCCTATCCTTGTGAGGGTAAAACCGTCCTTATTATTGAGAAATAAGTAGTTTTATCCTTTGGATGTAAAAGGGGCATCGTTGGGTCATCGATTGGTCATTGAAAGCAACGGTTGTAAGGATACCTTAGCATTCGAAGGGACTATCATCATTTAACCGTAGGCTACACCGAAGGGTCATCGAGGGGCAAAATCATATATTTGAAGGCAATATCCGAGGGACTATGATTTATTTTATGATGATTTAATCGACGGGTCTTGGCTAAGTATATCCCCACGTTCGCGGGACATGACCGTTATACCGTAATACCGTAAAGCAACAGAGAGAGGTCCAAGATCACATATTCAAAGGCCGTATTTTACAATCAATTAGGTAATTAGGAGGAATCCCCACCTTAAAATTAATACATTAAGATCAATTAAGCAATTTAGGGTGGATCTTTGCCATAAAATTAACACATTAAAATCAATTGAGCAATTCAAGGTGAATCTCCACAAGGGTATCCCGCAAATAAAGCGGGATACCTAACAAGCAATCTTTTCCTGGGGGTATGTGAACCTTTACAAAACTCAACAAAACATGTCAGAATACCAAATCAAGGTGCAATCGAGGATTACACCACAAAAAAAAATCCCAACAGTAAATAAGGTAGGGTAAATGATGCATGGCTATGATAAAACATGAGTGAAAAATCAGAACAGAAAAATCAGCTACTGTCACGTTCGCTCCTGCCTCGCCTAGCGAAGGCTTAGCGACTACTCGCTGCATGCTCGCTTAGCGAGGTGCTAGCGAGCGGCTGCGGATTCTGGTTTTGATATCAGTACAATTTCAACCAATTTTATGCCTTATGGCTTTCATTACAGCAATTATATGGTTAATCATTTAAGGTATTCAGATACATACTAAAATTCATGTGCCAAACTCAAGATATTTTCATAAATTTAATCATAATGCCATATGCAAATTAAGAACATAAAGCAGTAATAGCAATGTAAACCTGTTTGCAATTGAATTACAACTTTGAATCGGCAAATCAGATTGAATTGGGCAGAAGTAAACCTTGATGCCGCCGAGTTCCTTCAGGGTTTGCCTCCCGTGAGTGTTAGGGTTTGCTTGCTAGGGTTCTCCTTTCTCCGTTTTTCGTCTGTTTTCGTCCTCTCTTTTTCTGACTGAAGCTTGGCTATTTATAATGCTCTTGTTGTGACCTAATGGGCTCAGAATGAAGCCCAAAAATTCTGATGTTCGCAAGCTTCGCTAGGCGAGCGTGTAGCGAAGGTTCGCTAGGCGAGCGTGTAGCGAAGGTTCGCTAAGCGAAGGAATTGCTTGCCTAGCGAGCAGGCCAGTTTGGGCCATTTTCTGGATTGGGCCTGTTGTGAGCTGGGCTTTTGTTCCTTTAAGGTCAGTGTCTTGCAGAACAAGTTGGAGTGCTTCGAGAAATGTTTTGCAAGATTAATGGGCAAATTTTGGGGTATGACAACGACCGACACGCCCAGCCTGTGACGACCGTCACAGGCCCATCACGAACGTCACGCGGCCAAAATCAGCGCCTTGAAACAGTCAACAGAAGCGAGCCAACATGCCTAAATTCTCGTTCCACAGCTACTTTCCCGTGGATTCCTCACTCAACCAAGTCATCCTTGTTTCTCTCAACTGCCATGACCTAATGGGGATATAAAAAAACAGAAGTTGGAAACCTAAGAGGACGCTTAATTTTTCTCTACAATTTATTTTCTACAGCAATTTTGCTTTCTAGTATTATTTAGTTACCGTTCCGTTTAGAGTTTCCATAGTCCCTTTCCCTTTCCATTTTTCATTTAGCCAAAGTAGTAGTTTCCTACACTGGGGAACTACTGCAATTTATTTAATTTAGTTTAAGCAATTATTTCGAAGAGGCAGCATCCTACCGACCTGTGGAGGATTGCTCAAGTACTTCAAGATTCGGCGTATTCTATTAATCCAATTTCCAGATTTTTATTCAATTGTTATTGGTTTATTATTATTGTAATCATGTATATATTATTGTTGATCTGTTTATGTTCGTCTATGGTTGCGTTGTTTAACATGTCTGGCTAAACTACCGGTATCGGTATGTAACAATTTAATTAGACGGGATTTAATAATAGTTAGTGAAAAACTTCTTGTCTCAAACAATCTTTTTGGTTGTGGTTTTTAATTTGAATTTAATTAACTTTGTCACAAGAGTGAGAAGCTATTTAATACGATTTTGCCACGAGAGTGGAAAATTAACTAAGGTGAGAACCGACAATCGCGAGAGCGTGAGGGTCGAACTGGATAGTAAAAACTAGGCATTGATTTTAAAAACAGCGAGATCACTTTAAAAGCAATTAGAACTTATCTATTTTCAAAAAGTATTTTTAACTTCAAATGGGACAGCGAGAGCGTACATTCTGACTTAAAGGTATAGTCCGAATCAACAATCACGAGAGTGTGAGATAAAACCTTTTAAATAAGTATTTTCTATTGAAAGATATTTGGTACTTAAATTATATAGCGATGACTTATCGAATCCCTGACGATTAATGTGTTGCATACTGATATCCTCTTATTAATATTTTCTTAAAACTCAACTTCCCTTAGATTTAATTTTCTTCAACCAAACTTCTAAAAATCATTCCCTTAGCTAAACATAGTAACGTCAATAGCATTAGTTTGACCATCGGTCCCCGTGGATTCGATATCTTTTAAAACTAAAACGACTGGACTGTGCACTTGCAGTCAAGTACCCGATAAACTATATTCTATATACAGTCACGAGACATATCAATTTTTAATAAGGAGGAGGGAAAGTCGCCCCTTTTATGGTGTATTTGTTTAGTTGGAGTATTGTTTGCATATGGAACTCCTACTACCATTTTAATAGATCTGTTTTTGGTGTCTACCAATTGTTACTTCCATTCAGACCAAGTGATTTCACATATTTTTCTGTATTCTTAGTTTTTTTAAAATTTTGATGTTCTTTGCTTCTTCTTTTTTGTATCGAAGGATTCCTTTTCATCTTTATAATATAAGCACTACAAGGATGCAATTGTTGTTTATTTTGTGTTGTTCGTTTTCACGTAACAGATTAATATATAAAAAACTCAAGGCATTTATTTTAAAAAGGATGCAATAATTCAAATGGTTAAGAATTGACAGTTTTATAAAGAATGCATGGGTTCAATTCTCACCGTCTGCAAACAAATATGAAGGATATAAAAAAATGTGATTTTTTTTAAAGGGGACTAAAAGTTTAAAAAAAAAATTGAAGACCAAAAGTGCATTTAAACCAAAAATATAATAAGTGAAAGAGATTTTTTTAAAGGGGATAAAAGTTTAAAAAAATTAAAATTTGAAGACCAAAAGTTTTATAACGTGACACCACATATACAATGTCATGCAGTGTCACGTCATAAAATGAAATGTCAACAAGACAAATCTGAAGGATACCAAAAAAATATGGATATTAAAATTTGAAGACCAAAAGTTTTATAACGTGACACCACATATACAATGTCATGTTGGTAGGGGTGTTCGCGGTGCGGTTTGAGTGGTTTTTGCGATAAAAATCATCCGAACCGCAAGAGAAAAAAGCATGCGGTTTGGTTGACTTTTAGAAATAAAACCAAACCAAACCAAACCAAATCAATGCGGTTTGGGTTTGTTCGGTTGGTTCGGTTTTTTATAATATTTTTATTGAGCCATATATACTCCTCTAAATAACGACATAACTTTGTGTTTAGTCATTCATACATTACTAAATAACATCAAAATTCATCATATTTAGACAAAAACGTTTCATTTAATATACAAAAAATCAGATTAGAAAAAAGTGGAATAAAAGACAAATATAAATAGTAGCATAAAATAATATTAAAGACATTATAATAAAACATAAAAAAAAATATATGAGATGAGAGATTAGAGAAGATGAAAAAAATAACATAAGAGACGCGAGATTGAGAAGAAAAGTGCAATAAAAACGTAATTGGAAGAGAAAATAGTAACATAAAAGATTAAAAAAAAAGAACATAATAGAGGACTTATTAGAGTAGAATAGGCGAGACCTACATGGAAAATAAGATGAGAAGAATGTGTGATACTACTATTAGAGATTTAAGAAGGTTAAAATTGAAACCCTAAGTGTGATTAAGAGAAAATCGTTTGTAATTGTAAGGTTAAGGCATACTAGGTTTGAGGTTTGGGTTGGATGTGGGATAAGTGAACTTTGGGTTGTAACATAATGCGGTTTGGTTTGGTTTAATTCGGTTTGAAAAATACAAACTGCAAACCAAACCAAACCTTGCGGTTTTGTTAAAAAATGACCCAAACGAATCCGAACCAAATGCGTTTTTTTGCGGTTTCGATTTGATTTAGTTTGGTTTTGAACACCCCTACATGTAGGGTCACGTCATAAAATGAATTCCAACAAGACAAATATGAAGGATACCAAAAAAATGTGGATTTTTTTTAAGGAGATTAAAAGTTAAAAAAATTAAAATTTGAAGATCAAAAGTGCATTTATACCAAAAATATAATAAGTGAAAGAGATTTTTTTAAAGGGGCTAAAAGTTTTAAAAAAATAAAATTTGAAGACCAAAAATGCATTTAAACCAAAAATATAATAAGTAAAAGAGAGAGAATTTTGATTTTATCAAATTTTACCTATTATTTATTGATGTATTCTTATTATCATTATTACAATACAAAATAAATCATAAATTGAGAATATTAATTGAAGAGTAGAATCGAAAGATAAAATATAAAATTGCATTAGAAACTGAATACAACATTTAATTTGAAATGTGATTTTTATTTTTGGAATAGAGGAGTCATATCTCCCAAATGGTCTAATCATTTTTGGCCATAATAAATAATGCTTCATTGTCATCAACTTTCAACAACTTGCTATAATTGTGTGATTAAATAACCAAATCAAAATTTATAATGAAAGATGGACAAGCTAGAAATGGAAATTTGGCTTAAACCAAACCCGTGAGTTGTGAGTTGTGACTTGTGACAATATAGGAAGTTATTTTATTCTCCAACAATTTAAAGTTGTCTAAAAAACCCTAAAAAACGTTTTTTCAATTAAAAAAATGCTTAAAAAAAGAGAGAAATGCTTATCTTGTAATATGTTGTCTAGATATGCCTTCCCGGTAAAAGGTAAATGTGCATAACGAGTTAGTCGGCACTGACAAGTGACAACAACAAGAAATGAATGTAAAATTTATAACCCCACTAACACATGCAGTAATAACAAAAATAACATTGAGGAAGAAAAAAAATGACAAACCTTATTATGGTCCTGATTTACGCATGTCACGGCGGAGAACTATATTCTCTCCAAGTCTGCAACCATCCCTACATACAACCTCCTCATCATACTTTATTAACTTTACCATACCCACCAACCAATTACACTACCTTTTACTTTCTTTTGCTCCCTTGAATCAATGATGAATAATAATCAACGTTCACCTGCAAAATGAAAAGCCATTATCTCCAAGAGTAGTAAAAGTAAAAAATAAAAGCAACCACTCACTAACAACAAAAAAGATAAACACATTAAATAATAGTATTCCAGTACCAAAATAAAAGACCAAGTTGAAGTAAGATTCCCATTGTTAAATAAATTATTACCTTTCATAATTTTCTACAGTATGAGTCAAAACAAGATTAGAATTTAGAATCACACACACAAATATCTATATGCACTTTTCAAAAATTTCAAAAACAAAAAAAGTAGATAGATATTTATGAATGTTTTTGGCCAGTAAAGTGCGCCCACACATGGCAGCTGTCTCCAGCACATTTCCCTCCCAATCAAATGCCTCCCCCTTTCCTATTCTCCCTTACATTATTACTCTACTATATAATCTTGATAAATCTTAACCATACTCCACCCATTAAAATAACACCTTAAATCTAATTCAACACTCCCCAAATAGCAAGTGAAGTGAGTGTATCTCTTCACAGTTCTATTTTCTTCTCACAGGCATTTTAACAAACATGTCACCGCTACAAAGCTTGCTTCTATTTCTCTCCATACTCGTGCTCTTTTCACTTGCAGTATGTGAACAAAATGGAGATTTTCAAACCCTAAACACAAAATTCAATCCAAGAATCCCACTCCCACCACTCAGAACCCTATCTTCATCAAAACGTTTTGAAGGATCTTCCGATCTAGTTAAACTCAAGTACCACATGGGACCAGTTCTCTCTTCTCCGATCAACATATACCTAATCTGGTACGGTAATTGGGCTAGACCTCACAAACAGCTCATTAAAGACTTTCTTCTTTCAATCTCCGACACCACCGCACCTCACCCCTCTGTTTCCGACTGGTGGCGCACCGTTTCGCTTTACACGGACCAAACCGGAGCAAATATCTCCAGCTCAGTCTCCATCGCCGGAGAATACGCCGACCGACGCTACTCCAACGGGAAGCATCTCACGCGATTGTCAATCCAGGACGTGATCGCAACGGCGGTTCGATCCAAGCCTTTTCCGGTGGATCACCGGAAAGGAATCTACCTAGTGTTAACGGCGGAGGATGTTACAATGGACGAATACTGCCGCGCGGTGTGTGGTTTCCACTACTTCACCTTTCCATCCAAAGTAGGTTACACGCTACCCTACGCTTGGGTAGGAAACTCCGGAACACAGTGTCCCGAAGTTTGCGCGTATCCATTCGCCGTACCAGAGTACATGGCAGGAGGTGGACCGGGGAAACTCTCACCGCCAAACGGCAACGTCGGAGTTGACGGAATGGTGAGCGTGATCGCTCACGAACTAGCGGAACTCTCATCGAATCCGTTGGTGAACGCGTGGTACGCCGGTGAGGATCCAACGGCACCGACGGAGATCGGCGATTTATGTGAAGGTTTGTACGGTACCGGCGGTGGTGGCGGTTACATTGGGGAAGTGATGAAGGATAAAGTTGGAAGAACGTTTAATCTTAATGGGCTTAGGAATAGAAAGTTTTTGGTCCAATGGGTTTGGAGCCCTATTTTGAATGCGTGTGCGGGTCCCAATGCTATTGATTTGAATTGAGTTGAAACTTAAACTATTCATTCTTTCACGTCATACCCTACCTTTCTAGTCCTTCCTTATGGTTTTCTACTAGCTACCTGCCACTACTCTATCATGTATAGTACCCTATGTAACTTTTTTTTTGTAATTTTATTTTCTCTACTTGAGGATAATCATAGTAATATTTTTAGAACTGCTTTTTTATGCCTTGCCATGTTATTTTGTGCACGCTTAACTCATGAGTGTTCTATTCCTGCTAGCAAAACAATTAGTCAGTTTTTTTAATAATGAAAATGGAGAGTTCTTTTTAGATGAAATTGAAATGGAGGTTTTAATAATGAAAATGGAGAGTTCTTTTTAGATGAAATTGAAAAGGAGAGTCCTAACTTATGTGCCACTTGCATACATTTAAACAGGTTGAATTGGGTTCTCAAACTGCATCCGCTGGCTTTTTCCTCCCTTGGGTGATGTGACATTTTCCTCTTCATGTGGAGGTGCTGCCCAATCATATACTAGTATGCAATTAGTTTTCGTCTTTTTATAAAATAATTAAACATTTGCTCAGTTAAGGGTTTGAGAAGGATTGCGTTCCAATTCATCTATTCAAAACCACGATTGGTGTTAATCCAACGGGTTGGTTCCTACCACCCCAAGTTTGATTTGGTACGGATTTTTAATTCAGTAGTGCAATTTTAAAAATTTAATTTGGTATGTTTTGTATTTTTTTTTGAAAAATTTCATAATTCATTTTGATAGGTAAAATAAAAATAATATTTATATTTATATTTTTTTTTAAAACTGGTCAAAAAATATATATTTTTTAAAAATCTCATAGTGCATTTTGAATTTTCATGTAAAAACTCATTATTTTTGAAAAATTCAATAGTGTATTTTGAAAAATCCGATAAAAATTCATATTTTTTTAAAAATTTAGTAAAAACTCATAAATTTTTTGAAAAATCTTGTAAAAACTCATAGATTTTTTGAAATTTTTTGTAAAGCTCATATTTTTTTGAAAAATCCGGCAGTATATTCGAAAATCTGGTAAAAATTCATAGATTTTTGAAAAATTCAATAGTGTTTGAAAAATCTGGTAGTAAAAATTCGATAAAAATTCATAGATCTCTCAAAAATATGGTAAAAGTTCTTGAAATTCTTCAAAAATCAGGTAAAATCTCAAAAATTTAAAAGTCTAGAAAAACATACAATTTTTCAAAAACTTAAAAAATCACAAATGGTATTATAGTAAAAGCATAAGGAAGAAATCTCTAATCCAACACATTTGTGATTTCTTACATCATATCCTATTTTGTATCGTCCATAAGGCGACAAATGCCCAACATACAAGACGTCGATAATGAGTTAGAAATAGTTGAGACATGGATTTTTATTGTTATAAATGTCACAATATTGATTGCGGTCAGCGCGGTGTGAATTACTCACAATTTATTCTTTAACATGACAACGATGATAATTATATCGGTGTCGGCAGATGCCAATACCATATTGTCGCGACCTTGGGTTGTTTTTTAAAACCTTGGTTGAGACAAATACATGATATACGACCTCAATCTCTGACTTTTTTCCCATTGTCTAATATAATCAAATAGCGAACTGTGTAATGCATCGAGTTGATCATAATAGTTTTAACTGCTCATCATATATAAGCTCAACAGACGCCAATGTCAAGTATCTTTTTCACTCTTACTCAAAATTGTTTTGTATACATCACTAACCTGAGGGTTGGAGTGATAACTCTGTACGTCCACCCCACTTCATCTTACCGGAAGAACTCACTAATGCACCATAAGATCTCCTTCCCACTCCGTTTCCTATTTATGCTTCCACTATGGAACAATGGCGTCGTATGTGGGAATCAACATTTAATTCCCACGAATCTCCACGAGAAACTATCGACTCTTTACCGCGATTCAACAACAAGCGGTCTCGTGAAGAAGGCTCAACTTCCTCTGACTATCGAAGATGATCGAATCTTGGTGACTTCTCTTTTTGCTCCTCTTCTTCAGAATCTAGTTTCTCTAATGATCACCCAGAACATGTTCTAAGTTATATCCGCCTTTAAACATTCTCAGAAACTACTTCTAGGCCAAACCTCAACACAATCTTGGATGCAACCACAAATCCTAGAACAAGATATGCTTCAAAGTCTCCAACAAATGCAAGCCAATTTAGCCATGCAATGGGTAAACAATATGCTTGTTAGTGTTTATAACCTGGTACAACAACAAAACTCACACTTCTTGAATGAAAGACTATTATGGCCAACTGTCTTGCCTTAAAAGCTCAACAACCTGGGATTTCAATTGCATGCCTAAGTCTCACATCTGCTACCACCACATTTTAATTTCATTTTTGTATTATTTGTCAACCATTCAACAATAACTTTTGCAACCCATTATTCTTTGGCACCTTTGTTGAAAAATATCTTCCACGCTTGTGCTTGTGAAATAAAGTCTTTATCCTAAATGTTGTGGTGGTTAAAACTCTATTGCACGAGAAAATATAGTTACATATTTTTTGTCCTTACTTACAACCATACACCTATTAGCATCATTTTTTTCAAACCTCACTTCCCTGCCAATACACACATTATGCTCTAGTATAGTTTTCTTAAACGGTTTCAGTGAAGAAAACTTCATTCCAACCTTGAAATAAAAAGGCTTACTAAGGGCATCATCTTCTTTGAACCTAATTACATTAGACATATCATCACAATTATCATCATCTGCCCCACTATCAAGTTCATCAGTCATGTATTTTTTTTCAATAACATGTTCCTTATCCATCTCTTGTGTGATAAATATGTTATTGGGTGGTTCACTTGGGTTCTCACCATCTCTAGGTTCACCATCAACTCCTTCATTCAAACCTTCATTTACCCTTTCATCTCCACCTTCATTAAACCCTTTCATCCTCTCCTCCTGACTATCACTAAGATGCACACCCTTCACAGATTCATCGATAGATTCACCTTCAAATTCACTAGACTTATCAAACTCTTCTTCATATTTCTTCCCATTTCCTTTTTCTCTAACCTTTTCCATAAATGTGGCATCTCATGTAACTAGTTTTGGCTCAGTGAATATCTAAACTTCACAATTATTTCCAAATGCAAACATAGTTAACTCAGAAGCATACCCATAATCCTTAAAAGGTTTTAAATCTTCTTCAAAGCTACCACCATCATGTTTCCACCATATTTTCACAACCCCAACATCAAACTCAATATCAATCCTTTTGATTAGGTCACATGCTTCAAAATATGACCAATAATCTGGAGCTTGACCACTATATGCATAAACTTTTGCACCTTTATATTTTAAGTTAGGGTCTTTTACAAAATAACCTTTGGTGTAAAATACAACCTTAAATTTATCCATGGACTTGCACAATAATTTAACTTACGGTCAGAAAAATAGAATTTAGGTCAAATATAGTACAAATACATTATGCAGTAAAAGAAGAACAAGCATACATACGACATTTAGTAACAAGACAAGTAAAATGATGGGACCACAACCCTTGAATAAATGAAATGACAAAGTGACAAACCTAGAAGGATCCACGTGTTGAAAGATTCGAAAAAATGGGACCATAAGCTTGAAACCTCGAAGGGACCACAAAACCATAAAAATGAACGGAGAGGGACCACGAGGACGCACGCAGAGAAGAGGAGAAACGAGTTCTAGGATTTTGGTTTATATTTCGTAAAACGATATGGGGATTTTGAATTTCAAGTGTGTAGATGTTTGATTGGCTGCATTGTATGGTAAAACACTAGCTGGATTCTAATGTCTTGACTGATGTCATGACATGCTGTGGAGATGATTGTTTGACTACATTGTATGTTAGAATATCTAACTGTACTCTGATGTCTTGACTGATGTCATGACATACTTGAGGTGTATGCTGCAGGTTTAGCTAATACAGGATCTATTGAATGTCAAACTAGATGTTATGACATTCATCCCTGTCAGCAGTTACTGAGGAATAGAACAGCTGGTGTTCTTTAATAACTCAGTATTTATTTCCAGTCTGTTTATCAAGGGGATAACAAACCTGACACAAAGCCTACTGTCTGAATGTCAAACTGTATGTTATGACATTCATCATTGACAGCATATACTGAATAATAGGCAGGTTGGTTGTCTGCTACAGTTCAGTATATTTCTCAGTCTGCTTATCAAGAGGATAACAGACCTGACGTAAGACTCATTGTGTAAATGTCAAATTGGATGCTTTGACATTTATGAATGTACGCTGTTACTGAAGTATGGACAAATTGGTCCTGTACAGTACAGCAAATTTGTACAGTCTGTTTTCAGGAAGATAACAGACTTAGCATATGGTTTATGCTTTGGATGTTAAACTAAATGTTGTGACATTCACTCCAGGCAACATATGCTAAATTGTAGGTTGTTTAGTTTTTCTGTTTTAACATTTTTCTCAGGCTATTCTTCAGGAAGTCAACAGCTGAGCTAAAATCCAGGAAACCAACAACTAAGCTACCATAAATGAACCTAACAAATAGCCTATTTGTTAGTAACCTAGTTGTGGAATTTAGGTTAACTCGCTTGACCTTAAATTCAGGAAATACAAGTACAAGGCCCAAGTGCTGCAATATAAAAGGATGGCAATCCTTCTTTCAGAACTCGGGGATTTTAGACGTGAAGATTTTGTGTGTCCATCATACTTCACTGCTGTATTTTTGTGTGTCTTGTATTAGGTGTATCTTGTGAGCCAAGCTATTATCACTGAGATGATTGCATTGGTATAGGGTGTTCATTGAGTTGTAAGTGTTGTGTCACTCTAAGCTTTTAAGCGTGAGTGCTGTGTATCTTGATTAAAGCTGTTAAGCACAATCAAGAGTTGTTTGAAGTGTGACTTCATAATTGTCTTTAATTTTAATTAAAGGTTGTAATCACTGAGGTGATTGAAGGGGAGTGAGTAGGAACTCTGATCTTAGTGTAAGATTGAAATTGCATTGGGTAGGTATTAAGTGATAGGGTTAAACAGTTGATTTAAGGTCTGAATTAATACTACTAATAGTGGATTTCCTCCCTGGCTTGGTAGCCCCCAGACGTAGATCATGTTGGACCGAACTGGGTAAACAATTCCTTGTGTTATTTACTGCACTTACTTTTTAAGTTCTGCATAATTCTTGTCTGTGCAGAATTGAATGTCATAACAACCCGTGTGACATCGAAAGTCTGTTAACTAGAATTTCAAAGTGTTTTTATTCAACAAAGTCTCAAAGTCCATGTTGGCAAATAATGAATAAAATAATCCACGTTCGCAAATGAAACAAATTTCATGTAAGCCGCTATTAGTGAAGACTAACGGGAGATATCACATTTACGAACGAAAAAGTTTATATGAACCATTGTTTGAAGGAAAATGTCATAAGTACTAAAAATGAAATTTGGAATATTTATAGGGGCCAAAAACTTATTTAACCTAGTTAAAATAATATTTTTAATAATATAAGTAATAGTTAAAAATTGAAGCTTTTCAAAAAATAAAACCAATTGAAAAATGATAATTTAAAAAAATAAATAATGATAATTAAAATAAAAGTAAAAATGTTAATTAAAAACAATTAGAAAATTTTTGCTAGTTAGTGAAAAATATAGTTGTTATTGATAAATAAATTAGAATTTTTTTTGGCTAGTTAGTAAGAAAATATTGTTCTCAATAATAAATATATAAATAAATAAAAATATCATTTTGATTAGATAATGAAAAAAAATTTTAATTAATAATAATAACAATCTGTAAATAAATATTAATAAATATTAGTAGAGCTAAAAATAAATAAATAAATATTAATAACAAAATCATTAAATTAACCTAATTTTGACTCTTAAATTTTCTTCAATAACCTAACAAATTTTATATATAAGATAATATGTTGACTTGAGGTGTAACTCTAAAATGAGTTATACGTTTAATAACTTATCATTAACAATTAATTTTTTTAATCTAATCAAATCGTCAGATAAAAATTGAGTAGATCAATTCTACAACTTTTTTTATAAAATTTTAAAATTATTTGATACATTATTGAATAAACTTTTAAAATGATTAAAATACATAGGTAAGAATTTTAAATTTATATAAAATTTTATGTGTTTAATCATTTGTATATTATGACAATAATCATATTTTGGATTAACAAAATTTATGACCAATGAGTTATTAAACGGCATAATTCATTAAAATTATGTTTGTAGTCTACATATTTTTATTTTCACCTTACCTAAATCCGACTCTAAAATAATTTTTTGTTAAACACTTAATCTCCATCAAAGATAAAAAATTGAAATTCGAATTGAATTTAGATATTCACAATATATCACTATAGTTTAATAAAAATAGTTCATCTTTCCAAGGCCTCGAATCCAAAACATGTCTCGAAGCTAACAAACAGCAACATGTATTTGCAATAATAAAGTGAAATAATTTGGGGAAAATTCAAACATACACTTTTAAATTTTTTAAATATAATATATAAAACAAAATATCAAACCATTTATTGTACAACTAATGTGTAAATTACCAAATCGGAGTAATTTCTAATGAGTATCTGCAAATATAAGTTTTATTATTGTAAAATTTAAGATATAAGAGAGTATTTCTTTCAAAATTTTAAATTTAAATATGAGGTTAATGGTAATGTTCTGACAGTGTAAATAAATATTACACTGACATCCAATCAAAATATTTTATATTGTTAAATCATAATCGTATTTAAAAAATAAAAGTATGATGAGACGGGATACACGAATCTCATTGATTGACAATATAAAAATATTTTATACTGTCAATACATATTCATTTTTTCTCTTTAAATATTATTAAAAATTAACTATTCTTATGTTAAATTATTCAAAATTTATAATATAGATAGACTCGATTGATAGACACTTTAATCACACATCAAAAGATTGTTGATTCAATTTTTACTGTTGATATAAAGATCATTTTAGTAAATGATATGTAAATACTTCATAAACTTTAAGGTTTATTCTGTCTCTAGTAAATCTTCGAAATCCAATTCATCCAAACTATTGAACTATAAATTTTAACTTCAATCAAACGGTACCAAGTTTAAACAGGACAACTCTTTTAATTAATTTGTTAAATATAAAAAAATTTAAGTTTTGAAGTCAAAAGATAATAAATGTATGGCTAAAAACGTCAAACCCATTTCAACGAGATACAAACAAATGTGTAGTCGTTTACCATAATTTATTATTTTAAAACTTAGTAGATTGAAAAGCACTACATTTTTCTGAGGTACCCTTCATACTACATATTTTATCTTTTATTCATTTGCAACCAATAATTAATGAAAACGATAGGTCAATTAGAAAAAACACTTATTGTTGAAACTAAAAAGGTCATTAATAGGTGTTTGAACATCATTGTTGAAACTAAAATGGACAGCTGCACACCATTTATCCAACAGTATCTCGGTTGTCTTTGGATAGATCTTCATAGTCTCTACTTTCTAACTATCTACCAACCAAATCAACCATTGTATATGCCAGCCAGCCAGTATTGAACCTAGGCAGGCACCTAGCACATTTAATGGTCATATGCAACTTGAAATATCAAGTCAAATCATTGAAAAGCAAATATCTCATCTTGTCCTAATTTTTTTGAACCGTAGATTAATTATTTTCAAAAGAAAAGTAATCTTTTATTATTTTTAGAATAATGCTAAAAAGCCTACATCTTTAATAAGCAAGAAACTTGGATTAGTAAGATGATAAGGAGCACCCAACACATAAAAAATCAAATTACAAAAGAGAAATACAAGGGACTATTAAAACCAATCACTTAGAGAGGACTTAGTCTCCTCCCCCTGTTGTCTTACATATCCGACACTTTTGCTATCTTTTTGAAAAAAATAATAGAGTTCCTAAATTAACCAAATATTCCAACAAGCGAAAAAGTCAAAATACATGAAAAAAACGATGAAACTTCAATTTCTTGAAGATGTTGTTGAAAGCGGTGAAGTTGCTCACTTCATTGTCTAACCAATATTGTAGATACCAAATCATCCAAGTTAATAATTTAGTCCAAGACAAATTTTAAAAAACAGCAGGAGAAGAATAAATGGTTAAGCGATTACGAGTGATTGAAGCAGAAAACACAATAAGTTTGATGATTATTACCGAGAATGCCTTTATGCCAAAGATTCAACCGAATTGGAAGCCTATCCTGCAATAAGCGTCATCCAAACACTTTTACTTTACTAGGCACATTGGAATGCCAAAGCCTAGCACATTGCTTCGAAACAGATAAGAAAGAGCAGACTTCAATGTAGCCTCTTTTCGCGTTGTAATCTTGAGAGGGATCCAGTATCCAGAATAATGTATCATGCTTTTGTTGCTATAATGAAACAATCTTTAGAACAAAATTTAATATAATCTGAAGTCGAGACAGCTCCAGCGAAACAAGTGGCCTAGTCTAACGAAAATTCCATGGCCACGAATTTGCACAACATTCGCCCATGTCACGAACCTTTGCACCATTAGGGGTAAGCCTAGTGTTGTTAAAGGATTTACAAGGATGAGTTCTTCATGAGTTTGTAGTGGGAGAAAAAACATGGCTGGAATAGTGGTTTAAGATGGTGCGACCTTGAAAATAAAATGACCTTGATAATGAGAGACTTCTGTGGATCCGAGTATATGCAATTTCAGTTCATGCGTGCGGTCCTAGATTTTTCACCTTTCTAACTTTACCGTTTGGCCACTTCGTCAAAGTTGATGAGGGTACGCTACACAGGAAAAAAAAATCAACAATTTGGTAAACAAGATGTCTAGAGTCAAGATTAACGACTACATTTTTCAAATCAAAATAGTTGAACATTACTCCGAACCAATGCAAGTTATTTTCAACAATAAAGAGCCGGTAATAAAAACTAGTTCATATGAGGATTCAGTTTTCTGGGATGGTGAGGAGGCAATTCCTGCAACTTTCATTTTAGGAGATGAAGAGTCACATCAGGAAGTTGGTGAAAAAATGTCAAAGGCCGCCAACAATGTTATGACTCCCAATGAGGATGGAGTCATTATGCCGAGGTTTCAAAGCGACAAGCAGGCACTCAATGACGAATTTTCGACACATTTCAGGGATTTACAAGGAAACATTAAAGATGACTTTAAAATCACTATTGGGAGGTGTAGCTGTAAATTCATGACCATCAAGATATGGATAAACTTGACGTCAATGAAACCAGAGTCGTCACCGCGCTTTTATTGTTTCCTAAGGAAAAGGGAAAAGTACGAACAAAACCCAAAGATAAGAAGTTTTCAAATCAAAACTAATAAAATTCCAGAGATTATAGGTAAGGGGGTTGGTTACACAGAGGAAAGGTGTTAGAACCCAAAGTGTCCTAGGTACTCCTAGGGAGCCTTTTTTATGTGTGCATGTGTTTTTGGTATAAATGATGTTTGGTAAAATAGAGTGTAGGGATGAGAAAAGAATTCATTGATTATATTTTTTTGTTTGACAAGACCTTCGGTCTCGCGCCTACGTACCAACATAAAAATGAGGGATCAAAACCTCGTAGTCCGTGGTAAAAATTCCAAAGAACTTGGTGAATTGTTTTTAACAAAAGTTTAACAATAAAGGCACAAAAGGTTAAAGATTTGAATGAGGTTGTTAGTTCTTTTTGTCTTTTTAAAATTTAGGTCACTATGGTTCAGTTTATTTACAAGTTTGATTTAAGAAGAAGTTTGAAAATTCAATGGCATAAGGCCAAGGTTTTTAATTATTAACCATATGTCTAAGTTTGAAATTACAAGCAAAGAAGATTTTTTGAAGAGAGGGATAAGTTTTGAAATTTAAGAAGTAGGAGGAGATGAAGAGGATATCCTAAGCACAAATTGAAAGTTAAGAGTTTGAAAAGATCTGACCAATGGGATGCAATCCTAACAGAAAAGAATGTCATATAGAAACTCATTTTCCTTTGGACTTTGATCAAGCAATGAGCAATATCCAGAAATTATGAAGATCAAGGCATCAAATAAATGTAGCCACATCCAAGCAAGCACTCCAGTAGCTAGCAGTCTTCATTGTCTTCTAATGTACCAGATGAAATATTCCTTGATCAACTCAAAACAAAACATCAGACATGGGTAATAATAAAATAACAATTAAGCACAGAGTCAAAGTAGCAGATGAATCAAATAGATCCAAAGTCTTGCATCAGATGAAAGTCACTTGTTAAGAATAACTTGGTCTGAAATGTTGGCATTGACCAAGTTCTTTAGCACAAGGAATGTTGCCTAATTCTAAGTCCAAAAATTCAGATCAAGTTCAACAGTCCACCAACTATTTTTTAGGGTTTTTGTTGTTATTAGTTATTTTAAGGTCCACAAACAAAATCAAAATACACAAATAATGTATATACAATCACAAAATATGACTCAAATGAGCAAAGTGAAAAAGGACTTAAACATAAACAAGTTGCATGAAATGTAAAATGGCAATGAATGATAAATGACTGAAATTTAAATTGCATAAAACAAATGACTTGAAAGTAAAATCATAATGAATAAGAGTTAGTCAATGGTTAGTGTTAAGTTAGTGGTGACTTTTAATTGATTAAGTCATTCTTTGGAGAATACTCAACCATTCATTCATAAGTATGAATCCTTAAACCAAGACATCTTCCATGAGAACGACTCCAACTTGGATAATTCAACAAGTATGCCACTAGCTCCCATGAAAGGAAAAAAGGCCAAGTCTCCACACAATTCCATGAAGAATGGGAAACTTACAATCTCACTTACTAGAATGTTATGCCTTGAGGGTCAAATTTAGCTCTATGTTAAGCAATCGTAATTGGACTTATGTAGAAGTCACAACTATCTGAGGCCGAATAATAAAAATATAGGTGTTAATGCATGTTAGACATTTGGTACAAAGAACCAAACTCCTAAAACATACCACACACTAAAAGAAAACGGGAAAGACCTATCTCAGTCATACTTGTATTGATTCATCTGACATAAGGTCATTGATGAATCAATTAGTCTTTTGACATTAGAGATTTCATTGGTCAAATGAGGGAATGTGGAAGAATAAGGATGAAGATGAAGAGGGAGGGGGGAGATAGAAACACAAATTGACCATGAGAGGAATTTCATCTAATCAAAACCATCCATTCATTTTGGGAGATGAATTATACATTTCATCAATCCCCTAAATCCAATGGTTTGATCCAACAAAAGTCAAATCCATCTTGACCAAGGCCTAAACAGAAAGTCAAACATAATAAGACCATAAAAATGGATTAACAATATTTTTAAACATTTAATCAATTAAAAATCACATTAAAAATGAATTAAAATACATTTTTATTTGGTCAAAATCAAAAATCCCTTCAAAACACAAAATAAATGGTCAAGGTCAAACAAGGTCAAAGGACCTTAGACAAAAAATTTCATGATTTTTAAAAAGCCAGAAGTATTTTTAAACATTAAAAATATGCACAAAAACATTTAATTCATGAAAAATACCAAAATCAATCCAAAAAATAATTAAATTCATAATATGGATTAGAAAAATATTTAAAGATTTTTGGTGAAAGTCCCATATTTTTTGGATTAAAAATGGATTTATTATGAATTAAACAAAATAGCACAATTAAATGAAAATTCTGAAAATATGGAAAATGAGGGGCCATCAGATCTCCCTTATTAATTGAGGTGGCAAATATGATGGCCAAGTGTGCGCGTTCCACAAACACCTCAGTCAACTGCATCACACGCATGATAATCAAAAGCAAGGGCCGAGATTGGAACATTTCAAATGGATCAAAAGGTTAAGAGAGTGACAACGCACCACCGAAGCCCTATCTCCGGTCTTCTTCTCTGGTGGACCTCACCGGACTAGTCCACCATAAACCTTCACTAAAATGAAAAACAAGGACATGGTTTTAAATAAAAATTCTCAGGAGCTCGAATTTGGCCTCAATTTTCTCCAATTCCAAGTATATTGAAAGATACAAGGATTTGAATTTTGAGGATCATGAACTAAGTTGCTTCGATTTGACCTCAAAGCAACTCAATCTTATTGCCTACATTAGTAGGACTTCAACAAACAAATAATCAATCAAAATGGATGAGAAATGAGGGAGAATCGAAGAATAGAAGTTTTTGAAATCTCACCTTCGGGAAACTTCAAATCAGCTTGATCTTGCTTTCAATTTGGCTTGGCTTGACTCTAGAAGCTTGCAAGAGATGATATTGATGATTAAAAAGCTTGGACTCTTGGAGTTTCAATTCTAAAACAGAATGAGAATTGAAACTTGGGCAAGATGATATGAGGTTTAGGGAAGAAGAGGGTCGAAGCTTGGGCAAGAGGATCCTTTTTCTGATCACCAAGGGCATGTATTTATAGCCATGTTCATTGCTTTTCACACACTTCGAAACTTTGGCCAAAAATAGAAATTGAAGTGCATGCTTGCATGAGCGTGTGATAGGCCCATGAGATGATGTAATCAAGTCCAAAAATGATCATGAATGAAGCTGAAAGTTTAACATGAGGCCATGCATTTGTAATTGAGAAATGATCATGTGATTCATCCAAATGGAATCATGAAGAGTAACCATGCGCAAGTCATTCAAATCTTGTCCAAATGAGCTGATCTTAGACTTTTTAGAAAGGTGACATCAAGGGGAACAACTTTCATATTGAACACTTTTCTATTTGAAGCTTGATTCATGATGAATTTAGAGGTGGAAGTTTGAGAAATCAAACATAATTGAAATGTTTCTAAGTACCAAGTCAAATATCCACTTCTTCCACCTTGAATAACGTTTTCTATGAGCTTCACATGGAAAACATTTCTTCATCAAAGTTGTAGCTCTTTCAATCCTTTTCAATTTGGTCACAAATTTGACCTCATTTGGATTTTTAATGAAGGAGTTATGCATTTCAGAAGTTGAGGAAAAATTGTTTGTTCAATGGTAATGACCCAAAATGACCTATAATGTTTCCTCTTGGAACATGCCCTTGAAAGTTGAATTTGACATTTCTCAAATAATCAAAGTTGGATAGGACATCTTGAAATTGATCATGAAACTTGGATGACCTTCATCTCATAAAAAATTAGCAAGTTATGGTCCTTGGAAGTTGACCTCCTAACTAGGGTTTAGACAAAATGACCTATAATCTTTCACCTTAAAAAATGACTTTCCAAGAAAAACTAGCTCTTGATGTCAACATGAAAGTTGTTTGGAGTGTCATAAATAGTAACGTTTCTCTTGGAATCATTTTCATATGACAAAAATTGTAGGAGATAAGGTCTAGAGAACCCCAGTTTTGACCATTTGACTTTCTCTGGTTAACCACCTTGAACCTACTTGAAAACTTAAAGTTATCTTGATCTTTGGGACTCATGGAGGATCGTATATGTATAAGATGATATAATATGAAGTATCCCTTGAAATATTTGATCAAATGTTGAAGAAACTTCCAAGGCAAACAAGCTTCAAACTCTTGATGATTTCTTGATCAAAATGATAAGTGAAGATAATGGGGATCCATATATGATGTCTAGAACCAATGTGAATCATCTCTTGATTTATCTCATTGCGCTAAGGGTCTAAAGTCCTAATTGTGAGCTTGATGAGGCATTGGTGGATGCACACACTACCTACAAAAGAAACAAAGCTATACATAGACATATTTTTGGTATTTTGGTTAGTAAACAAAGAAAAATAAGTATGATACAATCAAATGTGCTTGGTGATCTCTCCCAATTAAAACCCAATGAATGAGGGCTAAGGAGGATGTCAATGTGTGATCCCAAAGGCAATGCATATGATTATACAGTATGAGGGATCTTAGGGTCAAAATTTGGGTCTTACGGGAGGGGCCCCACAGTAGTGGCGGTTGTACAATGCAATGACACCTCTATCTCCTCTCCTTTGCAACTATTGGATCAAACGAGTCATCCTCAAGGGGATGTTGGGATGAATATTGGCCGATTTCATGTCGTTGATCTCAATCCTTGCATTATTAGCAATGGGCTTCTTGAAGCGGCCAAAGAAAAAGCAATTAATTCACAACTAGGCTCCAATGTTGCATTGGGTATCATTAATTCACATACTCAAGGTGAAATCCAGACAAGGTGGGGAAAGGAGAAGGTAAGCAAACAACACAAGAGAAAATGAATTCAATTATCGATTCTTATTAACCCTTTCTCCAAAACCAGTAGGAGCAAGTGGCACAAGAAAGTAAATTACAGTTTCCAGACACTAAGCAACAACAAATTAGCCATAATTTCTCAGTCTCAAACTCAAAATTGTTCCACACGAACTGTCCTCATATTCGAATTTCTATGGGGGTTACGTTCTTTGTTACACATCGCTTTCCACTAACGATTTCAAGAAATAGACTTTAAGATTTGGGGATGCTAAAGAGCCGAGAGTAGTAGAGAAGATATGGGAATGAGCAATAAGGTTAGGGGTAGAGGACGAAGGGTGTCATGAGAAAATAGTTAGAGAAATTAAGAAGGCATAGAAGAGGGATGTCGAAGGAAAAATGAGGAAGGAGCAAGTCAACAACTTGAAACTATGAAGATTGTATCCCTAAATATGAGAGCTTGGGGTGACTCGGCCAAAAGGAGGAGGCTAACAAAGCTTTTTCGTTCATGTCAGTTTGAGCTATGTTTAATTCAAAAAACAAAAAATTGAATATTCTTGATAGTGAAATATAAAACTTGCGGGGAAGAAAAATGTTGATTGGTTGATCAAACCATCTCAAGGGTTGGAATGAGGTTTATTAATGACTTGGTATCAGGGTGCTTTTACAACAAAAAAGACACCTACATGATTAAAGTTCTCTTAACTTTTTAGAAGTCTTACATAGATTAACCATACTTTCGAGCATGATAAAACAATTAAGGATTAAATATGTTTTTGATCCTCATAAATATTGCCAATTTCGTTTTTAGTCTCTCTAAAAATTTCCTTAAAAGAATGATCCTTCCAAAAATTTGCATTCATATAATTGGTCCTCCCAAAATTTCCTTCAGAGATATTTAATGGAAATTTGAAAATGTTGTGTTTTGCAATCTCTTTCATGTTTAATGTTTATTTTATTTTGAAAAGTAATTGTTGAATATTTGAGAGTTTGTTTTATGATGTTATGTTCAAAATGAATATGTAGTGAAATGTATTGAAAAGTTAGTTTTAGTAATGAAACGAATTGAAATGTTCAAACTGCATATGCATACTAACACTTCAATTTGGCACAATTGATAAAACCAAAACTTAATTTGGCTTAAATTGAACTGTCCAAAATCTGACAATACCGAAACACAAAAAATTGTTGTTCTATGTGATTGGTTGCATTATGTAAAAACAACATATGTACAAGATGTATTTTGATTTAGAGGCAACATGTGGAACACGATGTTCCACCATGTGTTCCAGCATTCAGCCTCAGTCTGTTAGCTAGATTTCACGAGGAAATCTGAGCGTGATTATATTGTTTCTATGAAAATATGTTCAGTCCAGAGTTCTGTTAATTGGTTGTAAGCAAGATGCTCAACACATGTTATGTGACATCTTGGCATAAGGATTGTGTTTTGATTATCTTCATAATTCCTTCAGATTTGTTGTGGTTTTGTTTTAAAAAGTTTGTGTTATTAATCTAAATCAAGTTGGAAAATATTTTATTAAATCATGAATATGGAGAATATGATTTAATTAAAAGATTTGATTTTGATTCAGTCAATGAAGATTTGATTGGATTTACTTTGAAGGAAGATTGGGTCCAAGGTTTACTCTATAAAGAAGATTTATTTGAATAAAGTTATTTTGGATGTTCTAGTGCTACATGTGGAACACAGTGTTCCAGCATGTGTGCAACATTTGACCTTTGTTCAGCAGGCCAATGGTGTTGCATTTTTTTGAGTGAAATTCTGGTTGAATTTCAATCATATTTGTAGCTATATTTTAGCAATGCATTTGTGTGATTTGTTTGACAGCTGTTGAAGATCAAATTAGACTTAAATGGAGATTTAAATTTTAAATTGAAATATAACAAATCATATCTTTTGTTGGAGATATTTATGTAGAAAATCAAATCTAATTAATTTATCTATTATTCTGGACGAATTTAATTCAAAAATCCAAAGGAGAAAAGCCCAAGACTACGTTGCTATATAAGGAGACTCAATTCTCATTTATTTAACCAGAGTAATATGAAATAGACTAAGGTCTAAGTGCCTATGGTTTGTGAGCCCTTTATTTCTTGTATTCCATGTTAACTCTCTCATAATGATTAATGTTGAATCTATTTGTGTACACCACTCTATGTTTCAGTAACTTGACATGGTTGTTGGTTTGTCTTAATTGAGTTGTAAATTCAACAATCAATAAAGTTGTTATTGAAATTGATCATTAGGGATTAGTGATTGAATAAAGTGAGACGGATTGTTATATTTAAGTGGAGTCCTAAATAGAAAGTCACTAGGATTAGGAAGAGTCATTGAACACAATGAGGTTAATGTTCATATAAGACTAATTGTACTAATTCGAAGTAGTTAATTTGCTTTCTTGGATAGAGTGTCCCCCCTGACGTAGGTGTCATTTCACCGAACTGAGTTACCAATCTCTGGTGTTATTTCATTTCTTGGGAAAATATTTTTTTTTGTCCCTTAACTTTACCCCAGGGTTCATTTTGGTCCCTTAACCTTACCTCGGGGTCTATTTTCACACGCGTGGCATCCGACATGACAAATGTTCATTCGCGTGGCATTTGTTCATCATCATGGTCATAAAAATCCAAAAAAAAATCCAAAACTTTCTTTTGAGCGGAGTCAAACCAATATCTCTTTGCTTGAGGTATAACATCTTTTACCACTAGACCACTTTACTCTCGACAAACAGTTGATCTCCATTCTTTTGTTTTCCTAATGGCAGTGATTCAATATCACATGTAAGTGTTAGTGCTTAGTGCCTGTTTATGTTTAACATGTGCTCTTTGTTCACTACTTAACATGTCAGTGGATATGAAAAATATTATATAAGCTCCCAATTTTGTGCAATTTATTAGATGTATTCATATATGGCAGTGGCACAATCATAGTGATGACAGCTGAATGAAATAGTAGAAGTGGACATGTTAATTAAATACTTGGGAACGGTCTTGCTGTGCATTTGGCTACAAATTTTGTATGCATTCATGTAATGAGATTTCATATAAAAATGTAAGCATTTGATTCTTTTCTGTTTGCACTGAAATTTCCTCTAAGAGTATTTATAGTTTAAGGATTCAATATTGATTGTATTTTCATTTAGGGAGAACGAAAGTGTCTCTCATTCAAATGAACATCCTATTTATGATAATATTAATAAAACCACCTTTTCTGAAATCTTTGATGTGATCATTCTGGCGGTCTCAATAACCAAACTTGGCAATCCTGGCACTTATGCTAAGAGAAACCCATAATGGGGTATATGCTTCGATCCTTCCTTAAGTTGAAACTAAGTAAAGAAAAATATTAGTTTGAAGATAGTAATCTGATGCAAGAGAAAAAGAATAGAGAATTAGAGATACCATACCACCTTGAACTTCAAATGGTTGTCTTTTATTTCGACATGAAAGTGATGAATTTTCACGTTAGGATAGATTGTTGCTAATTCCGATATATTCTCCATATGAGTGGCAAATATGGTATACCTGAAGGAAGATGAAAAATATGGCTAAGAAGACAGGAAGGTTAATTATATAAAGATATTCCTTTGATGGGAAAACCTTTTGCAGTCACCAACTGTCTTGCAATAAACAATTCAATACCAAAGCAGTGGTGGAAATTTTAGCTCCAAATTTTCAAGTGTTTTAATGTTTGCTTTTTCAAATTATCTTCCATTGAAGTAATGGTAAATCGATAATAACACTTGTTGTTTAAGTTTATGTTATAGTTTATGAAACTGCTTTTTCAAATTAGGTTCATAATCATTTGTCACTAATAATATATCAATAATAACACTTGTTGTTTAAGTTTCTTATTCTACTCAAGAGTGTCCTCATTGAACCAACAAGTGGTAATACTGGCATTGGATTAGCCTTCATGGCAGCGGCCAAGGGTTACAAGCTTCATAATTACAATTAGCCTTCATGTGTGTTTTGTAAGATGAAATAGTTTATGAAACTTTAAGTTGCAGCAAGCAGTTTGTGATGAGGAGTGAATAAAATGATCCTGTTTTCTACGAATGAATTTAGTGTTTTGTTGTGTTATGTGGGTATGTAAAAAAGAAAAGGAAATGGGATAATGAATTTAATGTTTGGGAATGGTAAGAAGAAGAATATGTTTAAGAAAAATAGAAATGTAAATATATATTTCATTTATAAATTAAATCATCAAGGGTGAAGTGGTCTAGTGGTAAACCATGTTGTACCTCAACCAAAGTGACATTGGTTTGATTCCTTGCTTAAAGGAAAGTTTTGAAATTTTTCTTGGATTTTTTATGACCTTGATGATGAACAGACGCCACACGTATGAACAATTGCCACATCGGATGCCACGCGTGCAAAAATATACCCCATTTGTGAAAATTGGACGGAAAGGACTTAAATGACATTGTTTAAAGACATAAAGAACTACATTCATACTTTTAAAATTTAAGTGACCAAAATGGACCCCGAGGTAAAGTTAAGAGACTAAAAAGGGTATTTTGCCTTATTTCTTTTTGTATTGTGTTGTTGTTATATTGTTGTCTTACTGGTTTAACAAGTTGGACCAACATCGTGTCTAACATCTGTCCCCTCAGGAACAAAAATTCAAAAATATAAGTTTGGCTTAGTTTGACAATATGAACTCTTTATGACAGTCCATAATTTGCCTTAGTATTTACACTTAAATTTGGCATAATTTGACCTAATTTGACATGATTTGACAATTCAATTTGACATAGAATAATAAACTAGATGATAATATTTACACTAAAATTTGGCATAATTTTCCTTAGTATGACAGATTAAACCAGATGGATTCAGTATAAACCACATAACATTCATGACAGTACACAAAAGAGTACACAAGTTTGACATAACCTAAGATTGATGTTCCAAACCAAAGTAACACAGTAATCCATAACAATACATAAGTTTGATATTACATAAGATTGATGATCCAATCCAAAGTAACACAATAAATCATAACAATACATAAGTTTTACATTACATAGGATTGATGTTCCACAACAAAGTAACACAGTAATTCATAATAGCAAATCATTGAGACAAGCCCTTCTGAATGTCATCCCAAGTATTCTTTCCCATAACACTGCCACCAATTATGTCTTTTTCTTTAGGAATCACAAGCGGATCCTCTGCATGCTTCCCGTGTCCCACAATGTCTTGTGTTTTCAGCATCATAAGTCTATCACTCTTTCTTTTGGGAATTTGATCATGCTTGACTTTTTTTCTTGTTGGTATCATACTTTTCACATGTTATGACAACATAATGTGAGTAAAGTAATTAACATAAAACAACCTACAAGATCAGTAGGCTTGGACACCTGACAAGACCACTCATACTTGGCTTGTAAGTAGATGGTTTGATAAATTATGATTTCTTGAATGCAATAGATTTGGCAGGCTTAGGTTTGAAAAGGCTAGTATCAATGATAAATGGTTCAATGTCTAGTATGTCTTCATCATTCAAGAATGCTACCAAGGTTTCAAGGTCTATCCCATAAAACCTTCTCATTTCCTCATCAAATTTAATAGAAAATTGTGTTATAGGTTGAATAAATGTTTGGGTTACAGGTAAATCAAAAGCTTGTGTTGTAGGTTGATTAGAAGCTTGTGCTACAGGTTGAACAATTGATTATGTTGCAGGTGAGCAGACGATTAAGCAGAAGCTAGGGCAAGTTAACCAGGTTGAGAAGATTGAGTAGAAGCTTGTGCATTACTCTTTCTCTTTTTTCTTGGGCCTCCCTTCTTGCCATGCACATTCCCTTTGGACCCACTCTGCTACATATTGTAATAGAAATGAACCACACATGTAACAAAACCCTAGAAGTTTACAACCAACACGACAATATTTCATGAAAAATGGATCACACACAGTGCACAATCCTAGAACTATGTGGGACAAAGCAAAAGTGAGAAAAAAAGAAAGATACATATGAAATTGGAAACCATAAACAATTCAAAACACAAAAAACAAAGACACATGTGGGACTAACCTGTCTTAATGGTGGGTGATATATGGTTGTTGGGACCACAACTTTCAAAATGCAAAATCTTCGTACAAGAAAAGGTTGTTGAGATCACATATTTCAATGGAGCAAGTGCGTCACACGTCTCCGTCTTTAATGGAGAAGGTATGACCGACGGGCGTGAGAGAAGAAACGATTTGGGAATGAAAAGTGAATTTAGGGTTTCTGAAAGGTAAATGAGATTTAAAATATAAATTTAAAATTGATACAATAACACAATAAAAGAAAATTAAAAATTTAATCCATTTGTACTGCCATGTCATACTCCGTTAGAGGCATTTAACGTCATTGACCAATTGTGTGGACGAAATTTTTTGGGAGGACCTTTCTTTAAAGCAAATTTTTAGAGGAATTAAAAATGAAATTTGCAGTATTTATGAGGATCAAAAATATATTTAACCTAATAATTAAAAATTCTATTTAATTATAATTTAATTGAAATAATTTTCTTATAAAACTTTAATTACAATTTAATTTTAAAAAAATTGGGTTATGTACAGTAACCATTTTAATCCATTTTCAAAGAAAATTTTGTTTGGGCGAGGGACTTTGCATATGATATTTTTAAATAAATTAAAATTACAATATTATATTAAAAATCTTCACTACTCAAAACATTCTTAAATAGAAAATTTATAACATTTCCTCTTATTTTTATTATAAGAACATTTTTACTTTTAATACGTTGAATGATAATTTATTAGTAATTATATATATATATTAATTATTTAATATATTTAAAAAGTATAAAAAAAAGTATTAAGAATTAGTAGTTGTAGTACTCTCCTCAATGTTCCGATCATAAGATTGTTTCATGTAGAAAAATATTTTAAGATATTTTGACTCTTTGTAAACATATTATATGAAAAATTGCGGTGTAATTGATAAATAATTTGTATATGACTAAAACTAAATTATATTTTACATATAAATTTATTTAATATTATAGTTGGTATTTTTAGGGATATATTTGTAAAAACACATAATAAGGCGAGATAAGTCCACATCAGGCGCCCGACCAAGAATATGTCGCCTGTATATGATCCTCACTCAGTAGTGGGCTTACACTGGGAAGAAAAGTGGATGGTGACATGTATACAACTCATAACTTGTGAAGAATATATGTTCATCCTTTTTATCTTGGTTTTAATAAAGAAAAAAACATATCATATAAGAAATATTAAAGAAGAAAAAGATTAGAATCAAAGTATCAAGTTTGCATAAGTTATTGGATTTCAATGGAATTGGATCATAGACCAATGTAAAATGTGCAATTTAGTTGTTATAAGGTTTATGTGCTCAAGAATTAATCATAAACTTTTAAGTGTGTATAAGTTTCAAAATTACATTTTAACTTAGTCAATTTTCAATGTTTTATGAAGGTAAATTGATTAACCCTTTAAGTCAATCGATTTATAGTGGTTCTGTTAAAACGGAATTTTGGTTTTCTAAACAGGACAAACGATTAACCTATTATGTCAATGACTTACCATTCCAAAATCTGGCTATGTAAATCTATTATCCCTTCTAAGTAAATCGATTAACCTAGTGATTTTTCACATAATTTTTGAACGTTGAGAAAAGGTAAATCGATTAACCCATGTGAGTAAATTTGTTAACCTCTGCAGCTTTTTGAAAAATATGAAACAACATGAAACCTTTTCATTGCATTATTTCATGAATCATTTTCCTGAAGCATTATAAATTATTTCTGATTATTTCTAATCATTGCAAGTCTCTTCAAAATGGTGTCTTGTGATGTATAAATAGTAGAATAATTTGACAGTAATTTTACACCTTCTTCATGAACAATTTTCATCTGTTTTTAAGTGTTAGTAATATTTAACAGAGAAACTTTTTCCTGTATAATTTTCATTTATGTGTGAAAAGTTTAGTGAAAATACTTGAGCACTTAAATATTTATATCATCTTGGTTTATTTATTGAAGGAAAATATTGAATTTTCAATATATCAGAAAAGCTACAAAACTTTAAAGTATTATCAAGTCTACTGCAAAATTTATTTGTACTCATTTTTATCAATCTGCTGTAATATTCACCAAGTATGTGTGGTGATTTTTATCTGTAAGAAAGTTGTTGTACTTATTACAGGTGATTACAAATGGTAAGGGTTGTCTTTCTATTTGTTGAAAAAGTCCTTTGAATCGGGATGATTCAATGTCCACCATAGTTGTTGGTGTTATTGGAAATCAAGAAAGTGATTTTCTTTTGTGTTATTGTTAGGAGATTGTAAGATAAGTCTTAGTGGTATGCTTGTACAAGATCTTACAATAGTGAAAATCACTCATGGGATGTCATTGGACTGGACTACTCTTGTTTGGAAAGAGGAACCATGTTATATCTATGTGTTATTTACTTTTATGCACTTTAGTTTTCTGCATTTCTTCCATTGTTAAACCAGAAAAATAAAAGAGATATTCATCTGCAAAAGTAATCGGATAATTTCATAAAACTTACGTCACACCCTCTTAAGTTGCACATTCATAATTTCATTTTCCATCAGGGCAGATTAACGTAACTTACTATTCGATTATGGAAGTATGGCTTCCTCTAATTCGATAGTAATGGTGGCAGTAGCAACAAACCTCCATGTTTTGTCGGTGAATATTATGATTTCTAGAAAACTCATATGCAAGCATATCTAGAAGCACAAGGAGAAGAATTATGGAATGCTTTTAAAATGGTCCTTACATTCCTAAGACGGTCATCAATGAAGAAGAACATGTAAAAGTTAAAGGCTCTTGGAATGAAGATGACAAGAAGAAAATACTATTTGACAAAAAGGCAAAGAACACGCTTCAATCAGACCTAGGTATGGATCAATTCTTTCGTATATCTCATTGTGAAACAACAAAAGAGATTTGGGATAAAAGATCTTGAAAGTCACTCATGAAGGCACGGTAGAGGTAAAAGATCTAAACTAAACACTTTATCACAAGAATATGAAATGTTTAGAATGCAGCCCCATGAATCAATTTTTGATTTGCAAATAAGATTCACACAATTAACAAATAACTTGATGGCTCTTGGAAAATATTTTAAAAATGATGAATTGAACCTCAAAGTCCTTATATCTTTAACGAGGGCATGGCAATCAAAAGTGATGGCAATATCAGAAAAGAAAAGTCGTTCAAAAATGTATTATGCAGCATTGTTCGATAAATTACAAGAACATGAGATAAATCTTGAAAGATTGGAGAAGTATGAAGAGAATGAAAAGAACTCCAAAATTATTTCCCTAAAGACTAAAATAAAAATATATGATAGTAATTAAGAGGATTAATCTCAATCCACTAGTGATGAAGATGATTCTTTAGTCAAGAAATTTGAAAAGTTATTAAAGACAAAAATGACAAAAGAAATGAGTTAGAAAGAATCACCAAGAAGGAAGGTTACTTGCCTTGAATGTAGAAAAATAGGACATGTCAAAAGTGAATGTTCTACACCAGCTACCAGGATCTGGTGAAGAAACTCGTGCACCATCTCGCAAGAAGTTGACATAGAAAGATGTCCATAACCATCATGTTTAACATCCAACAAGGCCTCACAAAGTCATTGAGTGAATACCCCACCGATTTCAACCAAACCACTATAAAAGTCGCCCACCCGAACCAAGAAATATTTGCATAAGCATATTAAAATGCTCTCAAAGTGGGGAACTTCAATTAGTCCCTCGCCCAACAACCAACATCTTCGCTAGCAGAGGTGGTCATAAGGGCGGAATGTTATATAAAGGGTGAAGAGAGGTATGAGTGCAACTTCCCGTTAGATGTATTTTGTATGTTGTCAAAACTAGAACACTTTAGCATTTATGTATATTGGACGGTATCCTCTAAGTCTTAATGTGCATCTTAGTATTAGGAAACATATATTTTTTTTTGGAAATGATCTAAAAAAGGTTTCATCCATTAAAAATAGGATTTTATGTGAAAAACATGTCTATGTGTCGACACATACATGCTATGAGTCGACACATGTGGATCATTTTTAAAGGTTGTAGCTTATGTTTGATGAGTAAACACATAAAGCATTTCAGGTCGACACATGTAGGTTAATTTTAAAGCATGTAGCTTCTGTTTGATTGCCGCCTGTATGAGTCGACACATGACCTATACAGGTCGACACATGCATCGAATATGTTGACACATGACTTACATAGGTCGACACATGCATTGAAAATCTTCAAAAAATCATTTTTTCTAAACCTCTTGCATTTCTTTTGCCTCATACTTACACACATATATATACTTCATACATGCATCATTTCATTAAGTAGTTTTGAGAAAACCATATACAAAACCAGGAATATACAAAAAGTTCTCTTTATCTTCAACCTACATTCTATACATACACACAAAAAAACTACACATAATCATTTTTTGTTTGGGTGCCATCTAGAATCAGTGTTGATACGTCCAATTTAGGTTTTTGAATTGTAAATTGGGTTGAAGATCTTTGGGGGTTTCAAACAAGAAAACCAAGTTGGGGTTTTCCTTCAAGATCAATTGGGGATTTGAAGGTTTTGGACAAGATTATGTAAGTTGGATTCGATTGAGTGAAAGCTTTGAAGAACAAAGGTTTTGTGAAAAGGAGTAGTGTGAGACGGTGAATCATCTTAGTAAATCTTGGGTGACAATAATTTGCAATTTGGATTTGATCGAGTGAAAGCTTTGAAGAGCAAGGGTTTCTTGCAAAGAAGTAGCGTGAGACGGTGGATCAAATTGGTATTATTGGGTGACTTCATCAAGCCCAGCTCAAGGAAAGATAAAGTGTTAGAATCAACATCAAACATATAATTTGTGGGGTTGCGTTGCTACATTTATCTTGTAAAACTACAATTGCAAAGGTTAATTTTAATTATCTCAATTCAAGTTTGAATTGAGGGTAGGCGTATCCATAGCGAGGATGATTGGGGAACTTCTTAAACAAATCCTTGTGTACTCTCTCTCTATCTCTGTCTCTATCTATCTATCTCTTTTACTTTTCATTTGCAAATTATTGAATTTGTCGGTTGTGTGATCAATATGTTTGGGTAAAATTTTAGATAACCTTTTGAAAACAAATTTTTTTAGTTGATCACAATCTATTAGATTATGATTGGATTTGAAAATCAACAAAACCATACAAAATTCTAAATGAAATTGATTGCATACAAGGTGTTCGATAATTCATCTCAATTGTGTTTTTGTGTATTTTGTCATTGAAGTAGATTTTACTTTTAGTATATCATTCAAGTGATTATGGTTAAAAGTATTTTGATCAATTTGTTCCCATTATCATAACTTGATTCTATATACGCATATCCTAGATTTTTTATAGTGGTTCGGTTTAGACGATTCGATCCTGGTCACTTCCCCTAGCCATCAAAATATTTCAAAGCAGAATTTTTGTAAAGTTTTTTTAACTTAGGATCCATCCACCCCCCTCTAGATAAATTTCCTTCGTCTAACAAGTGGTATCAGGAGCTCTAGTTGATTCTGTGCTTCAATATTCGCTTATTAGAAAATGGCTACCGAACCTAAAGGGGTGTACAATAGAGCGTCCATCTTTACCGGTGAAAACTATGACTATTGGAAAGCTTGTATGCGTATCCATATCAACTTAGTTGATATGGGTGTATGGGACGTCATCATTAATGGTCCTAATCAAATTACAATGACCAATGGTGAAGGTGTTGTCATACAAAAACTGGAAGCACAATGGAATGATAATGCTAGGAAATTGTGGTCACATGATTGGAAGGCACAAAATATTCTCATATCTGCACTTGGTGCTGATGAATATTATCGTGTTTCCCATTGTGAGACCACTAAAGATATGTGGGATGCATTAGAAGTTTCCCATGAGGGAACTAATGAAGTAAAATAAGCTATGATCAATACCTTAAATCAAGAGTTTGAACTATTTTTCATGAAGCATGGTGTAACCATTGTCGACATGCAAAAGAGGTTCACACATCTAATAAATCATTTGGATGCTCTAGGTAAGCCTATTTCCAATGATATTGCTACTAATAAAGTTTTGAGGTGTCTTAATAGGTAATGGAAACCTAAGGTCACCATAATCAAAGAAGCAAATGATCTTAAAACGCTTGATCTCACAACTTTATTTGGCAAGCTAGAAGAACATGAGTAAGAACTCACTTGCTTGGAAAAACATGAGAGAAAGCATGAGAATAAGATAAAGAATAAGAAAGGAAAGGACAATGAGGTAGAAAATAAATCTATTGCTCTAAAGGCTTCAAGTTCAAAGTCCTCAATCAATGAGCAAAGTTATTGTGAAACAAGTGATGACAAAAATTTGGATGATGAAGAGAGGGGGTTGTTCGTCAAAAGGTACCATAGGTACATAAGGAAAAATGGAGGCATGCCCTCCGAAAAGAACCTAATCAACATTAGAAGGCTATTGAACTCCTCAAAGGAAGATGAGAATAAGAAGGGTAAACTTAGAAGTTCATGCTACAATTATGGAAAAGTCGGTCATTATAATCCGAAGTGTCCATTGATCAAGAAAGACAAAGAGAAAGGCCATCACAAAAAATCTAGCTAGTCTAGAAAAGACTATGTTGCTTAGGAGAGTGAAAGTGATTCTTCAAGTGATGAAAGCTTAAGTTCAAGTGACGAATTGGCCAAGCTTTGCTTCATGGCCAAGAAGAATAAGAAGAAGAATGTGAGTCATTCTAAACTTGAATCTATTAATGAGTTGTCTTATTCCCAATTACAAAAGGCTTTTGAAAATCTACATAGAGAAACCAAAAAGAATCCGAAAAGAAGCTAAACTTTAGCTACTTAAATGCCCCTAGTAGATATTTTGAGACTAAAATGAGTTCAAATTAATTAAACTAACTAAAAATATAACATTTTTAAATAAGCACAATAAAATCAAAATGAAGGCATGATTAATTCTAACTGTTTTCTCTGAACACTTTGATTAAAAAAAGGGATTAAAGTGAATAAAAATTGGATGCAAAAATGATCAAAAAATAAAGTGAATGCACTAAAATGATATATGCAAAATATACTTTTGAAAAACAAATAGGAAAAGATCAAATTTTGAAGTAAAAATATTTGTTTGAAAAGTCTCAATCTGGTCAAAATGTGACCGCAAAAGGAGTAAAAAAATAAAACGAGTATGCCAGGTTAAACTGCGCGAATCGTAGATTAATAAAACTGACGTCGAACACTAGAATCTTAAATGTCCCAATTAAAAATTTATGCCACTTAAATTACACAATCCATTTGAAAATATACAATATTATAATCTTTTCACATTTAGAATCTAAAGTTTTAGAAACCGAAAAAAATATGGAAGCTCTTAAGCAATCTATGGTAGATATTAAAAAAGACAAGAATAAGGATGAAGAATCTTCATGGTTCGGTTCTGGAACTTGTCACGCAAAAAGAGGTAAATATTGTTAGACGGTAGACTTAGATCTAGAGGGGGGGGGGGTGAATAAATCACTAGTTAATTTTTTTTTAACAAAAACATTTTTAAAAAGTTTATGGCAAACGGAAGTAACCTTGATTAAATCGTCTAACTGAACTTGCTATCCAAAAGCCCGGATATGCGTAATAATAATTATGGTATGATAATGAATCACAAATTTGATCAAACACAATTAATTATAACCAATTGAATGCTAAGCTACAAGGATGGTCTATTTACAATAATAAAAAAAATCTATTGAGACAAATTCTCGAACACCTTGTGTGCAATCGATATTGTTTGAAAATTTATGTGGTTTTGTTAATCTTAAAATCCAATCACAATCTAAAGGATTGTGATCAACTCAACAACACCTATTTCAAAATTTAATCCAAAATATATCCAAAATAATTAATCGCATGATCGATGAATTCAACCATTTGTAAACGAAAAATAAAAGAGATAAAAAGGGAGAGAGAGTACACAAGGATTTATTTAGGTAGTTCCCCAATCGACATCGATATAGGTATATCTGCCCTTAATTCGAACTCAAATTGAGATAATGAAATTAACCTTACTTTGAAAAAGTATGTATACAAGAGAGATGTAAAAATCCAACCCTATAAACCCTAAGTTTGATGTTGATTATGACACCTTCTTTTCCTTTGATCAAAGTTTGATCAAGTAACCCAACAATGCCGATTTGATTCACCGTCTTACGCTAACTCTTTTCAAGAAACCCCTTGTTCTTCAACAATTTCACTTGATCGAATCCAAATCGCAAATTGTTGTAACCCCAAATTTACTAATATGATACACTGTCCCACGCTACTCCTTTGCAAGAACCTCCCGTTCTTCAAAGTCTTCACTCGATCAGATCCAAATTGCAAAATTTTGTCCAAAACCTTCAAATCCAAATTGATCTTGAAGGAAAATCTCATATTTGTTTTCTTATTTGAAACCCTCATAGATCTCAACCCAATTTACAATTCAATCAACCTAAATTGGACGTCATCAACACTAATTCTAGATGGCACCGAAACAAAGAATGATTATGTGTAGTTTGTTTGTGTGTATGTATAAAATGAGGTTGAAGATGACGATAATGATTTAAAATCTCGGTTTTGTGTAGGTTTACTCTAGAACATTGCTAGAAATGATGCATGTAATGAATATATATATATATATATATATATATATATATATATATATATATATATATATATATATATATATATATATATGTATATATATATATATATATATATATATATATATATATATATATATTTGAGCAAATATAAAGCAAATTTTCAAGATTTTTAATGTATGTGTCGGCACATACGATGCATGTGTTGACTTGTAGAGGCGACACATCTAAAAGAAACCTATAGGCTTTAAAAATGCAGTACATTATCCAACTTGAAAAAATGTATGTGTCGACCTATTGAAGAAATTTCCTTCTATGTGTCGACCTATAATGCGTATGTGTCGACTGTAGGTTATTTTTCACATAAAAAGCTATTTTTGATGCATAAAACATTTTCTTTGATACATGAACTTTTTCTATCCCTTTTCCAACATGTTGGTATGCTTCCTAATGCTAAGATGCCCAACTAGACTTAGAGGATATCATTCAATATACATAAACGCTAAAGTGTCCTAGTTTTGACATCATACAAAATACATCTAATGGAAAGTTGCACTCACGTACTCCCCCTTTTTGATGATGACAAAACTTGAGATGATGTATTTCGTGTCTTCATGAAGGCTCCTCCTAAATGTATGCGTCATAGCTTCATAACTTGCATAGCTTCTCCCTCTTTGACAACATCAAAAAGAAACCAAGCATGCCATTAGTAGTATCACATAGATACAACATATCACATATATAATATACCATATAGAGGCGTTTGCAAAGATAAGAACATGCACTCACATACATGACATACATGAAGGTACACAATATAAATTAACACAACATAAATAGAATGGAAATATAAAAATATTACGCAATTGTCATCCAAGTCAATACACATGATAAACCTTGTCTCACATTCATACAAATAGTAACATTGTCAAGACATAACAAACAGCAAAATAAACCAATCAAAAGAATAAAGCATGATGACTCAAAGTATGACTTAAATAAATGCCCCGCAAGACATGAGACTCAAAGATACAATAACACAACACTTCATCGTCCTCCACGACCCCTAGGCATTGGTCTCACTCCCATATGTCATCCTTGTCCATCATTACCATAGTTATGATCCAAGAACTTACACATTTCTTGGTAAAATTGAGCATAATGGTAATGATTCTCATTTTGGGCAGTCCTTGATGGAGAACATTTGAGATGCATATAAATTTGCCCTATTAATTGTAATCTTACTCAATAGAATATAGACCAAGTTAATTTAAACAAAGTCTATTCTTGATAACCCGCCATTCTTTGGGTGCAATACATGAGATGCCAACCACAACAAAATTCTAGGAACCATCTTCAATTGACCAGTAGTAATGGGATCATAACAATCATCAGAACGAGGAGCTTTAAGTAGCTCATTCACATGAATATTTCACTTAAAATGTTGATGAAGGTTGGTATCTGTCACCAACGGTTCATCATTAACATCAGCAACAATAATACCAAATAAAGACTTCCAAAGATCATTAGTAAACTTATAAAAAGTGTTACCTATGGCAAACTTGAATGATGAACCACGCCTATCATGTATCCCAGAGTAAAATACCCTAATGAGGTCTTCATTATAGTAGCGTGCAAGCTTTAGAAAGTAATCAATTTGTTTATGTGTAACAAGACTAATAACATATGTAATATCCAAACAATCAGCCACTACAAGTTTCTAAACATTTTGTTTCATACCAAGTCGGTGTTGATGTTTTTGCTCAAATTCTTTAACACACCTAACTGGAAAATGAAAAAGGATTTTCCAGAACTGTAGAAGATGTAGTTGCCTTACCCTTACCTTTAGAATCACTCTTGGTTTTTGAAAGCTTAGGTGCCATGGAGAATTGTTCAAACAAACTTCCCACACCAACTGTTTGATGAAATGTGTGAATGAGAAGTGAAGGTGTTTGAAAGATAAATGATTACCCACAAACACAAATCAGATAAACAACCATAAAAACACACAAAGATGTGAAGAAAAACAAAAAATTAGAGCAAATTCGGAGTTTTGGAGAGTTTGGGTAAATGAGGGTTTTTAGAAGATGAAATGAAGAAAATTGATGGGAATAATTAATGGTTTGATGGAGATTTGAATGTAGATGATATATGGTGAATGAATCTAACAAGAGTTAATGATAATTTTAAGTGTTTGCAAGATTCAAGAAAAAATAAAGAATGTTGGAGATTTGGTGCATGTATTAGAGGAAATGTGAAATAAAGTGAATCGTACCAAAATGACTTATGAGTCGGCCTCTTGGAAGCATGTGCCGACCTGAAAAGGTCATAAGTCAACACATACTGAAACAAGTCGGAAAAATTTCAAAAATTAATTCTATGTGCCGACCTATATAAGCATGAGTCGACACATATTGAACCAATTTTGAAAAAGTTCAGAAAATTATTTGATGTACCGACCTATACAAAACATGTGTTGACATATGAGATCCAAAAATTGAAAATGTTGACACATGAATTTGGAATGATTTTGGAAGACTCAACTTGACACATGCATAACTATTTTATGAGAGACACATGTAAATGATTTTTTTCATGATTTGCAAGCCAATAACATGCAAACACACAAATGTAAGCATGAAATATTAAAAGATATAGAACACATGTGAATATATTTAGAATGAGACCATTATAAACATGTTAAATGAAACACACAATGATTATCACTTGAAATTTTTGGAAATGAACACTCATAACATTTATCATACACACAATATATCACATACATTTGAGAAATAAATAGGTAAAAGAAAGAACTTACTTACAAAGCGAAAATTGAAACGACATTACCTCCCCGTACGAATGACGGAGGATGCACTTGAATTCCACAAGGAACTCTCGAAAAAAACTTGGAATAAATGCAAAACATGCCACAAAACCTTTTGACAACAAACGTTCTTACCATTTTTCTCTTTGCAAAAGTACTTTAAAGTGGGATTAATAATGTATCCAAGAAGGTTATTGACTTGATGATCATCCTTTAGGTTGGAATTTAATTCTTATTCAAATCATGATAGTTATCTTGCTCCTCCTCAGGTTTCATCGTCTTAGGTTGATCAATCCCTAATTTGAGGTACTTGAGTATGTCTAGTTGAAGATAAACCTACATCATGAAACATAGTACCTTTTCCGACACTTCTCGGGTAGAAACATTAATAATAATCAATACACTTTTACCAATTAAAGAATACTAGATGTTGACCTTATTGGTAACACAACCCTTATTTCTTGCCATAATGTCAAAGAAATAAGGAGATGTGACCCATATAATGTTTTAAGCCTCCACAAACGAGATCACATACTCTCTTCATAGAGCCAAGACATATATCCTGCAAGAGCAACGAAAAATGTTAGGTACCCAATCTTCATTGGGTCTTTGAGGATTAGTGAAACCTTGGTTTCATTTAGGCAACCATTGATAAACTCCTTTAGGAACAAAGAGTCCCCTAAACTTGCATTTTTCAATAGTGTGACCTTTCTTGCAACAATAATAACAATATAAGTTATGAGGAGATGTACTTTTGCTATTTGAATATTTTTCAACAAATCTATACCTTCTATAAGGATTATGAGAAGGCATCTTATATTTAGAAGTATCAATAGAAAAATTAACCTTTGGTTGTAATGCCTTATCCAACTTAGCTTGAAGAGTATTTACCTCCTTTTGCTAAATATGACAAGTTTCACAACCAAACCATTAAGGTTTTTCATCCTCATTTGTATCTTTTAAAATATCTATCATAGATTGCTTAAGAGCTTCCCTATTATTTTCATTTTCCAAAAATTTAGCTTCCAAGTGTAAAAAGATTCTTTTGTTTGAAACTAACTTCTTGAAAGCGTCTACGGCTTGTCTTTGTAGATTTTGATAAGTTTTTTGTAATTGAGAATAAGATAATTTATGAGTAGATTCAAGCTTAGAATGACTTAAAATCTTCTTCTTCTTTTTGTTTTCCATGTAGCAAATCTTGGCCAATTCAACACTTGAACTTGATCTTTCATCACTTGAAGAATCACTTTTGCTCTCCCAAGCAACATATGCCCTTATAGACTTGCTATATTTCTTGTGATGTTCTTTCTCATTGTCTTTCTTTATCATAGGATACTCCGGCCTATAATAACATACTTTTCCACAATGGTAGCATGAACTTATAGATTTACCCTTCTTATTATCATCTTCCTTTGAGGATTTATATATCCTTCTAGATTTGTGTTGGTTCTTATCGGAGTGCTTATCTCCGTGTTTCCACATGTATCTATTAAACCTTTTGATGAACAACCCCATATCTTCTTCATCAGAATTCTTGTCATCTATTGTTTCACAATCACTTTGCTCATTATTTTAGGACTTTGAGCTTGAATTCTTTTGAGAAATAGACTCCTTCTCTTCCTTCTTGCCTTTACCTTTCTCCTTCTTTTCCTTCTTCTCATGCTCTTTTTCATGTTTTTCCAAGCAAGTGAGTTCTTGCTCATATTCTTCTAGTTTTCCAAACAAAGTAGTGAGATCAAGTGTTTAAAGATGATTCACCTCTTTGATTGTGGTTACCTTGGGTTTCCATTCCCTATCAAGACACTTCAAAATTTTATTAATATCAATATCATAGAAAATAGGCCTACCTAGAGCATTCAAACGATTTATAAGACGTGTGAACCTCTTTTGCATGTTGGCAATGGTTTCACCATTCTTCATGTGAAATAGTTGAAACTCTTGATTCAATGTATTAATCCTAGCTTGTTTGACCTCATTAGTTCCCTCATGGGGAACTTCTAACGCATCCCACATAGCTTTGGCGGTTTCAAAATGGGAAACACGATAATACTCATCAACACCTAATGCGGATATGAGAATATTTTGTGCCTTCCAATCATGTGACCGCAATTTCTTATCATTATCATTCAATTGATTTTATGGTTTTGGTACATCGACGCCTTCACCATTGGTCATTGTAATTTGATTAGTACCATTTATGATGACTTCCCATACACCCTTATCAATCGCGTTAATATGGATACACATACAAGCTTTCCAATAGCCATAATTTTTGCCGGTGAATATTGGTGCTCTATTGTACGGATCTTTAGGTTCGGTAGCCATTTTCTAATAAGCAAATATTTAAGCACGAAATTAACTGGAGCTCGTGACACCACTTGTTATGATAGGCTTAGATCTAGAGGGGGGTGAATAGATCACTAGTTATTTTTTTTAACAAACATAGTTTTGAAAAGTTTATGGCAAACAAAACTAACCCATACCAAATCGCCTAACCTAACCTACTATCAAAAAGCTCAGATATGCACAAATGTAATCACAGTATGATAATGAATCCCAAATTTGATCAAACATAATTAATCACAACCAATTGAATACTAAGCTACAAGGATAGTCTATTTCCAAAGATCAAACCCAAAAAAAAAAATTATTGAGAAAAATTATCGAACACCTTGTGTGCAATTGATATTGTATGAAAATTTATGTGATTTTGTTAATCTTAAAATCCAATTGCAATCTAAAGGATTATGATCAACTCAACAAGACCTCTTTCAAAATATAAGTAAAAATATTATCCAAACAAATTGATCGCACGATCGATGGATTCAACAATTTGTAAACGAAAAAATAAAAGAGATGGAGAGAGAGAGAAAGTACACAAGGATTTGTTTAGGCAGTTCCCCAATCGACATCTCTATGGATACGTCAGCCCTCAATTCGAACTCGAATAGAGATAATGAAATTAACCTTACTTTGCAAAAGTATGTATATAATGGAGATGTAGAAATCCAACCCTACAAACCCTAAGTTTGATGTTGATTCTGACACCTTCACTTCCCTTGATCAAAGCTTGTTCAAGTAACCCAAAAATCCTGATTTGATTCACTGTCTCGCGCTACTTTTTTTTAAGAAAACACTTATTCTACAAAGATTTCACTCGATTAAATCTAAACCATAAATTATTGTAACCCAAGATTTACCAATATGATCCACCGCCCCACACTACTTCTTTGCAAGAACCTCTTATTCTTCAAAGTCTTCACTCAATCGGATCCAAATTGTATAATCTTGTCCAAAACCTTCAAATCCAAATTGATCTTGAAGGAAAACCCCACCTCAGTTTTCCTATTTGAAACCCTCAAAGATCGCAACCCAACTTACAATTCAATCAACCTAAATTAGACAATATCAACCCTAATTTTAGATGTCGCTCAAACAAAGAATGATTATGTGAACTTTGTTTGTGTGTATGCATAAAATGAGGTTGAAGATGATGAGAATGCTTTGAAAGTCCGGTTTTGTGTAGGTTTACTCTAAAACTTTACTAGAAATGATGCATAATGCTTTGAAGTTCTGGTTTCGTGTAGGTTTAGTCTAAAACTTTACTAGAAATGATGCATGTAATGAAGATATATATATATATATATATATATATATATATATATATATATATATATATATATATATATATATATATATATATATATATATATATATATATATATACATGTGTGTGTGTGTGCGCCTGTGTGTGCGTGTGCGTGTGTGTGTGTGTGCGCGCACACATGTGTGTGTGTGTATGTGTGTGTACGTCTGTGTGTGCGTGTGTGCGTGTGTGTGTGTGTGTGTGTGTGTGTGTGTGTGTGTGTGTGTGTGTGTGTGTATGTGTGTGTGTGTGTGTGTGTGTGTGTGTGTGAGAGAGAGAGAGAGAGAGAGAGAGCAAGTGTAAAGCAAAAGGAATGTAGAAAAATGCAAATTTTCAAGATTTTTAATGTATGTGTCGACCTATGAAATTCATGTGCCAGCACATAAGATGTATGTGTCGACCTATGAAATTCATGTGCCAGCACATAAGATGCATGTGTCGACCTGTAGAGGCGGAAAATCTAACATAAGCCTACAGGCTTTAAAAATGCAGTACATGACCCGACTTGAAAACCGTATTGCTTGACCTATAGAAAAAATTTCCTTCTATGTGTCGACCTATAATGCGTATGTGTCGATCTATAGGCTATTTTTCACATAAAAATCAATTTTATATGTATAAAACCTTTTCTTTGATGCATGAACTTTTTCTAGCCTGCAAGACCCTAATTTTGACCCTAAGATCCCTCATGGCATCATATCATTGCTCAATGCATTTGCCTCAAGGATCATAGCATGTGTGACTCCTTAACCCTAGGGGTGGGACTTGTGTGAGTTGGTTTGAGACCACCAAGCATGCTTGTATTGTGTATTATTGCTTCTCTTATTTTGATTACTAACCAAAATCACAAAAATATGTCACTAACCTCTTTTATTTTGAAGCCCAAGTGATCATGTGATCCCCTACTCCTAGGAGGCTCCTATGCTCAATGAAGTGGCTAATTGAAGATAAGGAAAAGCATGACAATGGTCCACAAGGTTCCCAATCATCATATATGTCCCACAAGTATCTAAAATTGCCAATTTGATCAAGATAACCCAAAGGGCTTGGGTATTTTTTCTCAAGGAAGTTTGGCCTTGAGAAGTTGACCAGTCAAGTCATCTGACTAAACTGAGGATCACTGAGACACAACTTTTGATGTGTTTGTCATATGAAGATGACCCCAAGAGAAAACATGTTACTAAGAACCATATGAAAACTTTTATGTTCATCAAAAAGCCATTTGAAACTTATAAGGTCATCATTCATTTCAAAACATTATAGGTCATTTTGACTGAAACCCTAATTTTGGGTCAACTTCCCAAAGACCTAACTTCCTTATTTTTTATGATTTTGAGGTGAGACAAATTGAATTAGAAATATTAAGATGTCTACTTCAAATTTTATATTGGACAAAATTTCATAATCCTAAAAGAAACACAAGTGATAATACAAAACATTATAGGTCACTTTGGACCAAAACCATTGAATTTGAAAAATGTCCAACTTCAAGTGTCCATAACTTTCTCATTAAAAATACAAATGATGCAAAATTTATGTCCAAATTGATCATCTTGAAAATATAGACAACTTTGATGTTGGAGGTTTTTCCATTTGAGGCTTGCATCACTAAAACAGAAGGGCTTGAAGTTGATCACTTTTGGCAAAAAATTTCAAAGGGAACCTAGACATATTTTGTACCTCAAACTTCAAAGCCAGTTTTCATAAATTTCCAAACTCCAAATAGATTTTTTCCCAACATAGCTTTTGTTCCTTATGTCAAGAGATTTCCAACCATTACTCACATGACCATGTTTGGATTTTCCATGTGTGATTTTCGAAGGGCTTAATATTTATGATCAATTATGCAATTCACATTGAAACTTCATATGCAAGCAAATGCCAGGCCTTGTGCACGTCCAATTCACTCCAAAATGATCCCAGCATGCAATTCCATTCAATTTTGGGCCTCACATGCGCCTGTACAGGCCCGTGCATGGAGGATCCAAAATTCATGCACACGAGCATTACACCTCCTTGCATCAAGCTCAGCTATAAATACATGTGCTTGCTCATTCAAAAACCAACCTGAAGGAGATCTGAAACTCTACTGAATTGAAACCTCACCCTCACTCAAAGGAATTTCAGTTTTCATTTCTCAAATTCAAGCTTGAATTTCAACATCCTTAGTTGATCTTCAAGTCTTAATTCCTTAGCCTTGCATCCTCATTACATCTCCAGATCAAATTGGAATCAAAAGCTTGAAGAGATCGTGCTGTTCAAAGCTGCATTTCAAAGGTATATCACTCAACTATTTTGATCTGGATCTTGAAATACAATGTGAATTGCTTGAGTTTGAACTGTTTTCTGAAGTCCTCGAGGAAGAGGCAGGCCAGTGGTGGTCTTAATTTCATGAATTGAGACATTTCAGATCAAACACCATGATCTTCAAGCTCTTGTTTCTCTTTAAATAGAAACATTGAGGAAGATCCAAGGTTACAGGGGTGATGTACATCACCCCATCTTCATTTTGGTACCATTGTTTTTCATTTTCATTAAGGTTGAAAACCTTGCGTGTGGTGGCTGGAGTTTGCTCTCTGGCCGGAGAAGATGGTGGTTTCCACCACCATCCCCACGTGGATGCTTCAGATCCCTTGGATCTCTTTCAAATGTTATAATCGTGGCCATTGATTCGTTTGACTTATTTTAATTCCAAATGTGATGCGCTTGACTTGAGACCATGGTGAGACCGCGCCTCGGAGCCGTGTGATGATGCCACGTCAATTAATGAAACAAATCCAAGGGGCGCTGATTTTTGCTATTTTCTATTTTTTGTTTTAATTTCATTAATTCCTTTTATTTTCGAAAATTCATAAGTATTTTATTTGAAGTCACAAAAATATGAGACCAACACCAAAATTTTTATAAATATTTTATTTGAAGTCACAAAAATATGAGACCAACACCAAAATTTTTCTTGAAAAATCTAGTTTCATATTTTGATTTTTAATTATTTTTGTGACTTCATTTAAAGTGGTGTGCCTGTGAAGCAGAAGCTCAGAAGAACTCATCCTGATATGGCAGTGAAGATTAAAGAAGAAGTTCAAAAGTAAATTGATGTGGGGTTTCTGGTGACTTCTACATATCCTCAATGGGTGGCCAATATTGTGCCCGTGCCTAAGAAAGATGGAAAAGTCCGAATGTGTGTTGATTACTGTGACTTGAATAAAGCTAGTCCAAAAGATGATTTTCCTCTACCACACATTGATATGTTGGTAGACAATACAGCTAAGTTCAATGTCTTCTCATTTATGGACGGATTTTCCGGTTATAACCGGATTACAATGGCACCCGAGGATATGGAGAAGACAACATTCATCACACCTTGGGGAACATTATGTTATCGAGTGATGCCCTTCGGTTTGAAGAACGCTGGAGCCACGTATCAACGCGCTATGACTACCTTGTTTCATGATATGATGCACAAGGAGATCGAGGTATATGTGGATGATATGATTGCAAAGTCGAAAATGGAAGTTGAACATGTAGAACACTTGTTGAAGCTTTTTCAGCGTTTGAGGAAGTATAAACTCCGCTTGAATCCGAACAAGTGTACATTTGGAGTCCGTTGCGGCAAGTTATTGGGCTTTATTGTCAGTAAAAGAGGTATTAAAGTTGATCCTGCCAAGGTCAAAGCAATACAAGAGATGCCTGCGCCCAAAACAGAGAAGCAAGACCGAGGTTTTCTTGGCCGTTTGAATTACATTTCCAGATTTATATCCCACATGACTGCCACATGTGCGCCTATATTCAAGCTCCTCCGGAAAGATCAGCGTCATGATTGGGCCGAGGATTGCCAAAAAGCTCTTGACAGTATCAAAGAGTATCTGTCCGAACCTTCGATTCTGTCTTCGCCTGTTGAAGGGAGACCATTGATTATGTACTTGGTTGTGCTGGATGATTCCATGGGTTGTGTATTGGGTTAGCAGGATGAATCAGGGAAGAAAGAATATGCAATATGCTACTTGAGTAAGAAGTTCACTGATTGTGAGTCTCGGTACTCAATGCTTGAGAAGACATGTTGTGCTTTGGCTTGGGCCGCTAAGCGCTTACGCCAGTATATGTTGAATCATACGACTTGTTAATATCCAAAATGGATCCAATCAAGTATATCTTTGAGAAACCTGCTTTAACTGGGAGGATTGCCCGTTGGCAGATGTTGTTGTCTGAGTATGATATTGAGTATCGAGCTCAGAAGGCTATTAAAGGTAGCATCTTGGCTGACCATTTGGCACATCAACCAATTGAAGATTATCAGTCTGTTCAGTACGACTTCCCTGACGAGGAGATTCTGTATTTGAAGACGAAAGATTGCGATGAGCCTACGCTCGATGAAGGGCCAGAGCCTGGTTCCCGATGGGGTATGG